>NC_090803.1:42775833-43119166 GCF_036512215.1 Solanum lycopersicum
CGAACTGAGTTTGCAGATTGGAATTTACCTTCATAAACTGACTGGAACTCTTAACTGTGTCCTCAAGGATCCCTGAAATTCAACTTTCAACTAGCGCGGTTGTCACCTGGGTTTTGTTATCCTTCCAATTTTTAGCCAAAACTAGTTCTAATCAACTCAAAAGAATCTAAAATTTGATATTTAACTACTTCAGATATTTTTTAATAATACCCAATAACAGCAAATCAAAACTTCACTATTTAATTCAAATTCTGATCAAAACATAGAATCCAAGTAACTCAACAATGGTTGGATTTTTCCTTTGTTGATGGAATCAAAAGATAAAATTAGTATTTGTAGAAACAGATTATTAGCCTATGCTCTGATATCAAACTGATTGGGGAATTTAAATAACAAAACTCAATATCGAGTAGAAGATATAAACTAGATGCAACTTTTAATTATAATAGACATTGGTAGAAGAAATCAAATACCTTATATTATAGAATCAAATAACATAAAAGTTATATGGAACCAGTGTTGTGAAAGGCGCTCGCCATAGCGCCTTTGGCAAATGGCGAGGCGAGGCGAGGCTGTGTCGCCATTATCCACTGAGGCGAGGCGATCTCAAATAGGCGACCCGAGGCGACCCAATGGCGTCGCCATTTTGATTATTTTTTAAAAAAAAAAGTTTTAACTTAATAATATTAGGGTTTTTTTTCTATTTTCAAACTTTCATCAGATTTTCGTGTATTCCTCTTCTTCTCTTCCTCGAGTCGCTGCTGCTTCTTCTCTTCCTCAGTCGCTGCTCTCTTCTTCGTCTCTTTCCCTCGAGTTGCTGCTCCATTCGTCTCTTTCTCTTTCACTCTTCACTGCTCCCTGGATTACTGTAAAATGTTTTTTGCTTTCACTGTGTTTCGACTGCAGTCCATTATTTTTTTTAAAAAAAAGATTTTTTCTATAGTAATTATTATAGTATTTGTAATATATGTAATTGCTATTTAAATTTTGAATATTATATGTGCAATTAAATGTTTTTAATTTTTGGTATTAATTAGCGCCTCACCGCGTGGCGAGGCAGGCCCTTGTCGCCTCTCGCCGTCCAAAACACTGTATGGAACCCTCAAGAGGCATGAATCCTTAATCAAGTACCATTGCAAGTTGGTCATCTACAAAAGCAGAGAACCTTCAGTGATCTTGATAAGGAGTTCAATATTCATTCAAGTCCAAAAGATGAGGGTATAAAAACTATGTATATTAGGGTTGATATTTAGAACTAACAACAATAACATACCCAGTGATATTCATAACTAAAAAATGGCCTCAATACTTCTAAACTAGTCCTTAAAAGCTAAATGGCCGAATTAACATAATTTGAAAACTTTAATACATTCCACGATCGCGGACTCTGCAAATCAGATACGTCCGCAATTGCGAATGGAAGTCGAGAACGCGGTCTTGGGGGAGTCTGGCCTTCTTTGAACCTATGAGGCTTCTAATTGCCTTATGGGTCGTTTGGTAGAGTGTATTAGGAAAAATAATGCATGTATTAGTCTCGTGTATTACTAGTACCTTGTTTGGTACTCTTTTTCCACTATTTATAATTGATGCTCACTCTACTGTGTATTAAGGTGTGCATTGCAAATACCATGGATTTCTAGGTATTAGCAATGCAATGGTTTTAATGCATGCATTAAAATATAAAAGACCCAATTGTCCCTCAACTTTTTTTACATCTTTTCCATCATAAAAGTAGAGGGTATCTTTGTAAATAACTTTTCTAATGCAATACATACTATTTTTAATGCATCAAACCAAACAATTCACTAAAGCATAACTAATACATGCATTACTAATGCAAGCACTACTAATACACTCTATTTTGCATTATTCTTATACACTCTACCAAACGACCCCTTAATGTTGATATCCTCCTTTGGGATATCCACTTTAGTATATTGTGGATCTTGAAAGCTTCTTGAATGAATCTTCCAAGGCATTAAGCTGCTATTGTGTAATTGGAATCTCCTAAGCTCGTGATGGCATCCTTGGATGCTAAAATAACAGTATTGCTCCCTCTCCCAGTCTGAATATGTGTGTAGTTTTGATGGTGCAACCAGCTTCTTTGTTTTCGTCTTGAAAACCGCTCATAGGGCAGGTTCCTTGTTTGATTGATACTTAACAGTATACTCATTGTGGTTCAACAAAACTGCATAGCTGTAACTTCCACTCATCTTCTCAGGATTGGCAGTGGCTGGAGATCCAAGTTTCAAAACTTTTGAAGCTGCATTTCCATATGTTGTTCGGAAGCTTCTCTCTGATAATTCTGTTGCATCGAGGAAAATTCTGCATTCGGTACTTTACAAATTTATACATTTGGTCTCTACTCAATCTGTAATTGACCTTAATGGTGTTCCTGTGACATATTAAAAATCATATTTAAAACGGTGTTCACCAAGCTTATTCTGTTTACTGCTTTATCTAGTAGTTGGGTTATGGATGAAATTTTGTTGACTTAATAATCTCATATCTAATTGGGGAAAATTAACTTTAGAGTAACTTAGGAGTTAGGCATGATAGTAAATGTTTTTCTTGCAGTGAAGTGGGTTTTTTGAACCCTCATATTGCACTCCTTGATACTTTTAATGGAACCCGCTTCATTCTTATCTTATCTTAAGAATTTCTTCTCCTTCTGTTGTACAAAATTTCTTCAATTTTTACTGATAGAGTAATAATGTTAATTAATCAATAGACGACTTTTAAACTTCTGGATCACCCTTTTCTTCAATGTTATCTCTATGTTTCCTATTCAGGTGGTATTAAACAGAAACAAAGAATTTCAGTGGGAAAAGCTAGCTCTTTTCCTAAGGGCGGCGGCAAATAGGTAATATGACCTTTGTTCTGTACAGTTGTTTTTTGTTTTTCTATTCAGTAGATTTGTAAGTGAATGTTAGTGTTGTTTCCTAGTGTGTGCTAATGCTTCTCCTTTGACATCCTCTTCTGTTACTTTTGCATAAAGGAAGAAAGAGACAAACTTTTCAATAGATATAGGAGATCAATACTGCTCAGCTTTGCTACCTGGCCTTCTCATTATTTTTATAATGTCTTTCCACTTCGCTTTCTCAGTTCTTTGTATCTTGTTTTTATGATGCTAGAGTGTCTTCTTTCTTTAACTGCTTCTCAAAGGATGTGAAAACTGTGATTTCATGTATCCAGTGGTGAAAGGCACTCTATGCCATTGGGACTTGAGAGCAGTATTATGCGTTTGAGTGGATGACGATATTTTAGCAGGAGAATAAGGAGGGAGAGAAGGAAATGAGCCATTACATCTTTTCCTTTCTTTCTCTGACGAGGAATGACAGGGTAGTGTATTGGTAATCTTTTCAAGAAGCTTGAGGAATGAGACAGTGGACTAATAGTAAATTACTGTCCCTGAACTTTTACATCTTCCCAAGAAATATTAGGAGAAATTCACATTTTGTACAGCATTCAGTTAAAATTTGATGCATTCTCTACTCAGTGAGGAAGTCTGAAAGAGTAGACTTGATGGGCCAGTTTGCTACTGCATTTGGTTGCATCTTTTAGCTTCTCTTTCAGACACAATGACAATTAGAAGCTTTCTTTCATAGTACGTAGTGGATGTTGACTGCTAATTTTTTTCAGGAAAGGGTTGAACACTATCACTGCATCAAATCCCCAAGCATCTCTTGCTTATTTGAACACTATCATGGCACCAAATCCTCAAGTATCTCTAGCTTATTCTTCTGATGGAGCCTCTGGTGTATTTGATGTTGCAAACTTGGTATTGAGAATACTGCCATCTAAAGACGGTATTGTGCTGAGAAGATTGTTAATGACAGCAGTGAGTACCTTTGCCTGATTGCCATTGACCTGATATTCTCTTACTGTTTTTTTGAAATATGACAATCTGTTTCTTCTAAAAGAATCAAATGTTTGCAAACTATGGGCCTTGAAAGGGATTTGGAGAGGGACTGGGGTTTGGAAGTAGGTTCTTGCATTGAGCCATATGGTTTGTTTAATTATCTAAATCCAGAGATGGAAAAGTTGTTACCTTCTCAAAAAAAAAAAATCGGAGATGGAAAATTCCTTCTCATTATATGCCTGTGTCTTGAGGAGAATATATGGAGGTAAAAGATTATGTTGACCTAGTAATCTCTTTTTCTGCACTTGGAAAAACTAATCAATATATACATGCTAAGTTGCTCGGAGTCTTCACCTTCGGTGCCGCAGCCATGTCAACACAACATGGGAGTGGGATCCATAACGGATTTGCTCAACCAACGTTAGGTATTTTGACCAAAATCAATGGAGAAATTTGGGGCAAATACAATAATTTTTGTAACCAAAATAAAAAGGCATAATACATAAATATGACCCTTAACTTGGCGTATGTTGGCAACTATGACCCTTAACTTTAGATGTGCACAAGTAGACACTTAAACTTATATAAAATTGAACAAATTGGCACATTCGTCCTGCATGGCACCCTACATGGAATTTTATGTTCTACGTGATGTCTTACGTGGTCATGCCAGTAGGACACGTGTGGCTACTTGTTCAATTTTGTACAAGTTTAAGTGTCTGCTTGTGCACATCCAAAGTTAAATTGCAAATTGACGTCAAGTTAAGAGTCATATTTATGTATTATGCCAAATAAAAACTAGGGTGAAATTGAAGAAAATGGAGTACCTTAATATTGAGATTTCTATGTCAATCCTTTATCCCTATACCATCCTCAAGGATTATTCTCTTGATCAATATTTTTTCCTCATTATACTTGCAAGTTCTCCACATGATATCTCATATAACTCAATTTTTAGATATTTGACTTATATTTTGCCTAATATTTTTAATGGGATCCCTATCTACCAAATTTTTGACTTCTGGTTCCGGCGAACGAATAGTCTCCACACCCATATCCGTGAATCTTGAATTTAGATCATGAAGGACCTGACCTCTAGATCTGCATCCGTATTGGGCACCCGCACCCAAGTCCGAGCAACTTAGTATACTTATTGTGTCGTAACTGGATATCCAATTCTCTGTTGTAGGATGGTGCTTCATTAGTTAGAGCATTTATTTCCAAGGAGGCAAAGTTCTTTCGTCAACACCTTTGCAGAATTGTTGCTGCTATACTGTCCCAGTGGATATTTGAAGCACTTGGAAGTAATGTAATTAGCTCCCAAATGCAGCTAACTGGTGCGCTCAATGCAATAGTAGGACCGTCTTCTGCGGTATTTTCACGGGACTATGATTGCAAGTCAACCCTTAGAGATCGCCGGCTTAAACTGATTATATTCAAGGTATTAGGTTCTGCAAGAAAAAGTCATATACTGATGATGAGGTTTTTATGCTCTTCATGTCTGATATTTATCAAAGCAACAGCTGTGGCTTGTCATCGATTTTTGGTTTGTCTCTCTATGGCTTACCTGGATCGTGAATCACTTGCTCCACGGGAAGTTGTAGTTGGTGCATAAAGTTCGGGTTGGTCCACTTGCAGTTGAGTTATTCAATACCCTCTTTTTACAAGTTAGATTAAGGAGTTTGCAACAAATCACATCTTACGGAAGCCATGAATACCAGAATGGAGTAGCCTAGCAAAGTGGACTTTGTTTACTTGCTTGAAGCTTAAATACAAGTTAGCACTTGTAGCGCGCAACTCTTGATGTTATAGATTGTATAGGACAGGTAGTTTTAAACTTGACATCACCTTGTACTTGTACATTCTCATTCTTATCCTTGCTGGTTCGAAAAATTTGTAGACTATGAAAACCAAGAAGTCTTCTTTTACTATATCAAAAGTGAATGCCGTTTCTTGTATAATGTCAGATTGAGGGTTCTTTTATGAAAAATACATAGTTCTGCATTCAGAGTCAGAGATGTTTATTTAGGGTCTGTTTGGAGATCACTGTGTAATTACTACTTCATCAAGGTATTAAACAAAATATTAATAAAATGAAATTGAAGTGTAATTTTTAGGTCTCGTGTTTGGTTGCGCTTGTGCATAATTATAAATTTTGATTCTGTTGTTCTAAATAAAAATCAATTACAACAGAAAACATAAACATTTTCTAATATGAACATATAATAAGTTTTTAAAGAATAACAGATATTACAAATAAAAAAAGAGTAAAAATTACATAAATAGTATAGTGTTAGCTAATTACATGTCTTTTTTTTTTAAATTATAAAAATCCTTAAAATTGTAGGATCTGGGATACATCAGGAAACCTGTGGACATATAGCTCAGGAAACCTGTGGACATATAACTCACGAATATATTCGAAAGGGGATAGGAATATATCTAAGAGGAGATTTTTATAATTTTTTCAAATGGTAGAGAATTTTAGAAATTATGCTATCTTAATTGTGTATTTATGTAAAGAGTAGCAAAAGTTGTCTGGTAATTACATCATGCAATTATCACCGTTGATAATTTCAAAGTATATGGCTCTGGGGACTTACTAATTAGTTGACGAGATTAATAAGACAAATTATGTGATTTAGGGATAGTCTATTAAAAGGGACAAAGAAGTTAGGTAATTCGGTGAGAGTCTTTCAAATTTTAAATATTGAGTAGAAGTGATAACTAAATAAATAAATAAATAATATTAATTAAATTAAAATAAATTTTCTGAATAGCTCCAAACTTTTAAGTTTTACACTTTGCCCTTATATTCTTTACCTTCAAATATCTAAAATTTTATCAAAATAGACTAAAAATAAAAGGCGTTATTTCTCAACTCCATCCTCTTCCGATCATGATCAACTGCAGGTATATTTTTCAATCCTTCTTTCTTCTTCTTCTTGTTCTTCGTCTTCCTTTATTTGCAAAATTATGTTTTTATAGAGAAGATCTATTAAGAAAAATTTATGAAAAAAGAATATCAAAATATATAAATGTTTCAGTATTTTTTGTTTTGTTTGATCTTTGAATAAACTAAAAAGAGCACTATTGATAAGTATGAAAATTACTTTGTGTCGATTCTTAAGCAGCGTTTAGTAAATCCAAAGTGATTGTCTAAGTCAACAACTTTCGTAGTTGTCCGTGCAAAATCAAAGTTATTTATTGAAATAATTAAATATGTCTTTGTTGATGTTCAACAAATGTCTTTAATTGTCCGGCAATAGTAGAAGTTGTCCCAACAACTAACACAATTGTTCGACAGTTTTGTTCTGTTGTTGGTCAATTGAAGAATTATAAAAATTTCTAAAGCTACTATTTTTTTTTTACTATTATTGATAGTTGTGAAATAACGAAGTAAGTGTAAAAATAAGTATTAGATATTCTTTAGCGATTTCAAAGTTATTTGATGAAGGTCTCACTAGTTGAAATATTGTGTAATGTCTTCAGGTATTGTGTCCATCTATGGAACATCAAATAACAATAGTAGTTGATTTACATGGTGAATAGGTAGAGATTCTTACTCGTTATACTTGGCGAACAAAGGTTGAGTAATAGTACCTATTAAGATAAGTGACAATGCTATGTATAACGAGTTGGTTGAGATCATTATTTCTAGGTTTGAATTAAATTTTGATTAAGATGATCTCTCTATTACTTACATGATTGACTTCATTGAAAAGCAAAACGGACCTCCTTCAAGGATAAGGGATGATCGTAATTTGCGATTCTTTTTTTTTTTTTTGATGATCAAAGTAGGCCCATTTTTAGAATATATGTGGTTGAAAAGATAGCAGAGAAAACAAATTCAATTTCAAATGATGAAGAACATCTTGTTACAATTGATATTCCTATAAACGAGTACGCTTCTTGATGGTGTAGTTTCATGACTTTTTGTCCTTTTTATAACACGTACTTAATAATACGATTATTAGTTCAAACAACTTATATAGTTGTATCTTAACTATTATTTTTTTTTTATCAAAAGCTTCTAATTTTTATATCAACACTTACTAATGTTGTTGGACAACTGTAACAGTTAAAGGTTCAAGTCCTTCAGAAAACTGCATTAGTTGTCCAACAGTATTGAAGAGTTGCCCAACAATATTGGAGAGTTGTCTAAAAATAATTTTGCATAGTTGTCTAATAATAATTGAAGATCGATCTAGCCATTTTGTTAACTACTGGGTATAAACTAAGCCGTTTAATAATAACTGAAGATCGATTTAGTCGTTTTGTAAACTATTAAGTATAAAGTAAGCCGTTCAATATTAATTGAAGATCGATTTAGTCTCTTTGTAAGCTATTAAGTATAAACTAAGTCTTTTAATAATAAAAGACTGATCTAGTCATTTTGTAAATTATTAAGTATAAACTAAGTCATTTAATAATAGTTGAAGATTGATTTAGTAGTTTTGTAAACTATTAAGTATAATTTAAGTTGTTTAATAATATCTGAAGATCGATCTAGCCATTTTGTAAACTATTAAGTATAATTTAAGTTGTTTAATAATATCTGAAGATCGATCTAGCCATTTTGTAAATTATTAGGTATAAACTAATCGTATAATAATAATTGAAGATCAATTTAGTCTTTTTGTAAACTATTAAGTATAACGTAAGTCGTTTAATAATAATTGAAGACCGATTTAGTTGTTCTGTAAATTATTAAGTACTTCCTCCGTCTGGTATTGTTTGTCATGGTTTATTTTTTAGAGTCAAACTATAAAAACTTTGACTAACATAAGAAGATGTATTTTTTTATCATATTAATATGCAAAAAAATGTAAATTATAGTATTTTTCATATAGTTTTAGAATATCTAATTTTTTTGTATAAAATATCAAATTAATGTTATCTAATTTACCTTAAAAAATTAGTCAAATGGATTTTCGATAAGCGCAACATGACAAACAATTCCGGACGGAGGGAGTATACACTAAGTCGTTTAATAATAATTGAAGATCGATCTAGTCATTTTGTAAATTATTAAGTATAAACTAAGTCGAATAATAATAACTGAAGATAAGTTTAGTCGTTTTGTAAACTATTAAGTATAATCTAAGTCTTTTAATAATAAATGAAGATCGTCTAGCCATTTTGTAAATTATTAGGTATAAACTAAGTGGTTTAATATTAGTTGAAGATCACTTTAGTCGGTTTGTAAACTATTAAGTATAAACTAAGTCGTTTAATAATAATTGAAGATCAATCTAGCCATTTTGTACATTATAAGTATAAATTTAGTCATTTAATCGTAAATGAAGATCGATCTAGTTATTTTGTAAATTATTAAGTATAAACTAAGTCATTTAATAATAGTTGAAGATCGATTTAATCGTTTTATAAACTATTAAGTGTAAAGTAAGTTGTTTAATAATAATTGAAGAGCAATCTACTCATTTTGTAAATTATTAAGTATAAACTAAATAATTTAATAATAGTTCAAGATCAATTTAGTTATTTTGTTAACTATTAAGTATAAACTAAATCGTTTAATAATAATTGAAGATCAATCTAGCCATTTTGTAAACTATTAAGTATAAATTAAGTCATTTACTAATAACTGAAGATCGAATAAGTAAATATAAAACTAAGTAATTAAATAACAACTAATGAAGTTACAGGAACAATTGAACTAATTGTAGGAACAACTGAAGCAGTTGTACATACAACTAACAGTTGCACGGAACAACTGATAGAGTTGTACAAACGAATAAACAGTTGCACTGAACAACTGAAAAAATTGCACAAATGACTAAACAATTGCACAAAACAACTGAAGGAGTTATACAAATGACTAAACAGTTGCATGAACAACTGGAGCAGCTGTCCAAACAACTGCGCAGTTGTACGCATAGCTAAATAATAGTAGAGACATCTGAAGCCCTGAAGCAGTAACAATTATAATTGAACAGAAAAAGAGAAAATTGAAATAGTTAACAAATTCACAAAAAGTGAAATTTTGATAACCAATACACAAAACACTGATCCAAATATTTTGTAAATTAAGTATAAAAACCACCTACATACACAACTATTCTCTCAAGGAATAAATTCCTTCTCAACCACCGCAACAACATATTTCAACCTAAAATTATCCACCTAATTATCGTTAAGTCAAGTAATATTCATCCCAACAAACAAGTAATCAATAATAACACAAACATCTGGTTTATATGCCGCACAAGAATTATTGTTACTTGGCACATTTTTTATACGCTCATATGACCATGCATCATTCAACAAAATTTCGGACAAATAATTGAACATCCCGCTTTGATTGAGTAGTTTGGGACAAAATACGAGAATGAGTTCGATCAATGTCAAAAAAGTCAGCTCATCACACACATGAATATTGCAATCATAAACTTGAATCAAGTCTCCATCATTTTCACTTTCATCACGTTTTTCTTCTCCACTAGATTTATCTCCATCACTTTCATTACTTTTTCCTCTCTGATTAATTTATCTCTATCACTTTCATCATCTTTTCCTTTTTTGCTTGAATATTTTCTATTTTAGTTACTTTTTTCTTCACCTAATAGGTCACTGCTGCTCTTATAATTTTTTTTCATCTATCTAGATTGCTTATCGCTATTTTCATCACTTTTTTCTTCTGCTAATAAGTAATTGCTGCTTTTACTAGTTCGAAGTGTTGCAGTACCTCTTTTCTTAGCTACAATATAACTCTCAGCATTTTCTCCAGCATCTGAATTGGATGAAGCTGTTTCAATTCTTTTCCTCTTATATTGACACATTATATCTACTCTAAAATAGTTAAAAAGTTAGTAAATGATATAAAATTAACTTCATAGGATCAATGAAAAATGTGTAGTTGTAGTATAACAGTTTCTTTTAATAATTTTCATTTAAAATGTTTGAATTTACACCTAGCATATTAATGTAACCAATTTCATTCATTTGAATGACTTTTTATCTCATTATATCTTAATTAGAATAATTTAAATTGAATACTTAACATTGATTATTTAATTAGTTATTAAAATATATTTTTACATTTTGTACATTAAAAAAACATTTAAAAATATTTAAGTGAAGGACAAAATGGTAATTCAACTTTGAGGTTTGGAGCTTCACACTTTTAATAATACTAGTTCTCGAACACGTATGTTGCATGTGTATCCCATGTTATTTAATACCAAACATTTCAAATGATATAATTATTTTAGAATAATTGATGCATTATACAATATTTAAAGGGTAAAAATGATGTTTCTGATAAAACATTTAACTAAGGTTGCAAGATCAATAGAAGCTGAAGAATTTCTGATTTATTGATAAAAAAAATTTCTTTTAATCAAGTGGGATACTCTATATTTATTGGTAAAAAAAATTTACTACTTCAATTTTATGATTTGTCAAGATTGCCAAATATCTAACACTACATATCCATACAAAATGAAAGAAGTTAATTAAACAAAGCAATATATCAATTAGAAAAAAATGACCAATGAATAAAAGATTACATAAGAACTATAAGATGTGAAAATATAAAGTGTAATGGACTAATATTTTCCATTCAATTTATAAAGAGAGAAATTGTGTATATGAAAGATTGTGAATGAATGTATTTAATTGTAGAAGCTAAAAAGTTTAGCAATTAAAGTCATTAAGAAGTGAAAAATAATAAATTGTGACATCTAACCATGTATTCTATTCAATTAAATATTAATATTGTATGAATCTCTTCATATGCTCTAACCTCTCTCTTCATATGATCTTATGTTTAAGTTTTTTAATCTAAAACGGTAATTGTTTTAAGTGCTCAAAATTCAACAATTAAGAAGAAAAATTATTAATGCAACTCAATGATAATGGCAAAAGGAATACTCATAAATGCACTTTAAATTATTACGGTAACATTTTAGCGGTATATAAAAAAATTATTGTTATGGAACTTAAATTGCTATTTAATAATAATAATAATAATAATATAATGGTATTATTGTAGTAACTCAATTATATAGAGTTATTTTGATATTTCAACTTTCAACTTTTTTGTTTCCACTTATAATAATACTAGTCTCTGGGAATGCGCATCACCCGTTTATCCCGAAATACTTAAAACAATTCTTCTATGATAAATGATAAAATTAAATGACATATGTATAATACTTTTCTAACATATATATAGTACTCTAATTTAAAGAAAATTACATATTGTAATGAAAAAATATTTATCTTGTGAAACTAACGATTATGCATAAACAATAAAGTCTAAATTGATACATATATTGAATCGCATCATGACCTATCCAAATGTGGTTAAAAGTAATAGAACCTTGTATTGATTCAAATATATGAAAATTAAGAAAGTAAGCAAAAAAAGAAAAAAGAAGGTGGGGTGGGTGTAAGGATGGGGTTGATAAGTACATGAAGTTGAAGATGGTGGAGAAAAAGACTCAAGAAAATGTGAATATTTTAATCAAATGAAGTAGCAAAAAGACTTATTTATAACGTGATTTTAAAAGTAGTAGAAAAAAAAAATTTATTATGAGATGTTAGGAGAAATAGAAGAGATTCACATTATTATAAGATGTTTGGAGTAGTTGAAAAGACCTAAATTATTATGAGATGGTCTTTTTTTTATAAAAAAAAACAGAGATTTAATTTCTGAACTTAATGCATTATACCTACACCCAAAGAGAATATAATAAGCCTACAACATTGCCATATTAAAAGCAAATGAACTATTAGTCAAATGAAATTGGACTATACTTAATTTAATTTACACAAATTCACCATTTTTGGATTTTAAAGGGATAATTAAATTGATTTTTTTAATATATTTTTTTGA
The DNA here is from genome assembly GCF_036512215.1 of Solanum lycopersicum. Lineage (NCBI taxonomy): Eukaryota > Viridiplantae > Streptophyta > Magnoliopsida > Solanales > Solanaceae > Solanum > Solanum lycopersicum. The sequence goes on from NC_090803.1 coordinate 42,788,559, forward strand.
TACTTTAATTAAGTCTAGGGATAATATATATATATATATATATATATATATATATATAAAGAATGTTAAACAATAAAAACAATAAAGAAACCTAAACATTAAACAAAACAAATAAAAAGAGATAAACAGAAGAGAGCAATGAAAATAATCAGTGAAAGTTATTATATTTACATATAGGAGAGTTATTGGAACATTAATACAAATATTTATATAAAAAAAACTATATAGAGTAATATAGATCCGATTTTTTTTATATATTCATTTAAAGGAGAGTTAGTGGAACATCAATACGAATATATATATATATATATATATATATATATATATATATATATATATATATATATATATATAAACTACATATAATATAGATCCAATTTTTTTCTTTTCGGAGGACAAACACAATCATAAATATTTCCAATTGGATTACAAAAGAACAAAAAAATTCATAATTTACTCCAACATGAAATCAATACAAAAATATTTCATAGATATTATGGTGGTTGATTCATGACTAATGTGATGAGTTACTATTTAATATCGAATTTATTAAATAGTTAAACATTTTAATTTAATATAGAAGTAAAACGATCATCTATCTTTTGTCTAACATTCTTTCTACTTTTAAGCGTATGTTACTCTTACGAAGCAAATATAAACTTCTTAAAATCCACAAAGACATTATAAAAAATTCTTCAATTATAAAAATAATAAATTCAAGTTTCTAACAGTAACGAAGGTAAACACTAAATATCTATTTAGCAACTAAAGAAGTCATATTCAATACTTATCATGAAAAATAGAAGCAACAAAGTAATTCAACTGCCTGCAAAAGCATCATATATTTAACCCCGAAATTAAAAATCTACCTCATAAATGGTGACAACAAAATTTTAATAGTTTGTTTTCATGTGAAAGATCAAATCCTTAAACAACAATTAAAAAATTGAGCATGATTTATATGATAAATAAAAAATTAAAATATTAGACGGAATACAAAATACTAAAGAACATACCATAAGAACTTTATGTAAAAAAGGAGAGGAAGATAGAGTCTTACATTGTCTAAACCAAATTAAACTACACAATATTGTCGATAAAAGAAAACCCGAAAGAGAAAACATACAAATTAGGGATGAAGAATAAATTTTTGGGGATTGTAACATATAATAGTTTCTTTTAATACTTTTCATTTGAAATGTTTGAACTTCCACCTAGCAAATTAATGTAACCAATTTCATTCATTTGAATGACTTTTTATCTTCCATTATATTTTAATTAGAATAATTTAAATTGAATACATAACATTGATTATTTAATTAGTTATTAAAATATATTTTTACATTTTGTACATTAAAAAAAATATTTAAAAATATTTAAGTGAAGGACAAAATGATAATTCAACTTTGAGGTTTGGAACTTCACACTTTTAATAATACTAGTTCTCGAACGCGTACGTTGCATGTGTATCCAATGTTATTTAATACCAAACATTTCAAATGATATAATTATTTTAGAATAATTGATGCATTATACAATATTTAAAGGGTAAAAATGATGTTTCTGATAAAACATTTAACTAAGGTTGCAAGATCAATAGAAGCTGAAGAATTTCTGATTCTATTGATAAAAATTTTTCTTTTAGTCATGTGGGATACACTATATTTATTGATAAAAAAAAATTACTACTTCAATTATATGATTTGTCAAGATTGCAAATATCTAACACTATATATCCGTACAAAATGAAAGAAGTTAATTAAACAAAGCAATATATCAATTAGAAAAAAAATGACCAATGAATAAAAGATTACATAAAAACTATAAGATGTGAAAATATAAAATGTAATGGACTAATATTTTCTATTCAATTTATAAAGAGAGAAATTGTGTATATAAAAGGTTGTGAATGAATGTATGTGATTGTAGAAGCTAAAAAGTTTAGCAATTAAAGTCATTAAGAAGTGAAAAATAATAAATTTTGATATCTAACCATGTATTCTCTTCAATTAAATATTGATATTGTATGGATCTCTTCATATGCTCTAACCTCTCTCTTCATATGCTCTTATGTTTAAGTTTTTTTAATCTAAAACGGTAATTGTTTTAAGTGCTCAAAATTCAGCAATTAAGAAGAAAAATTGTTAATGCAACTCAATGATAATGGCAAAAGGAATACTCATAAATGCACTTCAATTATTACGGAAATGGGACTTAAATTACTATTTAATAATAATAATAATAATCAATAATAATAATATAATGATATTATTGTAGTAACTCAACTATATAGGGTTATTTTGGTATTTCAACTTTCAACTTTTTTGTTCCCATTTATAATAATACTAGTTTCTGGACACGTGCTTTGCACGTTTGTTCCATTTGAATTTTTATAGACATGTTAGAACGACTAAAATGCTATGAAAACATATATGTGAACAACATGTAATGAATAATATAATACAAAAATCATAAATAAATCTTTAATAATATAATTAAAAAACACCAAATAAAGGGCATATTTTGATGTTTCAAATTAATTCTTTTTAAGCAACTTACTATAACTTTTGAACTTTGGTTAATAGTTAGCAATATTTCAATAAAGTCACAAGTGGCTAATTTGAGCTCAAATAAATATTTAGACTTACGACAATAAAACATTCATAGAAAACTAAATTAAGAAGTCTAATAGAGAAAAAATAAATGAAAGATAACAAAAAAGCTACATTGAAAAAGGCTAAGTGTATAAACTTCACTTTAGTGCTATTTACCACGACGGATTTGTAACATGAAATTTTAAATTTTGTATGTTAAAGATATATAAAAAAAAACATTCTACAGAAATAATAGGTAATGAAAGGACAAAGAATTGAAAAAATAGATGAATATGAAATCATAAATCTTTTAATTGATGTCTTCTCCCAAATTTCACATTAATAGGAAAGTTGAATACCACATATTTTGACAAATCCGCAACATGATATACATAGATAACGTAAACTATTTGAACATACATCAATTTAAAAGTATCTCAATCTTTAAAAATTAGCTTATCAATAAAGAAATAAATTAAATAAAAAATAAGATTAAAAGAGAAGTAAATATAAATTGTCAACAAACAAGATATCAAGCAGAATCATGCATGAATAATCATTAACTAAAGCTAATAAAATCTCAATACGAAGAAGGAGTTACTCCATCAATAACCATCAATTTTTTGTACGTGTCTCTAAAATTTACATTAATAAAAGAAGTAAAATAATGTTTATTATGATAATTCGTAAGATGATACAATATTTCTTAGAAAAAATGATATTCTTAGAAAAAATGAAATTCTACACAATGAAATTCATCTCATCAATATAATTGAGAAATTTAAATTAAAAAATAAAATTAGAATAGAAATTAACACAAGAATAAAATAATATACGAGAACATGGCAAAATACAATATACAAATATAAGATTCCAAATAAATTCAAGAATTTCTTCAAATAATAAACCAGTTGAAAAATAGTCATTATCATGAAAGTAAGATACAAAATATCATTATCAAAATCTTATATAATATTATTATTTTCAAATAAAATAAAATAGTACCTGAAAATTTTGAAATAATCTCATCAAAAGAAAGTAATTGGTGAACAAAAAATAGTCCTCCATTAGTTAGAGATTTATGGGAATTATGAAAGGTGACAATAATTTTACCTCTACAATTGATTTTGAGAGAGGAAAGACTATTAATGTCATAACTCATAAAGAGAAGATGAAAAGTTAGAATAATTTGTATAAGAAGACTTAATGAAATAATCATATCCAGACGTGGGAAGAGGGAGGGATATTCTTTCCCTAGTCAATTTAATATAATTTAATTTAAGCATAGTAATTATAGATAGAGAATAAAATATTAACTAAACTATTTAGACATTTAAAATCTCAAAAAAAAAGAAGAGAAAAAATAAATATGAATGGATATATATATAGAGAGAGATTATTTATTTATTTATTTATTATTTTATACATATAAATTATAGAGGATAGATATAATTAGATATTTTAATTAGGAATTAACCTAAGGAAGTGTAAAAGTCATCAACATTTTAATTAAAATGGTACAATTTAATATTTAACTTAAATAATCAAATGATTTATAACATTTTAATTTATAGTAGGGGTAAAATCGTAATTCAACTTTCAATTTTTTTTGTTCATGCTTTTAGTAATATATGATATGATGATATAATGTTAAAAACAAGAAAATAGAGAGAGAGAAAAGGGGACCCACTTGTCCCTTTTTTTTAGTTGAAAGCATAAGAGGCATTCTTACTTCATTTTTCCGTGATTTAATGTCCCTAAGAAGATGAAAGATATTATATGTTTAACAGTTTAGTTGTTGAAAAGCCTTTATAATCATTGAACATCGTCTCAATATTATAATGACTCTCATCTTATGACACATAAGGAGTTCTTTAATGGGATGAAACAAGTAGCAGATTAAGAATATTCACTCAGGAGATAGCATTTGCAACCCAAGTTGCCCAGTCTAGAACCACTGAGCTATCTCTCGTCTTTGATTGAGGTGGTTCAAAATTAGTATATATTAAAAAAAATATATTAAAATTATCTTATATATTCCATGTAATTTTTTACCGAGATGACCCAGGTACTTTTGCAACTAAGGTATTAGGGCTGAACATGAATACATGAAAACCAAACCAAAAGAACCAAGTTTTATAACATAGTTTAAAAAACAGTTTATTTCCTAATTCCCCATCAACTTCATCAGTGGTACTTCTAAAGACATTTTGACTGTTGGTTGTTACCTGCTACTTTACTTGTTCATTCATAGATTTGTTCCTTTGGTGTAAAATAAGTTGGATAATATCTCCGATATCGATTCACAACCTTATTTCTAAAAAACGTAATCCAAGTTTTGAGCTATACAAATGATGAAATTAGGAATGAAATAATTTGGAGAAAAAGACAAGGCAAACATGGAATGAAGAGGACAAAGGAAGAATTAGAATGAGAAAATGACAAGATTTATAGACCTTGTCAACTTCACATGCCAAAAAAACTTAGTAATATACATACAAATATTTCACCAAAAAATGACTCCAATATATTATTATTGTTTACAACTCAATGAAAAGTGAACATCCACTACAACTGTTATGCAGATGTCTAGGGCTCACTGTTCACTTGGAATCATAAGGTTAAAAGACTATTTACAAGTTACAATGCCAATACATTATTTTACCACTCTCAAATCAATTGAGTTTAACAACTATCTGCCCATGGAATCTAACCCAAAATTGAACATAATATACAACAAAATCACAGTATGCTGTGATAAGCTTCAGCGGCATCCAGGCCCGAGCTATCTATCCTTCTATATACAACACAAGAATAGCAAACAACTATAGTTGCTACTCTCAATTATTTACGTACTGGTTAACTTAAATTATTCATCCCCTGATCCTGCAGATTATAGAGGGGTCAGCTCCACTTACAAAAGAATAAATAAATATACAACATTTAAGTACCTGATTGTTTTTCTTGTGAAACACTTTTGATGCTTAATCCAGAATTCGCTTGAGGCTCACTTGACATTTCCTGCTAACCATGCTCATAATGTATTACAACTTACTTGCTTTGTCACAAATCACTAGCAATATACATATACATATATAGATATATCCTTAACGAATGTTAATATGTCACGTGCTACTGGATATATAGTTTCATTTTCTAACTAGAATTAACAATAATATATAGAAGAACTTATTGATTCAACAGCTTGCCTGTGATGTAGATGCTTGGCTGTGGCTGGGGGAGGGGCAAGCACTTCCACCTATCACTAAGGGACCCATATTTTCTTCGGCCAATGCTCTCAATCGACTAAGCTCAGGTAAGACGATTTTTCCCAGGTCTGGCCGATCCTTCCGCCTCAGTTCTGCACATTGGAGTGCTAGCTTTGCAAAATTCAAGGTCTCTTCAATTGGCCAATCAGAAATCGAAGGATCTAGTATCTCTATAAGCTCTTCCCCCTTCTCAATGCATCGAGAAACATAATGAGTTATGCCCATTGCTTGCTTGGCTGTTATCAATTGCAGAAGAAGAATTCCTAAGGAATAAACATCTGATTTAACCCCAAGCATGCCTGTTTGTTGATACTCTGGATCAATATAGCAAAATGTGCCAGCTGCAGATGTCATCCGGTATTGTGTTACCTCTTCAGTCGTAGAAGGAGGGATAAGCCTTGATAGTCCAACATCACTAATCTTGGTTACAAAATTATGGTCAAGCAGAATGTTTCCAGGTTTGAGGTCACGGTGCACCAGAGGTTCTGGCTTGGTCTGGTGAAGAAACAGCAAGCCAGTGGCAATCTCCGCTGCAATACGAAATCTTAGCTGCCATGACAGTGCTGATTTTTTATCTCCACGTCGCATGAGACGTTCCTCTAAGCTTCCATTTGCCATGTACTCATATATCAAACAACCATATTCTGGGCAAGCTCCAAGAAGTAGTACCATATTAGGATGCCTCATACGACTCAGGACTTCAACCTGCGTTAAATAGATACAAATAGCGAAAACTACTTAACACCATCATTTCTTAGGCTTCCAGAAGATATGTCCTTGAAACTGCACTTTTTGTTTCATTAACATACATTAAGTTCAATATGCATACAGTACCTCTTGCTGAAATTGAGATCTTCCTTGTGCCGCGTCTGGACGTAAGACCTTAATTGCTACTGGTGTGTGATCAAGATAACATTTGTAGACAGGACCATATCCTCCTTCTCCAACCTTGAGAGAATCAGAGAAAAAATGTGTTGCCTCTTCAATTTCTTCAATGTTGTACCTCCTATATCTAAAATCAACTTGACCTAAGTTCATCATTGCTTTCTCCCTCTCTTCTGCTTCTTTATGGGCTTGCATTTCAGCATCTACTCTTCTTTTTGATTCAAGTTCTGCAAGTCTTTGAGCTGCTTCAGCAGTTTCCATGGCAACCCTATATTTATCTCTTTCCTTTTCTGCTGTTACCTTTGCAGCTTCCTCTGCAAGCCGCGCCTCCTCCAATCTCTTTTCTTCTTCCACCCGCCATAGATTGAGCTCCACTGACTACACATATAGCATATAAAAAACTATCCTATCCCATTAAAAAGTATGAGATGAGTTTTTTTCACCTTCTGTTTTGCTGTCAGTGCTTCTTTGCATGCTGTACTGTACAAGTCCATTGTCCTCTGAAGCTCCATCTTTAGCCTTCTCATTTCCGCCTCTCCATCGTCCTTTGAATTTTAAACAGTGATGTTAATACTTAACAGTGACATTAACAGGAAATGCATTATGCTTCTGTTTGAGCTCCATACATAATTAAAGATTCCTAGGTTCAACTTACTATTCTCCTAGCTTGCTGCTTTCAGTTCTCCGATATAGACTCATGACGTGAATTAAGGCTAATCAAGAAGGTACTGAGCAGTAAATCACAATATATTGTATATTGCATTAAGGATACATTGGTTTTCGTCGATATCAAGTGTTTCCTGAAGAAGTTACTTGTGTATCATACAAAGAAGGTAAACTTACAGTCTCAAATGAGGGTAATGAGAAGTCATTGAAAGAGCTGAGCTCACTCCCCCTAGCTCCCAAGCGCTCCGAGCCAAAGCTACTATCTGAACTCGTTGATATTTGTGAAATACGGCCAGAATCCATGCCATCATACATCAAGGAAGATGTACGATCAGTGCTTGGCCTACCAGAGCTGACGAATGATAAATCAGTATCCGCTTCAGAAAGGTCAGAAAAGATCCTTGAAGGGATGACTCTTCGTCTATCAAACGGGGACCTGCTTCCAAAACTTGCTGGCTTTAGTGTCTATACATTATATATAATCAAGCAGAACATCTTATTCTTTTGTAGCAATAGCAATAGCCAGAAACATGTTCAGATAGGTGTAGCAATGGCAATAACAGGTCTTTAAACTTACCCAACTTTTCTGCTGTCATCAGATACGAATGATCGTCGTTGAGACCTGTCACCTACTGATCCAACTGCACATGTAGTTACTTGACAAGGTAAGTTAAACAAAAATGTGTTTGATGTTAAGAAAAAAAACAGGGAAAAACCATGGATGTCATACTATGGATAGCCCTGTTAGTTGCAGTAGGGGTATAACCACCACTATGAACATGTTCTTCCAATTGCTGTATTTGTTTATAAAGAGGCGATTCCATAGAGGCCGGGCGAGAAGCATTTTTCACAGAAGAGATCTTTGACTTTGAGATGACATAAACAGTACAGAAATCTGGTGCTCCCTTTGATACACTGCTTGGTATATCTGTAACCTTCAACCGTCTGTCACAGATACTTGAGTTATGAGTCTTTATATTACATACATATCAAATTCAATATGGGACACGATATTTCTGACTTTGCTACTGATGCATTATTTGGGAGTTGGTTAATGTTAAAGTTAGATGACCTGATAAACCCATGCCTAGATGCTCCAAGAACCAAATTTTGAATGGCAGCACTAGATAAATATTCTGTTAGTGCTTTTGGCACATCTGCATCTTCAAGTATAACATCCAAGCAACGAATCTGTTCAAAAAAAAAAGAAACAGATCTTGAAGAAAAAAGATTGATATTGTTGATGAAAATGTGATCGAAAAGAGTTCTTACATCTTTACGTGTACAAAAACAATGGAAAGTAAGAAACAATTCTTTGGTTTGTTTCTCAAGGTTTTGGCCATGTGGAGATAAATTTCCATCTACAACATGAACGCCACCACAGTTTCCATCTGTATGTTTTCATAACATCATTAAGAATTCAAACTGGATCATATACACTAATGATCAACCAAGTAAACTAAAGCAAAGATTATGTATGAAATGAAAAGTCATGACGATGAGGGTATATATGTACCATTTGTTAGACAAACAGAATATACATGCATCATTTTTTAACGAGTGATATCTTTGTTCTAAGTTACAAAGTTGAGTAATATATTTGTCCCAAATCATGTTTGACCTTAAAAATTATGCTAGTAATTATTGTTTCTAGGGATAAGGTACGGGTACCTCTAGACTATGATCGAATCCCAGCGACACTCCTTAACTAAACTAAGATCCTACTATCTCCAAACGCATTTTTTTTGTAATTTTATACACCTTTTTGTCTTACGTGCCATCCAAATATCTCCCACACGCCTGAACTGTGTGGAGTCACGGAGTGTGCTACGTAAGCCAAAAGGTGTACAAAATTACAAAAAAAAATTCGGAGGTAATAGGACCTTACTTTAGTTAAGGTGTGTCTCTGAAATTTTGGTCATAGTCTAGAGTTATGAGTCCTCTCTAAAGTCACATTATTGTCTTGGCAAGCCAGGTTATTGGAAAAATCATATGTTTGTTATATAAACATTTTCTTACTGTTTTTACTGAAATAGTTAAGGACCAAAAGCGATAATCGGATAAATATTTATAAGCTGAAAATCAATAAACCGAATTGATAATACATAAAAACAAATCGACTGCTAAATCAAATATATATACGGAAGAAGAATTGATTTAAGGGAAACATTATATATAATGAAAGAGAGATGGGAAGCATACATTGTGAAGCAATAGGCTTGGTGACAACATGAATAAGAACAAGAGTTTGTCCTCTCTTAACCAAATTATCAGTAGCCCATTTTATTGCATATTGGCTTCCTTTATCTTTATCAATAGCAATTGCAACTACTCCTGTCCCATTTCCATTACCCTTTTTGCATCCAGGGCTTCCCCTACTATTTGGGAGCCACATTTTATCCTTTTTCAATAATTTCAACTTACTAAACATTCATCATATGTCAAAGCTCCCTCTTTAATTATATTCTTCTCTTCCCTATACTTGGGATATATATTCTTATTTTTTTCAAAAAATTTCAAAGAGATTAATGTTTGATCATGAGTACAAGAAAATATTATGTAACAACCACCGAATTGTTTGCTTAATATGAGAAGAATCGAAAATGTCTCCATTGTGTGTGTATCATTGTATGGTCACAATCACTATACACACTAAAATTATTTATGATAAAAAATAATTCTTTTTTTTTCCTTCCCTTCATTGTTTATTTTCATTTTCTTTCCTTCGTTTATGGATTACTTAATTCTATGCCTATCTTTTTATAATTTATTTCTTCCTAATTTTATGCAAAATCCCAAAAAATCTTATTTTTACTTGAGCACTCAATTCGAAGTGTTCCTAACGGAAAAAAAAGGTAACTTCATGACAAAGCTTTTACAAACTTCTAAGCTTCCTTCCTTTTGAGGGGCATATCTGAAGGGGCTTTCGTGGGTTTACGCGAACACATGCTTTTCTTTCTAGATCATATAAATTAGTGTTATTTTTCTTAAAACTACTTTAATATAGATGTGAGAATCACGTTCAAAGTATCAAATAATCATACAACGATGATTGCCTGCACCTCAGTGGCGGAGCTATAGTATACTCACGGTGTTCAAGCATACACCATTATATTCGTCGAAAAATTATACCATATATACAATTAAAATAATATGCCAAATGGTTAATATAACATATTATGGACACCACCTCGAAACGTAGTGTTGTAGCTTAGTAACTTCCAGCGCACCTTTAAAATTCAGGCTTTAGGTGGTGTTGGAATCTCACATGTTGCAACGTTTATATCCTTTTTTCCTTGTTCAAATTTTGAAAAAAAAAAAAAATTTAGTACACACATTGGTCCCAAAAAATACTTGTTTAATTTTTAGACACTTTTCGTGAAATTTTGAATTCCGTCGCTGAATTGTACCTCTCTAGGCGAGATAATTTTTTTTATCTTTTATCTATCTTAATTTTTCGAGCAACACCTCTCCAAGTGGTTATCGGTAACACTTTTAGAATTTCAATTAAGTTTTCTTTTATTTTTTTCTTTAATCTTTTAAAATTTTCAAGTGTGTTATATTGGAAATTTCTAAAAACATTTAGCTCTTTAAAATTTTATATAATTAAATTAGATATGTATATTAAAATTTGAAACTAGTAGTACTGTATATTTAGACCTATTTAAAATGTATAGGTTCACTGTTAAAAACTTAAAGATCAAATTGATTAAAATTATATTTCGTAATAATGCATCCATCCTTCTAAAATCCTGGATATGCTCTATTTCTTTCTTGTTACATCCGACAATATTCATGAAAATTTAGACCCTTCACAAAAATCTAACTCCTTTGTACATATGATTGATATTGACTGACTTGAAGAGTGAAGGAGGACACAAAGAATTACAGAAGGCATGTTGATTCAACTGGGAGTGGAAGATAATATGGTTTGTTTGGTTTGAATTCAAGTTATGATGGGACAAATTATGATGGGATAAGTTATGATGAGATTATTTTTTATTGAGTGTTTGGTTTGTTGTATTTAAAATAATAAATTTTAAGAATAATTTATTTTTTTACAAAAATGCGCTTCATAAATATAAAAAAGTGATGTAACAAAAGGGTTATGAGAGATATTTTTGTCATTTTTTTTAATCTCGAGAGATAAGTTATTTCAAAATTACTATACCATCCAAGAAAGGGATAACTTTTCCTGATGCTAATTATTAATCCTGGATAAGTTATCTCGAAATTGCCAACCAAACAACAAATTAAGTGGTACTGCAATGTAAGCCCATGACTATTTGGTATTATCATTCACATCAAACGATCTCTACTTGTTAATGCTTTGGTCAGTTTAGTGTTGGAAAAACGAGAAATAACACAAATCATTCAACATGGAAAAATAATGTGAAAATTGTAACACCAAATTTTACGTGAAAACTCTTTTGAATAAGGGAAAAATGAAAGGCCAAGAGGAGCAATTGATGTGTCTATAGTAAGAAATAATATACAATATAATTACAAATACAATACTCTAAATGATTACTATACACTTGAAAGAAATAATCAACTTTTGATTTTTCGTCACTTCACTAAAATATATTGTTTACACTTAGTTTTTCTTCGCAAACAATTATATAGTCTATAGTATATTATATATATTGATGTTATTAGTGTTTCTTCACAAACAATCATATAGTCTATAGTATATTATATACATTGATGTTATTAGTGACATCAATAAAAAAAGAAACATTCAAAATGTTCACTTCGAACACATTAAATGTGAGATTTACCAAATCAAGATTTCTTGACATTTTTTGCAAACTTATAGCAAACGAAGATTTTTGAGCCATGAGATGGACTCCACAAATTTCTCCCTCCAATCTAAAACGAAGAAGGTATTTTTGTACTTAGAGGAAGCTAATATCAATAAGTCCTTTGCACAGGTTAAATTTGTCTTTTATATCATATTGATCAATATATTCACACATCTTTTACTTGTTAATCTTTTTGACGTGAAATAAAAATACACCCGACGCATTATTAAGAATCCAATGATATCTTCCATTTTTGTGGTATTTTCTTGCATGGTACATAGATTTTTTTACTCAAGCTTATTGCACTTTGACCATCACAGTAGGCAACATACTCGATCTGTTGTAAATTAAGTTTTTGAAGAAATCGCTTGACATATGTCATCTTATTGCCAACTTTAGTAGTTGCAATATACTTCACTTCAGTTTTAAATAATACGACACACTTCTTCAACTTTGATTTTCATGAAAAAGTCTCTCCTGAAAATATATATATAAAAAATATCTAGTAAAAAATTGTATGTTATTAAGGTCACCTATCATATCAACATATGCATAACGTTTCAAGATTGGACACTGGTATTGATCGTTGATATTGTAAAAGTAATTTTCTTGCTTTTTTGTGTCAGCTCATGATCTAAACGAGTCACACATACACCCTAGTACATGTTCCTCGACGCTGAGGGCACCCCCAAAGAGCGAAAGATTTCGTGACATTTCTGATTGGTTGTCTTGTATTTCTTCATATCAACAAAAATTAGGAAAATGTATCTCATTATCCATTTAGCGAATTTCCAATGTTCTCTTTCAGATTTAACAAATCTATTGACAACACCAATAGTATGAGAAATATTAGGTCTAGTACAAACATTGTATAATTAAACTTTCAAAGATGGAGGATATGAAACTCTGACCATCCTCTTTAATACATCCCTTAGCTTGTTCTAGAATCATTTTGCTCAACTTCATATGACCATTAAAAGATGTGCTAAAATTTTTAGCATTCTTTATGTTGACACACTTTAGTATACGTTCAATGTACCTTTTTTTTTTGGAAAATAAAGCTTCCTTTCATCTCACAAAATGGTTATACTCCTCAAAATTTATTAAGCATGATTCAAGTCTTTCATAGCAAAAGACTTGCACAAGTCTTTCTTTAACTTGTAAATTTGAAAGCATTAATTTTTGTCCACAATCAATATATCATCCACATATAATTAGAGGAAGATATTATCATCATCAATTTTTTTTTATAATTTGAAAACTGTGCTTTTAATTTTAACAATTTGACCAAATAATCTTACAAAAATCAATTGTAAGTTGATAGCAAAACACATCCAATCATATGATATATGCAATTGTTAAAATCATAAAATTGTAAATGGTCCAGGTGGATAGTGAATGGACAGTATTCTCCACTTTATATGTTCCAAAATATTATATTATGGAATACAATTTCAACCTTAATTGATACAATTATTATCATGATAACAAGTAGCATAAGAGAACTCTTCTCAGCTAGTTTCAGACTACAAGATTGCAAGAATTCATTTTAAATTCCTGAAGTGTGGAGGCATGTTTTGACAAATGTAATGATCCAATTACAGTCATGGTCCCTGATCACTCTCCCAATTCCTCCTCCCTATAAGAAGAATCATATTCCTATTGATCTTACTATTGCCTTGCAACTGAGTTTTCATTTTCTAGATCTGAAGGCAGCCAAAAAGATTTCCATGAAAGTCCCTATTCATATTCGGTTGGCACCTACCACCACAAAATTCTTTCAAGCTCAACATTCTCCAATCAACCCTGGACAGGGAGGAATTGGGAGGCAATGAAACTCAGTGGCTAGGCAATAGTAAGGTCAATAGGGATATGATTCTTCTTATACTAATTCAAATGGGACGATAGTCCCAAGAGAGTCATTTATTGAAGAGTTTCTCTTTGAGGTGATTCCATTTTATGAGCCAGTTACCAATATTAGCGTGGAAGAGTCTATGGTCACTACGTTGGTGTTGTCCTGACCAACTTTCTCGAGAAGTGGGTGGATCTACTATGGTAGAAAAAGATAGGATCAATATTTTCCCTGTTTTGCATACATGGTCGATATTCAGGACAATGTTGTTGAGATATGGTGGCTATTGGGGAGTACAAAAGACAAATGAAGGTCCTCATTTTGCTCAAGGCCTCTGTTTTCCAAATCTAGGAGTATCTGACGTTACGGATTGCCCCTAGTTTATCATGGTCTCTACTCACGAATGAGGTGATCCTTCTTTATATTAGTGTTTGGGAGGAAGCTATCCATGATTCCGTAGGTGCGATGTCCAAGTTTCTGTAGGCTCCATTTGCCACTTGAAATCAAAGCCCCTACTTTTACTCACCTAACAGTCCAATGTATTGATCTCATATGGTTCTTATTAGGGGATTCATTTATCCTCCAGTAGCCTGACTTTTTCCTCTTTATAGATTGTCCATCTTGTAGCTTTATAGAAAAATCCCATCCTTGCGTAATTCGTTGCCATGTTTTGGATTCATTGGCACGATTTATGTTGGGTGTTTTTGTTATTCTTATAGTAACATTTATTTATAAGGTTAACCAATGAACAAAAACAGAAATAAGATGAAGCAGAAAATACATAAAATACAAGAATTAATCCGAATCCACAGAAACTACTGTGTGTCCTTAAGAAATTTAATCCCCTCACTGTACTCAAGGTTATGAATTAATTTTTCCCAAGATAAAATGGATTAAACCCGTTAAAGAAAATAGCGGTACCTCAAACTTCTTTAACATCAACTAACTTAAGAACAACAACAAGTCACACAGACTCAGTCGATCGACACTTTGATTTTATTTGAGAGAAAAATGAATGCAGAGAAGGAAAATTTTCGGTGTTTGAAAAAATCAAAAATTGACTTTCTTTTATAGCCATTTTCAGCAAGGAACGTGTATGTTCAGTGAAATATGTCCAGACCCATTTTATCTAGAAAGTTGTGTCTTTTGGAAAAAATAACAACTTTTCAGAAAATTGTGTTTGTTAGGAAAATAACGACTTTTTGGAAAGTAACGACTTTTCGGAAAGAGTAACAACTTTTTGGAATGTTACCTTTACCCGTAAATTTATAAGAGATAATTTTAACAGGATTTATTTGATTTAACAAAAACTGATTAAATAAATTTTGTCCAAAAAATTTATCAATCAATCACATCATTTGCCAAATCCAAATCCGAGGCCGAGTGAGCGACGACGACGGTGCGAGGGGGCATCTTCTTCTTAGCTCTTTAAGAAGTAATGGAAGTGTTTCCTTCTATAAGGACAACAATTTCCCTTTCTTTTGCCGATATGGGAGAAATAACTTTTCATTTGCACTTTGCAAATGACTTTTCATTTTCCCTCCAAAGTAGTTCCCTCACTTTTCATATTCTCTCTTTTCTTTTCCCATTCACACTTGCTAAATCCCAACAATCCCCCACATGAATGGGGAAGGCTATTGTTAAAACATATGCATGAAAAATTTGTGTGTCTTGTAGGTAAAGGTTAATCGTATCTGGATAAGTAGGTTTCCCTTTAAACTTTCCATAGTGAACATATATCGGATATACTCGGTCAATTGATAGATTTGATATCTTTGAAACGTCGAGCTTTAGTGTATACATAGACAACATATGTCACACAATCAACCCTTGAACTGTTCTTAGTTCTCATTGTTTTGTTCGTTTCAGCCATGAACACATCTTGGATAGTAAGTAATTAAAGAACTGGTCTTACCGGATTCTCCTTGAAGCGGCTTACACTTCACACTTACATAGGTGATTTCTAAATGTGTTATCCCATAGATACACCATTTGATATTCCCTGTATCAAACTTAGAAACCATTAAAAAGTCCTTATGTCTTTATCCTGGTTACTAAACATTGTCTCATCATGAGAATGGATCATAAAATAATAATAATTTTTCTTTTCCTTTGACAATGTTGAACCGTCATCAATGACTTTGTTTTATCTCCTTGAACCTAGATATTGGGATCTCCAGTCTTCTAGGTAGAGTTACTGCCACGATGACTTGTTCTCGACTATAGTCCAATTCCCGTCGATGATTTCTCAACTCCCTCTCTATTTAGGCCTTTTGTAAGTGGATCCGACACATTATCTTTTGACTTCACATAGTCAATTGTGATAATTCCACTAGAGAGTAGTTGTCTCACAGAGTTATGTCTCCTTCTTATGTGACGAGACTTGCCGTTATACATAATGCTTCCAACCCTTCCTATTGCAGCTTGACTATCACAATGTATGCATATAGGGGTCATTGGTTTGAGCCAAAATGGAATATCTTCTAAGAAATTCCGGAGTCATTCAACTTTTTCACCTGTCTTGTCTAAAGCAATGAATTCAAACTCCATTGTAGAGCGAGCTATACATGTTTGTTTGGAATAAAAAATAAATAGAAATAAGAATTCATTCGATGATTTCCAAGATATTGCTACCTCCACCAATAGTAAAAACGTATCCACTTGTGGATTTTGTTTCAGTTGACCCAGTAATTCAATTTGCATCACTATATCCTTCAAGAACGACTGAATATTTGTTGTAATGTAAAACATAGTTTTGAGTGTCATCTAAGTATCCCAAAACTCTCTTCATTGACAACCAATGATTATGATTAGGATTACTTGTGTATCGACTCAGTTTAATGATAGCGCAAGCTATGTATGGTCGTGTACAATTCATGACATACATTAAGCTTTCCAATACGCTAGCATAGTCCAATTGAGACTGACTTTCACCTTTATTTTTTGCAAGATGAAGGTTTACATCAATTGGAGTCTTTGCCCTTTTAAAATTCAAAAATTTAAATTTTTTCAAGTATCTTTTGAATATAATGAGTTTGAGACAATGCTAGACCGTTAAAAGTTTTAAGAATTTTGATTCCTAATATCACATCAGCAACTACTAAATCTTTCATATCAAACTTACTAGCAAGCATACGCTTTGTAGCTTTTATATTAGCAATGTCTTTGCTCATTATAAGCATATCATCTACATATAGGCATAAAATAACTTCTTGATTTGGAGTATCTTTAATGTAAACACATTTATCACATTCATTGATCTTAAATCCATTTGACAACATGGTTTGATCAAACTTTGCATGCCATTGTTTTGGTGCTTGTTTTAGTCCATAAAGTGACTTAATAAGTTTGCACACTTTCTTTTCTTTACCAGGAACTACAAAACCCTCAGGCTGTTCTATGTAAATTTCCTCTTCAAACTCTCCATTTAAGAAGACTGTTTTTACATCAATTTGATGAATTTCAAGACCGTATACTGCAGCTAGTGCAATTAACATCCGAATTGATGTAATCCTAGTCACTAGCGAGTATGTGTCAAAATAATCAAGACCTTTTTTTGGTCTAAAACCTTTGACAACAAGTCTTGTTTTATATTTGTCAATAGTTCCATCGTCTTTCATCTTCCTTTTAAAGATCCATTTTGAACCCAAGGGTTTGTTCCGTGGAGGAAGATCAACCAACTCCCAAGAATGATTGCTTAAGATTGATTCAATTTCACTATTAACAGCCTCCTTCCAAGAGGTTGAGTCGCTAGACAACATTGCTTCCTTGAATGTTTGAGACTCACTTTCAAGAAGAAATGTTACAAAATCTGATCCAAATGAAGTAGACGTCTTTTGACGTTTACTGCGTCTTGGACTTTCTTCATTTTGTTCATTCTCTTTTGGTTCTTCTCTGGGTTGTTTAGATCCCCCACTTGATGACTCAAGTCTAGTTTTATATGGATAGATATGTTCAAAAAATTCAGCACTATCTGATTCCATTACCGTATTATCATGAATTTCCAGATGTTCGGACTTATGAACCAAAAATTGACATGCCGTACTGTTTGTGGCATATCTAATGAATACACAATCCACAGTCTTAGGTCCTATTTTTACCCTCTTAGGTATAGGAACTTGGACTTTTGCTAGACACCCCCACACTTTGAAATATTTCAAATTGGATTTTCTACCTTTCCATTTCTCATATGGAATTACATTTGTCTTTGAGTGAGGCACTCTGTTAAGTATCTGATTTGCTGTAAGGATAGCTTCCCCCCACAAGTTCTGTGGTAAACGTGAACTTATAAGTAATGCATTCATCATTTCTTTTAAAGTTCAGTTTTTTCTTTCTTCAATTCCATTAGACTGAGGAGTGTAGGGAGCAGTAGTTTGATGGATTATTCCATTTTCTAAACATATTTCTGCAACTGGAGATTCATATTCTTCACCTCTATCACTTCTGATCATTTTGATCTTTTTATCTAACTGATATTCAACTTCAGTTTTATATTGCCTAAATACATCTATTGCTTCATCCTTACTATTTAGCAAATAGACATAACAATATCTAGTGCAATCGTCAATAAAAGTTATGAACTAGTTTTTCCCACCACGTGATGGTGTTGACTTCATGTCACAAATATCAGTGTGAATCAATTCTAAAGGATTTGAATTCCTTTCAACAGATTTATAAGAATGCTTAGCATACTTAGATTCAACACAAATTTGACATTTTGATTTATTGCACTCAAATTTTGGCAAAATATTTAAGTTAATCAGTTTTTGCAAGGTTTTGTTATTAACGTGTCCCAAACGTTCATGCCATAAACATTTAGACTCAAGCAAGTAAGAAGAGGCAAAATCTTTATTCATATCAACTGCAATTACATGAGTTTGAAAAGGCCATCACTAAGGTAGCATTTTCCTACATACATATCATTTTTGCTTACTACTACTTTATCAGAAACAAATACACATTTAAATCCATTCTTAGTTAGAGCTAGAATTGAAACTAAATTCTTTCTCAATTCTGGAACATATGAGACCCTATTCAAAGTCACCACCTTGCCTGATGTCATCTTTAATAGGACTTTGCCAGTTCCTTCCACCTTTGCAACAACGGAGTTTGCCATAAACAATTTTTCATTTGTAAGTGTTGGAGTATATGATGAAAATAATTCTTTGTTGGAACAAACATGGTATGAGGCATCAGAATCTATCCACCATTCTCTTGAATTTCCAACCAAGTTACATTCTGAAAGCATTGCACAGAGATCGTCCATTTCTAATTTGGATTCAGCCAAGTTTTCTTGATCCTTCTTTTTCTTGTCCTTCTTAGGACCCCGACATTCATTAGCTATATGACCATTTTTACCACAATTAAAGCAATTTCCATTGAATTTCTTCTTAGGAGGATTGCTTTTTTTATCAGATGCTTTCTTTCTTTTCTTTAATTTTGTAGGATCTTCTTCAATAAAATTTACTTCAGATATTGCTGAATTACCACGTGACTTTTCTGCAGCCTTATTATCCTCTTCGATTCTCAACCTTACTATGAGATCTTTAACAGTCATCTCCTTGCGTTTGTGTTTCAAGTAGTTTTTAAAGTCCTTCCACAATGGAGATAACTTTTAAATAATTGCAGCCACTTGAAAAGCATCATTCACAATCAATCCTTCAGCATGGAGATCGTGGATTATGTCCTGCAATTCTTGAACTTGGGTGACGACAGTCTTACTGTCTATCATCTTATAGTCCAGAAATTCTGCCACAATGAATTTCTTCATTCCGGCATCTTCTGTTTTGTACTTTTTTTAAAGCATCCCAGAGTTCTTTTGAGGTTTTGGCATTGTTGTACATATTGTACAGATCATCTTGCAGACCACTCAAAATATAATTTTTACACAAAAAATCTGAGTGTGTCCATGCTTTACCAAGAATCGTTCATCAGCCGGAGTTTCATCTGACATAACAGGAACATTCTCATTAATGAACTTCTGCAGACTCAACGTAGTGAGATAGAAGAACATCTTTAGCTGTTATCTCTTAAAGTTGACTCTAGAAAACTTTGTAGGTTTCTCAGCCGGCGCTAAGGCAGCATTTGAACGATTATGTGCAACCGTTGTTGTTGCAGCACTTACTGTTCCAGCATTTGTTTGACTTGAATTAGTCATTTTTTTCTGTCACAAATGGCAGATAAGTTAAGTATTTGAAATACTAACAGTAAAGAACAAATCTTTACACAAACTGTTTTTGATTTAACGATAAAATTTTTATGTTCTTTTAATCGTTAATCGAATGAATTTTAAAAATTCAAGCAGAGTAGAAAACCACAAAGATTTTAATCTCCAGAAACCTCAAATACAGAAACTATTAAATTTCTTAAGATTGTTATTCTTATAGTAACCTTTATTTATAAGGTTAACCAACGAACATAAACAGAAATAAGATGAAGCAGAAAATACATAAAATACAAGAATTAGTCCGACTCCACAGAAACTGTTGTGTGTCCTTAAGAAATAATTCCCTCACTGTACCCAAGGTTATTGATTAATTTCTCCCAAGATAAAATGGATTAAACCTGTTAAAGAAATAGCTGTACCTCAAACTTAATTTTAACGAACTTAAAAACAACAACAAGTCACACAGACTCAGTCGATCGACACTTTGATTTTATTTGAGAGAATTTTCAGTGTTTGAAAAAATTGAAAATTGACTTCCTTTTATAGCCATTTTCAGCAAGGAACGTGTCTCTTCAGTGAAATCTGTTCAGATCCATTTTATCCAGAAAGTTGTGTCTTTTGAAAAAAATAACAACTTTTCAGAAAATTGTGTTTGTTAGGAAAATAATGACTTTTTTGAAAGTAACGACTTTTCGGAAAGAGTAACAACTTTTTGGAATGTTAGAGTTACCCGTAAATTTATAAAATCCGAGGCCGTGGCCGAGCGATGACGACGACAGCGCGAGGGGCATCTTCTTCTTAGCTCTTTAAGAAGTAATGGAAGTGTTTCCTGCTATAAGGACAATAATTTCCCTTTCTTTTGGCGATATGGGAGAAATGACTTTTCATTTGCACTTTGCAAATGACTTTTCATTTTCCCTCCAAAGTAGTTCCCTCACTTTTCATATTCTTTTTTTTTCTTTTTCTCATTCACACTGTCTAAATCCCAACAGTTTTGTTGTTACAATATATTTTTAGTACATAAATCTTGACCGGAGTGCTTGAATGTTTTTTTTGTTTTAAATTCTTCATGCCAACCTGCATGAATAACCTTGTTCCTTAGAGTATTCATTTGTACTCCGAGGCCCCCTTCATTCTTTTGTTTAGTGACAATCTCCGAGCTAATTAGGTGAATTTTCCTTTTCTCGCCACTAGTCTCCCAAATAAAGTTCCTTTGATTCTTGTTAATATTTTAAGGTTTTACTAGGGAGATTGATGACATAACAAGAGGTTACTAGCTAGAGAAGTTTTTGCCAACATTGTATTAGGAATTTAGTCTTCTAACTAGCTTGCTTAGCTTACATGTTGTTAATGATGAATTGGAAGTCACTATAGGTAGGTATAGAGTGCAAGATAGGGAATCCAAGGTATTATTTCCCAACAGAGTTATGTTGAGCATTTCGAAACAGATTTCCTTAGTGTTGTTTCCTGTGTTGCTAGAGAAAAACACTTTGGATTTAACATTGTTGCGCTTCTCACTTAAGGCATTACTAAAATCTTAGATAGTGTCACATTTTTTTCCTCAGTCCACATGGAAAGAGTAAGATCATATGCAAAGAAGAACTTGTGTCCAGAGATGGAGATTCCAATAGAGTCCCAAGTCTTTTCCCTCACGACTTCATCTATATTTATGTGAAGCCTTTTCATACATAGAATAAGGAGAAACGAGGTCACCCTGCCTAATGTTTTTGCTAGGGATGAAATATTCAGTGGTAGATACATAGATGGAGGAAGTACTATTGTAAGACGGAGATTAATTTGGACAGATTAAGGGGGGAGTTGAAGTACTCCAAGGTATTGTGGATGAAAGACCACTCAAGCCTGTCAAAGGATTTTTCAAAATCAACTTTTTAGGATCGTATTTGTTTTCATCCTTCAAAAAGTGGTTCAATACTCTTGCACAATTATGGCATTGTGAGAGAGAGACCATTCTCCTAGAGGTGAAGTTGGCTTGAGTAGGGAAAAATAATATGCCTGATGACCTTTCATCCTAATTGCAATAATCTTGGTGATCATCTTGTAGCTAGTTCTTAAGTCAGACAATATTTTTACACTTAAGAAATTACGCACATAAGAGTTTTGTTGATTTAAGGGCCCACATTACCTTTTATGAAAGTATCTTTGCAGAATTCAGTGTTTTTTTCATAATGTCTCAGTAAATCTGGTAGAACATAACATCAAGGCCATTTATAGTGTCTTCCTTGTTGCACTCACCTTCTTGTTGTTCTCATTTTCAACTTCTAGTCAAGCTTTTATGACTGATTTATTATTGTCGAGTGAGTCCAAAGTTTAGCGGAATATGAGGTAATACTATTCTGATATAGTAAGTCATTGCTTAAAATAAACATTATATGCAATGTTTTAAAATATAAAGTTAATATGATGTAGTCTATATTTATTTGTTTTTGTTAACAATTTTTCTTGTGATGCAGATATATGCTTCTGAATATTTTTTTTTCAAAATTTAAAGAATTGTCATGATTTGTTTTTTATGCTCAAGACAAAAAAATAACTTTATTTATCAATGCTACTTGTGTGATTTATACTCTCATGAAGTTTGCTTCAAAATAGTTATTACTATATAATCATTGCCCTTTTGTTTTACTTATTTACAATTTCTTAATATTTAAGTATTTTAGACGAAGAAAAGCTCATATGACTTGTAATAATGCCAGTTGAAATTTGTATTAGTTTGTGTTCATTATTTATTTAATAGTTAATTTTATGAGATAACTATTTTCATTAATGCAAATATATATTTATATTTGGGTAGGTATTTGTATTTAAATTAAAATATTATATATGTCCCAAATGTATTATCAAGTTAACAAGATCTTCTAACTTCAAAATATACTATGTTAAAACGTTCCGAGTTTTTCTAAAAAAAATATGTGAATATATAAATGTAGTTGTTCACTTCACATGTTCTTATGATATCTAAACAATTTAACGTAAAATGCACATGCAAAGTACATATGGTAGATGACAGGAAAAATACAAAGTAAATATTATCTATAAGGTAGTATTAGTGAGATAAGACTAATTACTTGATTGAACATCATCAAATTGAAATAAATATATACATTATTGTATTTAACTAATAAAAATTTTCATTGACCATCTTCCTATGTTTTCGTGAATAAGAGATATATATGGCGATACACGATGAACATTCAAAAAAGAATCTGTAATATTATTTTTTGCTAAGCTTATTATTCAAATCTTTGCTTAAATAAGCAATCTATTTACTATAACATATATTGTTGAAATTGATAATCATGTGCAACACACATGTCAAAAAACTAGTAATTAAAAATTTGTAAAACTTCTTCCTCAATTTGTTTTCTTTCACCATCACCATAGCATCCTAATTCATCAACTTCTTTCTTTCACAAGGTGAAAGTTTTTTAGACTAGTCCCACTAAGGTGGTGAGGAAACTTACTTCCGAGAGAGCAGCTTTCGCCTCGGTAATTACCTAACGAGAGAGAGCCGACTCTGTATCCTTGTAAGAAAAATAATGCACACTATATTAATTTCTTATCTTCGTCAAAACAAAAATCCAACTTTCGTCAAAACAAAAATCCAACTTTCTTATATAAAAAGAAGAAAATTAAGATCATTAAAACAAAAGACTCAATTTCTCCTCCATATCTCCATAAATCAATTCCTTTTAAGTTGTAACTAAATTTCTTTTTATTTTATCCTTTTCAAAAATTAGTAGTAGTATTTTTTTCCAACATGTCCATTTTTCAAATAAAAGGATTAAAACTAGGGGTGTCAAAAATGAATTCAAACATAGATAATCTGTTCAACACGAGTCGAAAATCTAAATAAGCCACAAAAATATAAAAATGACCAAAATAAGTCACTATTTTAATTACTAACTAAAATAAACTTAGTAGAAGAAAAAGTTTCACTTTATCCAATTTTTCAAACGTTTTCCGTTAGTGTCATAACGTGTATTTTTAATGTACAACGGAACTTTTTCTTACACTTTATAAAGTGGAACTTTTTCTTCAACTTTATAAAGTGAGAGAAAATCTTACACTTTATAAAGTGTAACTTTTTAGTACACTTTATAAAGTGTAACTTTTTCTTACACTTTATAAGAGAAATATTTTTCACGTTTTGAAGAATATTTGAGTCTGCTAACTCCAAAAGAAATTACTAAAATAAAATCACATAAATAGTAATCAATCACTCGAACAGTGTTGGCGAAGTAGCATTTGAACAATTAAACAATCACTAGAAAGAAAGGTCATTGAGATATTTCCGTGGGAATATGCTGGTAATTATATTTTGTGAAAGGAATTGGTTATAACACACACAAGGAATCTACACTAAATTAGCTGCTAGACTCCCTATATATCTAGTATGTGATATTGTTTTTTTTTTCTTAATTTGCCAGATTATACAGAGCTCCCAACACATTCTTAGTGTTGTTTTTTTTACATTGCCGGATTAGCTTCAGGTGTTTACATCATTACTAGTTTCTGAAACGTGCGTTGCACGTTTGCCTCATACAATTATTATAAAGTTGAATTATTATATAATGTTGAAATTAGAAATATTAGTTTTACCAATTTATATTTTATTCATTAAATAAAATTCATAATAATCGAATAGTACATTGACCATCAAACATGAAATATGAAAAATAATTATATTATTATAGCATTTAATAATATGAATATATCTATATGACTTATTCTTAATAATCTCTCATTACGCTCCATATTAGTAAGTACACAAATATGTAGCTACTTAAAGAAACTATATTAGTAAGGAAAGATAAAAGTAAATAAATATTATAAAAGTACATTTAAAAACGAATCTAAATGTCATAAATTAGTAATTTCAGCAGTAATAAAAATTGACTTATAACATTCATAATTTCATAGAAGAATATATTAAAGAAGTATAATCGGTAAAGAATACAAAAAAAATAAACAGATAAGAATAAATACAACATTCATATCATTCTTAAGACTTTTATTATAACAATATATATAGTAAAAGAAATACACAAGGAGTAATTTTTTTTTCTCCCGTAACCAAAAAAACAATCTAAAATAGTAAAGATAAAATTTATGATTCAAAATATCATTCTAATGAGGATCAACAAATATTCATATTTCAAAAAAAAAAAAGTACCTGAAAATTGTCTAATGATTCACATCAACACGAGGCAAATGATAAAGAAAAATTATTTTTTCATGATACATATATATAACTAAAGATTCATTGAATAAGATGAAAAGGTGAAAAGTTATTTAAGTTAATTTTCAGAAGTTGAATGATCTTAGACATGGGGTAGAGGAAAGGTGATTGTTTTTAATAATAATTCAATATATTTAATTATACTAACTACAGAGAGAGAATAACAAATTTAATCATTTAACCACATTAATTATAGAGAAAGAATAAATAACTTTTATTTTTTTTAAAAAGTTATTCCTAACAATTTTCTATGAAATAATTTCTAACAATTTTCTATAAAATATTTTTGTCTTTTAAAGTTTGACTTTACACCTTCTTAGTTTTAGTATAATATAATTATTACTTAATATGTAAATAATTAGAATTTAAACTATTGTGTCTAGATGCATGTATTTAAATATGATTATTTGATATTAAATTAATTATATATTAATATTTAATTTAGTTTAGGAATAAAATAAGGGTAAAATGGTAATTCAACATTTAAGTTAGGAGCTTCCTACTTATAATAATATATGATATTTTGATTTATTCTATTGTAGTTAAATAATAAGATAAAAACAAATTAGACTATAACTTTGTGGTTTAATATCATTCTCAAAAATGTTTAGTATCATTTCGTCAAAGCTAATGGGTACCTTAAAGAACTCTCACAAAATTCAACTTTTCTATACTATTCAAAATTCCAATCTCCTTTTTAACGTTAGGTCCAAAGTTGGACCATAGAAATATTTCTTTCATAATTTATTTTCAAATTTAATATAACATAGAGATTGAGCAACTAATCCTCTTATGAACTTCAATAATTATCGCACTAACAAGCAAAAATGAAATTTAAATTAGGAATACGGAGGAATGCTAAATTAGCTCTTTTCCCCCCAATATTTTTACTATTCCATTGTAAAATAAAATCAAAATAATTTAAGAACATGTAAGTTATAATTTATTCCGTGAATCAGAACCATTAGGCAAAATGATACTATACTAGACACAAGATGAGATAAATGAAACACATTCTAAGTAAAGAAAATATGAGATGTTAAAGAAATACCTAATTTATATAATTTGAAGGGACAGATTGTTATGTTGCCGGATTGTGCTACTTCGAAATTTTGATTTATTTAGTGTGGGGCCGCTTCAGTTGTCAGATTGGGACCATCAATGTTAATCTTCAAAGTGTAAAAAAGCTTAGAAGCCATGAAAGTGAAAGAGAAAAGGAGAAGGTGAAAAGGTAAAGTAATTTTCTATAAAGTGGAAGAAAAAGTTTCACTTTATAAAATGAAAGAAAAACTTTCACTTTATAAAGTGTAAGAAAAAGTTCTGTTATACTTTAAAGATACACGTTATGACACTAATGGTAAACGTTTAGTAACTAAAATAGTGGCTTATTTAGGTTTTCGACTCGTCAAACACTCCTAGATTTTTAAGGTTGAGCTCAAGATAATTTGAATTGGATTCAATCTCAACACATTAAGCTTAACCCATTTAAAGAGAATTCTCGATTGAGCCCAATTCAATCTCCAATTTCAATCTGTTTAAAAACTTTTTATTAAGATATTTTCTTATATTGAAGATATAAATTATTATCTATTTAATATTTTTTAAGATTTATCTATCCATTTGTTACCTTTTTAACAAAAAATTTCAATATGTTAAATTGTTTAGATTAATTGGATCAAATTGGACGGGTCAAGACCCAACCCATTTTTTAGCCAATTTGAGCCCAATCCATTTGAGCCCAAAGTAAACTTGCGCAGGTCAAGACCCGAATTTTAATTCAACCCTCTTATTTGATTTCCCTAATTAAAACTGAATGGACAAAGCTAGAAAATAAAAATCTTAAGAAACTTTATTGTCTGTATAAGAGGATTTTATCAATGAAAACAAAAATTGATCAACTGAAAATTGTTAAAAAAGATTGTTAAAGAAAATCAATGAAGGAGAAGTGATTACGAAAGAAAGACTGAGGAAGAAGGGTTCCACCATGTGTTGGATCCAATCTTAAATTTAACAGTTTTTTTATTTTTTTATTAGTTTTAGGCTTAAGGACTAAAATGACCATCTTTTCATATATAATAAGAACTATTTGAATGAGATGACATATATAAAGGACCAAAATACTTTAATCCCAATACTTCAAGGACTATTTTGATCATTTTCTCAAATCCTATAGATTGCTATAAAGTATAAGTATTTAAACTATAGTAATCTCAAATATATATCACATATTCGTCTTGTGGGTTATTTTCCCATGAAAATAGCAATCAGGAACAAATTATAATCGAATGTTTATATATATATATATATATATATATATATATATATATATATATATATATATAATAGGGAAAAAAGGTAAAAAATGCTCTTTAACTATGTAAAAGGAACAAACATGTCATCAATTTATAGTTTGATTAGAAAAATGCTCTTACAATTAATACTTTAGCCTAAAAATGTCCTTCAACTATACGAAAGGAACAAAAATGTCATTTATTTGTTATTTGATCCAAAAATATCCTTGTCGTCAATACTTTGATCCAAAAATATTGCTATTGTTATATAATGGGTTAAAAATGCCTATTTTTCAAATAGATATATTATTATTTTCTTTTCAACACATTCTTTTTCTAATACTTATTTCTTTAAAATTAGCAAATACTAATCCTACTTCAATTCAGAGAATTTTCTTTCTTATTTGTTATCATTATTTTTTATCGTTATATAAATATAAATTAATGAGGATATACCATAATTACATATATATGAAATATATTATATGTCAAAAGGATACATGACATTATTCTGTTTTGATTGATAAAATGAGACCAAGAAGAAAAAAATTATTTTCTACATTTTTTATTTGTTGAAGTGATTTTAGAATAATATTTTAATTAGAAAGAATATGTTTTTAAAAAATAAAAAAAATGTATATTTATTTGTAAAAGGACATTTCTTACCCATTTTATAACTATAGGGATATCTCTTGACCAAAATATTGACAGCAAAGTATTGACGCTAAAAATATTTTGGGATAATTTCAAAAATCTCCCTCTAGGTTTTGCTTTATAACACTCACTTCCCCTGTGATTTACGATATTACGTCTACCTCCCTTATTTCAATTTACTTATAACCATTCTTTAAACCTATTTAAAATTAATATAAATTAATTTAGATTTGATAATTTTACCCTTAAATATGAAAATTTAAATCTAATTTTCAATGATTTATCTCTATTCGTTGGATCATGTTTCTTCTTCGCTCGTGAAAATGTTTAACTAAAACAAAATCAGATTGTTCTAATTGAATTTCTCTCTTGGGGAGTTCACTTTTATTTTCTATTTGAATAAATTGTTGTTGGAAAATGATGGGTTATTATCGGGAAAAAATCTACGTGAATTGATAAAGCTGAATGAAGATGAAGAGTTAATATTCGGTGAAAATGGTGGGTCAGCTTGAATGAAGACTTTGATCTTTGTTGATTAAAAATACGTATTTGTGCTAATTTATTTTTAAAGTTTTGTTAAATGAGTTTTTTTTATATAATATGTATAATATGAACAAATTAATATAAAGAAGGTTAAAACTGTCAAATTTAAATTAATTTATATTTTTTTTAAATTGATTTAAATAATGGCTACAAGTAAATGGAAATAAGAGAGGTATACGTAATATTGTAAATCATAGAGGAGGTGAGTGTTATAGAGCAAAACCTGGAGGGAACTCTCTGAGAAATAAGATGGAAAATGAATTTAGTATATAGTTATGGGGAGGAGTTAATGTTGAGTATAATACTGGTTTGTTTAAGAATTTATCATTGATTGCAAGATTTAAGTACCTGTCAATTTCTTATAACAATGCAGCAAAGTCCATGCTATCAGTACCAAAAGTGTACGCCATCAAGACAAAGTGGTGTTGCCAACCATATTGCAAAAAAGTATTACACTATAACTAAAGGAGAGTATCAAATCTTATCCAGAAAATCAGAATCAGACAACTTGATATTAGAACCCAATTTCAGAATATTTTAAAACTCCCCATCAATTCACATTTCTACCTCTAACTCAACGTCTGAAATTTGACTCCATTTTCTAATCTACCAAACTATCAGCAATCAGCAATCAAACTGAAACAGAGTTCCTAATGCAACACACATCCTGTTTCTACAAATAATCTATCAAATGTAACAGATTTGATAGATTCCCTTCAGCAATAAATAGGGATACAAGTTGTAACCACATTTGTTATATTTCCAGAAGAATAAAATTTAATCATAGCATATCATTAAAAACATATTTTCCTATATAGATCTAACCCAAAATTTACATATAACATCATAAACAAATCCAACAACAAATGCAAGCATTAGTTTTAAAATTAATAGGACAAACAATATTTATTGCTGCATAGCAATTGAGAGTCGTGTAGAGAGAATACCTTTCAATCTTCTTTTATCATGATTTGCTTCAGCTTGCGTTTACTGCTTTCTGGAGTTGTTGGTCCGTTGATGGGCAGTGGCAGATTGCTAGCAATATCTTTCTGATTGACATGATAAACAGTTTTGCTGAAGATGCATCCTTGTTTTTGGCAAACAACTTCTTTGTTTGGACGGTGAATGTCATAAATTATAATGAATATTATTTTTCGTAGAAAAGGATATTATATGGCTATTTTTTACATATACCTGCAAAATAGAAACTATGCGTCTCCAACAACAAATTCACAACCACAATTGTTTCATCTCTATGCTTTGTTCAGTTTTGTAGAAAGTTCATATATGATTTGCACTGAGCTAGGAAATAGCTTCATCTTACATGTAAAGAGTACTTACAAACTCAAACTACATAGGCTACTTACAAACTCATAACTATATAGGCTACTTTCTTCCTTTGATAAAGGAAACACATTTCTTTTGTTTTATGCATACATCCTAGCAAACAACACCCATTTATCAACAGGTCGTATATAACTACAACAGGATCAATGTCTTCCTGAATCAATATTTTCAACAATGATACATTTGGTTGTCTTAACGCCTTTCATATGTTCATGGGAGGTTTCAAAAATGTTTGGTTAATGCTCCATCCACCCCCATCCACCTCCAATTCTGAAAAGTAAAAAGAAATTATTATGTATATATAGTTTCACTACTGATTCTCCAATTCTGAATTTTGAAGGTATGGAGATACCCTTAGAAGTTTTGCAACTTTTGTCTTGGGAAGTCAAATGGTGTTAATCCCAGCAAAAGTACCTTCACACTGTTAAAAAAAATCATTAAAAAAAAGATCCTGCACACAACACAGTGAAAAGTTAGGGCAACATATAAAGGAGCTTAATTTGTTCGGTCTCTACTAAAGTATTGCTTACCAATAGTATAATAATAAATGAGCAAGGTCTAACTGAAAGCATCGCCGGTTGAGTTAAAAGTAGAATGAAAATTCACAGATTTTGCCTTCACAATAAATATTATGACGTGAAGTAACGTTCTCAAACTCCATTTTCCATCCCTTGCATGTAAAAGAAAAATATCGACAACAAGCAGCTTATGCAGTTACGTAGAAACAATTTATAGACGAAGTATGATGTAACCTTAAATAATTAAGGCAACTGTATATAACAAACACATTTGCTTACCCAAGTGGTGTTTGATTTTTTCAATCCCTGCATAGTATTACATAGAGATCATACATGAATATGTCCTTAATTAAGAGCTTCAGCTCTACTCCTTCCTCAGTTCTACTAAGTGCCCTTTCATGAATGGGAGGAAAGGAAGTAGGACGACCAAGAGGCAACCTTACCCAAGGTCAAGCAGTTTGCCAGAAGTAAGCTTGTATAGAGGTGAAACAAGTAGAATTGGGATAAATTGTTTGAATGAGAAGTAAATGATTACCACAACAACAGTCATAAAAATTTTAGGCAAACATATGAATCCAAGGTTACAAACAATCAAAGAGAAAGATAAATTGAAGAAGATAGACAATGATATTCAAAGCAAACAAAAGATTAATACTCCATCATGAAGTTAGTCATAATAACAGAGACGGAAACCTACATGAATATAATTAATAGTTGGGTTAATTTTTTAAGCCGCTTAACTTATATACACTTCAATTGAAAATAAATTAAAATGTAGTACAAATATTTTTATCTCGGAAAACCTCTAATTTGAGGAAGAGAGCCAGAGAGGTAATAAATAACAAAATTCAAATTTAGAAAAGAAATATACAACCATTAAAATCAAATTTGATTGAGAAACACAATTTTCAGATTCAGTCACAATGTTGATAAGTGAATAGTGAGTCAAATGACTATAATTCTTCAGAAACAACAGGGTGATTTTTATCTCAATGTTTGCCCTAATTCAAGTTCTTACCAACATAAAAATCAAAATTTCATAAACCCAAAAATTAGAGTTGACAGATACTAAGTAGGAACTCTCATCTATATGCACAAAACAATTCAATGAAAAAATTGAGAACAAACAGGAAAAAACAACCGAGGGAAAAAAGTACCTTAATGCTCTAAACAACGACGTCATCTCTGCACACAAACTGTTTGATAAAACTCCTAACCGAACCATTTACCTCTGGAACTCCTTAATTCGAGGTTATGCTAGAGCCCACACATTTAGAAATGCATTTTCGTTGTTTAATGATGTGCTTCATTCTATGGAGTATGAATTAGCATTTAATATTCCATCAGTTTTTGTACAGTACCTTCATTCAGTTTGCTTGAACATTCTAATCGATTCCTCAATTCATTTTCACTATCAAAGAAATATAATTGTAAATTTCCTCCTTTCTCAGTAGCTGGTACTAAGTCCTTTATAAAGTGATACATTTTTCCTTGAACTCGAAATGTGGATATACCTTTATATTTTTTTGCTAGTTCTTTGTCATAATTAACTCCTAGAGATGTGAATGCAAAAATGTTATTGTAAGTTTTTATATAAGTTCGAAACTGTTCAGATTCATTCGTATTTTCTAAATATAGATTTCTTAAAGTTGTCGGTATTTGATGCGAAATAAGCCGCACAACACCATTGCCACAATAAAATGCGGGCGGCTCATACTCAAATCTTTTTGCAGTGCAGAATTTACACTGGGGAACATCTTTTAGGGTAGCTTAATTTGTTATCGGGTGGATGATTTCCATGAAATTAACTTCTGTCGAACTACATCCTGCATAATGTAGTTAATTCTTAAAACTAATTTTAGTAGATAAAGATTATTTAGATTATAGCCTATCCAGCTATTTTACCTCTATTAAGAGTTTGCTCATGTGTAGACAAGGTGGTGGTGCTGGAGCTAGCACCGATGGAGGCATTATTGTCGATGGCTGAGTTTGCCCGCCTGCCAGCTAGATAGGCATCTTTCTTATTGGATTGTGCCAGTTTATATAATTCACGCCGTCTAGCTTTTTTATCAGCATGAGCTTTTTCAGAATTCAGATGATTTATATTACTTTTGTCTGACATTTGTAGAACTGTTATCTATCCTGAATATGCGATATAAATGATATGTTTACTTTCGTTTTCTTACTCATGCACAAAACAGTTCAAAATAATTATAACAAATCAAATTACATGCATAAAACAATTCTAAATAATTATAACAAACCAAATTATTCTTTGCAGAAATTAGTAAAAATGCAAAAAAATTAATACAGAAAGCAAAAGAAAAACCGTAACAACGGGTGGAAAAGAACATACCTGTAGCGCCGAGACTGCAGTAATAGTAATTGCAAATTCCTATCTTCACACTGCACGCAAAAACTAACTGTAAAAAGAATTTAATATTTTCAACAAGTTGTATCTATCAAATATCATCTCTAATAGTTCGTCTCAAACGTATGATATTAGTATAGCCATATGAATATATGAAAGCTTAGACAAACAAAACAACAGATTTAGTAAACTTAAATACTCGAATGAAAATATTAGTATCAATTGGTAAGTCATAATGGCATTGTTAGCATATTGTAGTTTGTGTGAGCTCATAATCAGTATAGTTGCTTTTGGTAGAGTTGGTAGAATTTCTCTGATGAGGATGCTAAAGCTCTTTTAGAAGTAGAGAGAAACTGAAAACTGATAAGAAAACTTTCATATGATGGTTTAGCTGTTGTTACACTTAGAAAAGGTAAACGGAATTCAATTATGACATCTATTACGAGCAGTTATAAAAGGTAAACTAACTCCATTTAGAAAATGTATTCATGTTTTCCAGCAAAAATACATTGACAAAATTTTAAGTTCTAAACACAATGGCCATACTGCCTATAATATTAATACTTAAATTTTTGTGTATTTGCATTGCTCTTAAATAATCAATAAAATTCAAATCATATATAATAATCTGAAATAATTGAAATACATGTAAAGCTAACCGACAAATGGCAATTTTTTTATAAACGAAATGAAAAGTAGGAACAGGTGTGGTGGATGATGTGTGTGTGTGTACACACTAATTAACCCCAATCAAGGATGGAAGAGTGGGTTGTAGCTATGGCCATGGGAAATTCCTACTTATTGTCTCTCTTTTGGTGGGTAACTATTGAGTAAGTTTTATCTGATATGAAAGTACTGCTAACATGCAGAGTTCCTCAAAAGACCTTTTTCTGCTGCTAAAATCCATCATGTTACTGTCAGTCATTCCATTTATATGCACTGATGATACTTCTCCAGAAATATTATTTAATGCAATTCTATCTCCAATATTACATACTATTTACTATACTATGATCTATAATTTATAGCTATACCTATATCCTACAACAAAATGCGAAATAATTCCTTCACTTTCTTGAACCCATCTGGATTACAATCTGTTGAAGTTAGCAATGTGTGGTGTTTGAACTATTCAACTTTTTACCTAAGCACCTTGTAAACAGGAGTGGGGTTTCCTCCACTTCCCCATTTCCCCCCTAGGTGGATACAACTGACCTTTTGTCTCTTATGGACATCAGAATAGTGTTACATTTTAGAGATGTCATTTCTTGTTTTCAGGGACTTTAATGTGGTTATACATTTTTGGTGTTCAACTATCATCTTGTTGCTAGTTCAAATTCTATTTCGTGCTTGCAATGTGAAGTTTCTGCAAGACTATTGTTCACTAATCCTCAATCATGCAGGTCTGCTATGCTGACAAGAGAAGAGCTAAAATTAGATTTATGGTTATGAACCGACACCCGTGAAATCCCACCAGGTGAGGTTCGGAAAAGATAATGTGTATAACTTCTGGGTTTACTCTTGTAGTTTGTCAAATTTTGGGAGTGTTAAAATTGCACTTGAAAGCTTGAGGATAAATGATGCCTGGTTTATATTTTTGTAAACAGTAGTTGGAATCTAGTATTTCTTCTGTGAATTGTGAGCTGGCAATGCGAAAGAAGAGACCAGGAGGGGTTGCTCGACGGTAAACACCCTCCTCCTCCAACCTAAGGTTGTGAGAACCAAAATGATGGGAACTCCTAGTTGAGGGCGTAAAAGAAAGCGAAAGAAAGAAGAATCTCATTAGTCATTAGATTGAGTATATTCATGTGCAAAAGGAAATTACCTGTTGGAGCAGATTTGAAGGAAAAATAGCAGCTGGTCATAGTTTAGAATACTAATGCAAGTACTGTCACAAATCTCTAAGGAACCAAGAAAAGGAATGGCTCCTGAACAGGAATTTCAGGGAAAGATAAAGAGAAAAAGCTAGAGAGAGACATATTGATACTACTTCACATTAATCCCCAATGTACAAGTCCCCTTAGTTTATACTATAATCAAACAACTAAACTGTTAACTGACTTAATCCCCTATAACGAATTAACTGATATGTTGTTACATTTATAGGGCTTGACAGTTACAAGTACACCCCTCAATATTGAATACTCATCTTGGATTTGAAATTGAATATAACATATATATAAAGTGGAAAATGTATACAAAGTGAATATATTGATAGCATTTCTCAACTCCTCACAGACTTAGGTTGAATATCTTCTGCATATACTTTTTATACGCCCAACATTATTTTGATGTTGGTTTCACTATTAATGATGTCCTTAAATAGACCGTCTA
This sequence comes from Solanum lycopersicum, assembly GCF_036512215.1. Taxonomy (NCBI): domain Eukaryota; kingdom Viridiplantae; phylum Streptophyta; class Magnoliopsida; order Solanales; family Solanaceae; genus Solanum; species Solanum lycopersicum. The sequence continues at coordinate 42,824,114 of NC_090803.1, forward strand.
AACTACCTCACAAAGGACTCGTGCATAGCATAATCTGTCAATATAGTTCTGCTTTTATCATCTTTTGTTAGTTTATGGTTCTGAATTATTTTCTTTGAGCTAGCTCTTCTGCTGCGTATTTTGTTCTTGTATTGACTTCACAACTATTGTTTGTTTTGGATTCAACAGTTCAATTGTTTTGGTAGTATGCGTGTATAATTTTTTAATTACTATTGATGCAAAATATTGATCGGAAAAAAATTCATACAGCAGCTCAACTAAGTAGAAACAATACACAAAAATAGCCTAAAACAGAAGAAAAAAGCACAAAGTTTGAACCTTTAAACTCAGAATCAACAAAGTAACCCCAATATTAAACCAACAAAACAAATTACCAACTCACCAACTACATAGAACAAAACTGTATGAAACTAAACCCCACATCAAGTCAAATGAAGAACTCAAACCATAATAAGAAAGAGCTCATACCTTTATCGAAAAATCAGGAAAGGCTTTTGGGCTTAAAAGAGTCTCTGCAACAATGAATTCAAGAACAAGAACACGTTTTACACAGTGCAGATTTGCGGTAAATTAAAAGTAAAAAAATGTTCTGTAAGTAAATTTCTTGTCCCTATCCAATACTCAATCCATATTTTCTCAAGATTTTGTTCTGCTCTTTTCAGAGTTTCAATATTCTTTTTGTCTGCTCCATTATCTCCTTATGAAATATGGCTCATTTCACACTCTTGGTGGGAAAATTACTGATCATGTGTTTCTAGTGTGAAATTGAGGCTACCCCTTTCTTCCCTTTTCCCCCTTTTTAATATGCTTTGACTGAACTATTATGTGTTCTGAATTCTTGATGTTATTGCTTACTATGTATACTTAATTTCTGTTTACTAAATTTTTCCTATCTCTGCCTAGCTGTGTCAAGATTGCACATTTTTGTACCCAAGTTCACTATAAGACTATTTTGGACACTAATTTTAGTAGTTCTCTACAATGGGTGTTCTTCAGAGGGGGTTAATTCAACTCTTTCTGCAAGGCCTAAAGTTGTGAACATTGGGTGTATGGTGTCTTTCAATACACTTGTTGGGAAAGTTACTAAAGTTGCTGCGGAAGCTGCCGTTGAGGATATAAATTCCAATCCAGATGTTCTTGTTTTGTAGCCCAAACACATCCTGATTAAAATACAACCAAAATTTACTGCATGTGAAAATATATGGGTTTTTCATACATGAACAGAGTGGAAGACCAAACTAACACTACATCTGACAAAAGAAAACCAAAAGTTACCGCATGTGAAAATACATAGTTTTTTCATACATAAAGAAAAGAAGACAACCAGAAATTTGAAAGAGGAATTCAAAAAACGCCCAAATGGATTAACATTATTGGGATTTTTGTAACATGGAACAAGAATCACATACCCAAATCAAATTTGGGTATCACATATCGAAATCAAATTTAGGTATATTCACCCACCTAAATCAATCTGAATGAGCCAACCAAAAGGATAATCCAACATCAATAACAATTTCAAATGAAAAAATAAGTGAAAATTTTACACATCCAAATCAAATTTAAAACTTGAACATTGATTGAAAGGAAAATGAAGGAAAAAGAAAGCTTAATTGAGACATGTAAAACATTACCTGGAGAAGGCTTGAGAAGGCTGAAGAGAGTGAACTTCCATGTGTAAATAGTGAATTGAAGCATTAGGAAGAAGACATAGGTGAAGGAAGACATGCATTTTCATTTTATCAGAATGAAAAGGTAAAAAGAAGACACGTTAGATGAGAAAATGAAAAGATAAGAAAAAGACACGTTAGCTGAGAAAATGAAAAGGCAAAATAGATTAACAAAGAAAAGACAGCTAACCATATACTTGTAAAGACCAAAATAACCCTTGAAGCAAGCATTGTAAAGACCAAAATAGCCCTTGAAGCATAGTCCTTGAAGCAAGTGATTATGCCTTTTCTAATATAGGAGTAAAGTAATATAGTATTTTAAAATTTGTTTGGTGAATGAAAGCACGCTATTTGTATGTTTTGGGCATAAATAAAATATTATTTTGTGTTGATTTTATATATTCATTATTAAAAGATCAGATTTTATTTTTATGTTATTTTAAATGCAAAATGAGGACAATAATTTTCTTAAATTTTAATACTCATTTTTAAAAATTATTTTCAAAATTAAATATTAATTAATAGAAGTATCTTGTGAAAAAAATAGTTATATTAATTATTAATTTCTAAATAAATGAATGTTACACATAAAAATGAAGAAGAGAATACATATACTTCAAAGCTATATTGAAAAAGTAATTTGTGGAAATAAACAAATAATGAAAAAAACCAATCATATGATAAAAGTGTTATTTGTTATAAATTCATTGAATGAGTGGATAGTCCATAAGGTTGGTACATGAACAACCATTCATATTCACTATGTTACATGAACCTTTTTGGATAAGAATGTATCTATTTATTATGATACTTAATATGGTGACCTTTGGAGTGATTTCTCACTCTATAAATAGGGTTGTTCATTCACTATTGTAATATAGATATATGAAAGTTATATACACTTGAATAAGAAGAAAATCTTATCTTCCATCTTACTTCTCTTGTCTTCATCTCTTTTCATTTATATCTCTTATGAGCTTGATTTTATAACACGTTATCAGCACGAGTCTCTAGCCAATTAAGATTGAGTTTTACTTTTTTTTTACTCATGTGTTGGTTGATCTCGTTATGAAGATCAAAGTATTATATGCATAAAATCAGGTATGTATTTTCTAGAATATTTTTATGATTTAGAATAAAATAGTATTCAGTCACTAACAATTATCAGGAACCGAAGACATATACTACTATTGGTTGAATATGACATGCTATACAAAATTTCTTAAATAGAAGAAGGTATAAAATTTTAATAGAATGAATTTGAATGTTATTTTGATTGTTTTGAAAGACTCAAAGGATGAGTCATGTTGTACTTCGATTTATTATACCGTTGGTTAAGGGTAAGACGATGAATTCAAGTTTCATCGCACCAAAAGGGTAAGACATCAGGTTAAAGTCCGGATGCACCATAATGAAAAATATTTGAGGATAAGACAATAGATTCAAGTTCTATCGCACCAAAAGGGTAAGACATCAATTTGAGTTTTGATGCACCGTGATTGGGTTCAAGTCCCATAGAATTATGGCGTAAAACGCCTTATATGGATAAGACATTGAGTTTGAGTCAATGCACCATAATGATGATATAATGATGACTAGGCTTTGATGAAAAGTCTTGAAATTCGTTCTATTGAATTTGCTTCATTCCTTGAAAAGAATGTGGTAGCAACATGTAATAACTCTGAAATCCGCCTGTTAACTTGCTCCATTCAATCATACGAATGTGGTAGTAGTGAATGTTAGTCTGAAAGATGACAAATGATTAATGATATGAATAAGGGTGTGGAGGGACATAAATATAATAGTCATCATTGTGGTAATTATAAAAGGAAGAACACTATGGGTTCTCCAAATAGTCCTTCAAAATGTGAAGGCAGTTTTCATTATCAAAATGATATGAAAGGACATTGGACTTGTGAATGTTATCGACCCAATAATTTATAAATCCTCCATCAAAAGACAAGAAGATAAAGTGATGGTACACTTGATCTTTCAAAGTGATGTTGAGGTATGTCATGGAAATATGATGAATTTTAAAGCCATGACAATGTGCTTATAATGCAAATTTATGAAGTACATATAAATAATTAGTCCAATCCTCGAAGAGAATGTGACTTGTAATGAGTATCGTGAATGCTCGACCATTCTACAAGAGAATGGGTCCAGATGTGATAAAATCATTATGGGTTGGATATATGTCACAATTCACCTCTATGGAAGGTTTGAAAAAAAAAATGATACATGTCACTTCTCATCTCTACGGGAGATTTGAGAGGAAATAAATTTTATTCGGCAAAAATGGCTAATTGTATTGTACGTTTTATACGTCACTATGTTATAAACTACTGAAAGGGCAAAAGAAAGAAATAGTTCTTGCCTATAAGGGTTGTGGTCATTATTGTGTGGCAATACAAATTTGTCATTGGTTGTGTACCTATGGTACAACAAAAGTAAAGCAAGAAAGATGTCTTGCTCGTAATGATTTTGACCATGACAATAATAATATAATTTTCTCCTTGAAGGAGATGCTCACCATAGGGATGGTGTCATGCAATATGTCATAGTACACAAAATTAATTGCAAGCTCTAACGAGTTGTGCTATTATCAGAGGAATAATATTGGGATTGTAGTAAGTCTCAAAAGAAACTTTTTAAGTTTCGGATGAATGAAAATAAATATTGAGACTATAAATCACTACAACCGAAGAGGGTTATAATGTTTATGTAAAATATTACCCCACTTTTCCTCTTGTTTGTTCCATACAAACATGTACATGCTGATGAAATCACATGTAAAAGTAAATTATAAGTGTACTAAAATAAAGATCAGTTGGCATGACTGGTTGACCATTCCGATTAAATGTAATGCAAACGTGATTGAGAATTCAGATGATTTATATGATGAAGAAATAAAGATTCTTCAAGAATTCTCTTGTGTTGCTTGTTCTCTTGATAAAATGATCATTGTACCAGCTAAGGTCGGAACTGTAATCCCCTAAAAATTTTTGGAACATATAAAAGGGTGAATATGGGCCTGTTCACCTGTCATGTGGATCATTTGCAACTATATGATTAATGCATCTATGCGATGGTCACATGTATTTTGTTGTCAACTTACAAATTGGTTTTTGTAAGGTTGTTTGCTCGAATTGTTAAAATTAATAGCATAGTTCCAAATTATGAAATTATATTGATAAAGCTGGTTGATTTAGCAGAAATTGTATGCCTCCAATTATAGCTAAATCATGGTTATGAGAACAAAACTCCCAAATAAGATTTGGTATGAGATAATTTTTTTTAACGTGTAGCAACACATGTATGCATCAAACTAACAAGGTTTCCCCATTAAAATTGGTTCAGGGTCAGGAACCATATAATTTTCATCTAAATTGTTGAATGTGCGGTCATGATTTTAATTGTTCCACCACGCACAAAGATGAACTTCCAAATAAGGTTGGAATGAATGTTAGATTTTCTAACATTAGGGGGAGAGATGATTGACAGCTGAAAATTATGTGTGAGGTTAAGTATAAATTATCTAGATCCTCGTTAAATAAATATGTGAACTTAAAGTTCAAGGGATAATTCAGTTGCATAATGTTGCAAATCAGTTGTCAGATGAATGCACTGACCCTATGATATAATTCAGCTGCGAATGCTCCAATGTGAAGTCCTTGAAGGACAGAGTCTATGATACGCCGAAAGCGTAATAGACCAATTGATTCCAAATATAAAATTCCTTAAAGAAGGAAGGAGCAAATGATCAATATGGTCATGATAATGAGGCAAGTTCTATAAAAGAGCACATTGACATAACACTTCATAAAATCTTGAAAAAGGTTCAGGTACCTGAAATAATGAAAAATGAAGAGATCTCGATAAGTTATGTCTTGTTGGAATCGATATCAAATAACCGTCGACGGTATCTTTGATATGAGGTAGCGCTCAATGATATAAATTGTGATGAGGATCTTGAATTCAAATCTGTCATATAGTGTGGACAGATAAATGGTTGGCCAAGTAAAATGCACTATTCAAGTATATTTTGTTTCACTTAGAAAAGTGACATTTTGGACTGGTAGTCCATAAATCAAGATATAATGTCAGTGGGGTACAAATAAATTATTATGCGATAGTATAACCGTAAGATATCAAATACGGTTTATGCCTTGGGGCATAAAGGTTTATCGCAAAAATCCTGACATTAGTGGAGATGTTTTCTCCTTTGGTGGATGAAATGAGGTTTGTTTTGATCTGGCAACATATGAAAACTTGAATGCATGTAAATGAATAATTGTAATGTCTAGCTAGACAATGAAGGTTATATGAAAATCCTTGAAACAATCGAGGTGTCTGAAGCATATAAGAGTTTGAAAGAAACTTATCCAATAAAGCTTCAAGAATTCTTATATGGATTGAAATAGTCAAGGAAGAAAAAGGGTACAAAAGAATGACCCTAATTGTCCTTGTATTTTTATGAAAAGGTCTTGGTAAGACAAAATTTTGTCTTGACCTACAGATTGTTAATTTGACAAATAAAATATTTGTCTAACGGTGCACATACACTGAAAAATTTTGATGCAATTTTATGTGGATATATCGCATTCATTGAGTACCCCAATGATTATGAGATCACTTGACATAAATGATGATTCAGTTTGATCTCAAAAGAAGGATGAGAGTTTCTTGGTGATGAAACTCTATCTTGGTGTAATCAGGGCACTAGTGCATCTTACTAACAATATTATTCCAGATATTTGTTTTGCAGTAAATTTACTGGCAAGATTCATTTTCTCCCCGATAAAAGGACATCGAAATGGTGTTGAGCACATGATTGAATATCCTCGAAGGACCATAGTTATGGGTTTATTCTATCCCGAGGAATCCAAGACAAAATTGATTGGTTACGCAAATGTAGAATATTTATCTGATCCGTATAAAGCTCTATCTCAACCACGCTATGTGTATTCATGTGGAGGCACAATAATATCCTGGCGATCAATGAAGCAAACAAATGTTGCTATGCAGAAATAAAAGTCCTCGATGAAGCAAGTTGAAAGTGTGTTTGGTTGAGATAAATGACACACCATATTCAAGAAATGTGTGGTTTTTCTTTAAAAAAGAATATACCAACCACAATGTACGAAGATTGGAGACATCATCACAAGAAATTAAGTGATGTTTAAATCAGGGGAGTACAATACGCGTTGCACTCTTTTTCCCTTGATCGAGGTTTTTTTCCACTGGGTTTTCCTGGCAAGGTTTTTAATGAGGCAACAAATGGTGCGTATCAAAAGATATGTGTACTCTTTTTCCTTCGCTAGAATTTTTTCCCATAGGGTTTTTCCTAGTAAGGTTTTTAACGAGGCACATTATCTATGGACATCCAAGGGAGAGTGTTATAAATTCATTGAATGAGTGGATAGTCCATAAGGTTGGTACATGAACAACCATTCATATTCACTAGGTTACATGAACCTTTTTGGATAAGAATGTATCTATTTATTATGATACTTAATATGGTGACCTTTGGAGTGATTTCTCACTCTATGAATAGGGTTGTTCATTCACTATTGTAATATAGATATATGAAAGTTATATACACTTGAATAAGAAGAAAATCTTATCTTTCATCTTACTTCTCTTGTCTTCATCTCTTTATATTTATATCTCTTATGAGCTTGATTTTATAACATTATTCTCCCATTTGTTGGGATTTTTTGTGAAATCGATTCATCTCAATTAATTATAATAAATAACATATATAGTTGTTTTTAATTTAAATCTTATATTAAAATATTTGCAGACACTTGTTCATGTTAGTAAATTAAGTAAAAAATTATTTACGTATAATATATCGTTCTTATTAAATGATTATAATTTTATGAATTACTTTTATTAATATTTTATAACATAAAAATCTATCTAACGTATAGTTTTAATTAAAGAAACCTAATAATAGATTTGGTTGAATTCAAATGTGATGATTATTTTAATTTCTGGTGTTTGACTATTTATAAAACATCATACTTGTAAATAATTAGAAATTTATATTTATTTATAAGTTAAGTAATATATAATATAGAGAAACGTGAGTGTTTTAGCTTATAGAAATATGAGTAGATAAATACCCACCCTTATTGTGATAGCGATAATCGAAAGAGAGAGAGATGCATCTATGGCCATCTATGAGATTAAGGGATTCTTTCAAATTGGGTTACTTGAAGAATCTTGAATGGAATCTCCATAGAATGAACAGTCAGAAGCAACGTGATAACGATCAGAAGCTTTTGGATGAGCCAACCACCAGTTCTAATAACGGTACTAGAGAAAAATTTGAGCTGTTTTGTAGAGAATTCCTCATGATCCTTTCTTGCTGCTACTGTTGTTTCTGCTGTGGAGGTACTTTTTGTTTCTGGGTTCATGCTTTCTTTGTTTGGATTTTCCTTTCTGTTTTTATAACATTTCCCAATTACCCAGATTTCAATCGATTCATTTGATTTGAGGAGTTATCTGGTGCGCTGCTAAAATAAAGATTTAAGGCATATGTGTTGTATCAACAAAGTAAAACAGAAAATAGATTTGAAGCTGTAACAGTTTCTGAGAGGCACTTAGTAACCAAACTTATGCAATCAAATTTATTCCCACATGGATCCTTTCTGAATTATTATTCTCGGATAGTTTGCCCATTTCCATCCCCATTGCATCGTTGTAAACCTGTTCATGGAAGATTTCTCACGCCTAATTTCCTCTAAACAAGTGAAAAGCTCACCTAGTCTAAGAAAATGGGGGTGTTTCAAGTAAGCTAAGCAACTGCTACACAATTTTGAGTTAGAACCATATACGCAGAAAGCAGGGAGGTAAATCCAAGTCAATTTTATCTAAAGATACTATTGTTTATCAAAGGTTGGGTTTATCATTCATTTCTTGACCGTTCAAATCTATAAATCTTCTCCCATTCTAGTGTTAAGCATACATTGGCACTCTGTGGTATTGTGTACTTTACAAGGGCCTCATTTACTTAAGTTTAATCATATAAGCTTTCAGTTCAAAATGTGGTAAAGTCCTTCACTCAAGGGAAGAGCATCATTCTGGACTAGAAATCAACCTTGTATGGTTGTGCCTCAATATACTGAGTCAGGAGGCCCCCCTTTACAAGTGCTATCCATGAAGCTTTGTAGTACAGGCACAAAAGAAAAGAAAATAATGTGTATATGTTTGCATTTATGTGTAGTTGATTTCCAAAGATTAGGGAATATACCTGCTGCTAGACATTGCTTTCACTTATATTTGCTCTATATTGCGTGAGTTCCACTTGTAGCATACAAATCAATGTTTACATAATCAGAAATAAGAATTAAAGTTGCAAAAGCTGCAGTAGGATCCTGTTTAACCTTTCAACAGAAAGTTGAAATAGATGAACGAACTACCATATACTATCTCTAGAGGCACAACCGCACAAGTTTTGTACTTTATAAGCTCATTTATCATTGAGCTCAAATTATGTAGAGCTACTGTAGGAAGTTCCTTCCAGGAAAACCAAATTCCTTAGTACACTATGAGCAAGGAGTATATCATTGAAACACAGACAAAAGGGAGACACTGCAAATTGTCAAGCCAGAATAAGTAATATTATTAGGATTGACACTGTAAAGAAACAAAAGTCATTACAAAATTATAGTAGCTTTTGCTAGAACTTATAGTGCAGTAGGCAAATATGATCCCAGTTTTTGTTTCCTTCTCTTTGGAGCTCTAGCAATGATCATGCTGTTTTAATGGCAGGGTTTGTATTCAAAATTTGATATAGTTTTGGTGGTCCTATTCAAATACTTTGATATCGTGTCGACGTGATTATTTGTTGTGCTCTACAGTCGGAAACTTTCTGGTGGATTTGAGATCAAAAGTGATGAAGTGTGAGGGAGAGGATCTAATTCAGAGTTTTACAATCAGTTTTAGTCTTGTTTTGATGATACTGGTGATTGACGATATAAGGGATCTGTTTAGGAGCATGTGTCCCAAGAGGGTTCACATGAATCCACTTGGTTGAAATTGTTTAATATTATTTTAGTTTATTTAATGCTTAAAAAGAAAAATTATGTACATATTTTTTTATAGTTCATCCTCTTGACAAAGCATTGTCATGTGAATCATTACTTAACAAAGAGCTAGCGTTAAATTCAACATGTGGTGGTAACTCTGTAGCCCCCTCAGTTATGATTTTTAATCTCTGTGATTGCAGTTGACTGTGCAAACAGTAACCAATATTCACACTCAACAACATCTCCACATCTAACCTTGTTTAGTTTTATACATCTATCTATTTTATTTCAAATTTGTTTTCTTACTCATTTCCAAAAAAGTGTATTCTGAAGTCTTTTAACTTCAAAATTGGATCTTTCAATAAAGGGAATTGTGTTACTCACTTTCATTACATTTACTTATATATGCAAGTATATTTGTTGAAATTACTTATAGTTTCTTAATTAATCCTAAGTTAGTTTTTGTTGGAACTGTTTTGCGTATAGTTTGAAATTGCTAGCTTAATTTTGACGCTCTTCTTTTCATAATTTTTAGTAGTTTACTTTATTACTTTTTATGTTCTGCTATCTTCTGGTTGTTATGATAACTTTAATTTGTTATTTATAGATATAGTAAAAATGTTTATATATTCTTAAAATTTTAAGAGTTTAATATATTTCTAAGATGGTTAAATAGATTTTTGTTCATTCAAATAACTGTTTAAGTCATAAAAATATTTTTTTAAAAAAATTAATTAGATATATTCGTAACATAATTTGTAAAAGTAATGAATTGAAAAAGATCTTCAAATTTTTGCCAATTTCTTTAAAGTTTAACAAAGAATCAACTGCAAAGTGTCTTCACAGTATAAAGGAAAAAAAAGAACGCAACAGGCAAATCCAACTTGCGGCCTTCCATTCTGTCTGTAAGGTCGACTAACAACGTCTCAAACAGAACTTGCTTGTGCAAAAACTTAGGTCTGCCACTGTAAATACATGCTATAGCTGTTCTGCAATGATGACTAGGATGTGCCAAAACTTATTAGAGAACCATTAGCAGTTGCAGCAGGCTTTTGGGTGCTTCATGGGGTATGAGGGTAGTATGGGCCACAGGCGAGCTGTGCTAGTGGCATTGAATTAGGTCATGAAGGAGGATGAGAAGAAATAAAATGTGGTAATGAGAGTCTACAGGGGTGGCTTCAGGTACTGGGAGGGTGACATGTTTAGTAGAGATGGAGAGTGGAGCTAACACTTGAGATAGTCGCCCTCTGAGGGGGCCGGGGGGTAGCTTCTCTTGAGATTTTTCTTGATTACCTTACAATCAAACTTTCTGGAAATATTTACATATATTTTAAGTTTTAGCACCAAAGTAATCTTGAATGTTCTTGAAGTGTACGGGCTAAAGTCTGGTTGAATGTTTTCGAATACAGTCTCGTCTTTATCCATGGTGACAATCCATGTTCACTGCATGTGGTATAAAGAACAAGCATACTTGTTTCTTGTTTGTTCATATATTTTACTTTTATTATGTGTCATGTTGTCTCTGCTGGGTGCTTCACTTATGGTACTTCAAGGATATTTCCTCGCAATCCTTTAGTAGGCATCTTTACGTGTACATATTCTCTTCTTTCTGGTTCTCTATTATCTTCTTTCAGAATATCTAGACAAAGGGGTTATTAGTTTAAAATTATTCAAGTAGTACGAAGTCACCTCAATTTTGTGTATGTGTCGTATCTTTTAGCATGTCAATGGTTTGAAGAATGCAGTGATGTGATAAATTTTCTTTATTCTTAACACTAATAGGCTTTTCAGGGAAGAATTCCTGAAGTGGCTTAATCTTAATCTCTGCCTTTTTGTCAGTTTTCTCATCTTACGAAATGATATTTTCTACTTTATGCTGTAAATGTTTGTATGATAAAATAGTAAACAATTTATATTAGCTAAGATTTATCTTGAATTCTAAATCTTTCAACTGTTTTCTGCCTATTGTAGTAGCATTTTTCTTTGTTTTTATTATTCTTGCCTTAAAAACAATTATTTCCCATTTGCATCTTAATGTTATGCTACTATATCTTTGTTATCTGATAATTGCGTCTCTCGTGCAGCTTGTGTTGCTGATGAAGATGACTAAAAGGCAGAAAGAAATTGAAAGAAATATTTTGAGACTTGTTGAAAATAGTTTGTTGTAATTTAAGCTTCACAGCTGTTGTGCTAATTCAGTTATTCTTCATCTGTCTAAAATTATATTAACCGTAGATTAGGAAATGATTTAGGTTTCATTTAATGGTAAATCTCAATGACTGCAAGTTTTGTATCGTGATAAAGAGGAAAGGCTCAAAATAGTCCATTATCTTTGGATTAAGACTCAAAGTGATCCTTGAATTTACACAAGGAGTACTAATAGTCCCTCATATTTGCAATATTGGTGCATTTTTGGTCCTCTCCTAAAATTTTGTCTATTTTTTAAAATTAATTTGTCAAAAATTTTATACAAGGAATGTCCAATCATTTTTTAATATATTTAATAGAAATAATAACTTTATCTGAGAGAAATGATTAGAAAAACACATTTTTCTGTTCACGAGAAATATTACTGTAGCTAAACTAAGAACATCTTAACATATGAATTTGCAGGAAAAGGAAAAATTGTACTATTGCACGTGAAAATTATCGTGATGAACCTCTCGACTTTACGTACAATATGATTTCTACTAAACAAAACAAAGCGTTTTTCTTCTCACATTCTTTGATATGGAGTTGTTATTTCTACTAAATATATAAAATGACTATATAACATTCCATACATAGATGGATAAAATCAATGCAAAAAAATAGGTAAAATTTTGAAGGAGGATAAAAAATGTAGTAATATTGCAAACAAGAAGAACTATTAGTGTTCTATGTGAAAAGTCAAAAATTACTTTGAGCTTAACCCAAAGAAGAGAGACTATTTTGATCCTTTCACCTCCTGATAAATAATATCTTTTGATTTTTTTCGAAACCAAAAAATAATTTTGGTGGTGGAATGGAGAAGTTCAAGGAAAAGTGAAAGCAAAGAAGACTGCTTATATAGTTGGTGGAGTGCAAGGACAAGGAGGAGAAGTATTAGGCGGCAAAAAATGAGGTTAAGTTAGCGGTTGTGATGATCAAGATGACAACTTTCGAACGTATGTATGTGGAACTAGGGGATAAAGGTAGATATAAGAAGTTGTACAAGCTTAAGAAGGTGTGGTGGAGATAAGCCTGAGACCTCGATCATATGAAGTGCATCAATGAAAAGAACGCAAGGTGTTGGTGGAAGAGATACCCATTAGATGAAGATAACAAGCATACTTCCATAAACTCTTGAATGAAGAAGGGACAGAAACACTGTGTTGGGTGATTTAGATAACTATGAGGGTTACTAGAATTTTGGATACGTAAGTGTTTTGAAAGTTGAGGATATTAATCATGCTATATTGGTAGCATTAGTAGGGAAGAGCAATTGAATCAAATGAGTGTCTAGTGGAGTTTTGGAAGAGCACTGATAGGGTAGATATGGGGTGGTTACCTAGGTTGGTTGATGTCATTTTCAAAACAACATAAATTCTCGAAGAATGAAGGTGAAGTATGATAGTTCGATCGTTTAAGAACAAGGGTGATATCTAAAAGTGTAACAATTACAGAGGTATCAAATTGGTAAGCATCTCTACGAAAGTCTAGGAGAGGGTGGTGGAGTGAGGGTGAGGAAGGGTGTGTCCATTTTTGAGAATCAACTCGAAATCATGTCGGAATGTTCTACTACTAAAGGCATCCATTTGTGAGTAAACAACTGGAGAAATATTAAAAAAAGGAGAGACAATTATGATATTCATTGGAAAAGAATTACAACAAAGTCCTTTGAAAACGCTTGGAAGCTACATGAATACCGGTGCCTTTCATTAAGGCGATGAAAGGATATGTATGATGAAATTAAAACTCATGTTAGAACTGTGGAGGAAACTTATAACACTTCCTAGTAAAAATTGAGTTGGATAAGGGATCAACACTTAGCATGTTCCTATTTTCCTCGCTGATGGATGAATTAACGCAGTATATTCATGATAAAGTGCATAGTGTATGCTACTTTTAAATGACATAGTACTGATTGATGTGACATGCATCAGATATTATAATAGGTTGGTGTTGTGGAGGCAAACTCTGGATCTAACGGGTTTATGTTGAACAAGACCAAAACATAATAGTTGGAGTGCAAATTCAGTATTGTGTTGCTTTAGATAGAAGAAGTGAAGCCTAACACTCAAGATATCAGCAAGAGAGATAGTTTCAAGTAGCTTGGGATCTTAATCAGGAAAGTGGGGACATTGATGAAGATATCTATGACGACCCACCTGTTTGAACGTTGTAATTAACTCGTACTATTAGGATAAGACTAGAAATTCTTAACATACTAGAAAGAATGTTTTATAAGGTATTTTAATTGCTCACAGTTGAGATGTTAAGTTGTGGGTCAAGAAAGTTGCAAAATAAAAGTTGGGAAAAGTTTTTGTAAGTGTCGTTTTGAAATTTTAGGTCAAATGTCTCATCAATTTTCTCCTAAATATATAAGGAGTTAGAATTCCCATAACCTATTAAATCGAAAGTTCACGAGTCTAGTTTCCAAGGATCTAAACAGTTTGTCCATACAACTTCAAAATAAAAAATATGCACATTTTTATGAGACTACACAAACATATACCTCTAAGCGAGTCCACTTAGTTCCTTAGTCGTCGGCCTTTATGAAAGACCACTTTCTCCATTTTTTTCATTAAAAACAGACAGAAAACCCATAAAAAACTCTAAAGCGAGCTTTCAAATACTCCTAGGGTGTTTATTTTCTAACTTAAAAGTTTAACGGAAGTTGTTTTATGTTGAGAGCTCATCATTATGATATAATTAACCTGTCGATTTGGGCTACATTTATTGTTGATGAAAGGATGAATATGCTTATCACGACCTGCACCTATACACTAGAGGTTAAGGCATTCCTTAGGTCGTGATGCGGCGTAGTTGACCTCTCGGAGGTCTTGTACAAGCTCTTGCATATCGTTCATCACATATACCTATATGAAAAGTAGTGCGAAATTAAAACTTTTCACAACATTCGAATAGCCTTTCAAAAACTCTTTCATTCAAAAACCATAGGAAATACTAAGTCACATTTCATCAAATCATTGACACAAGAGTACTTGGGGCACGACCCATACAATAGAAATATAGTACTACTAAGTTTATTACAATACTTCAATAAACGAAACCAAACACATATATGTCCTCGAGTCAAATGAGGACATACTTCAAACTTTCTTGAAAGACCCTATAATCCAAGCTCCGCTCCCAAAAGTGCCTTCACATGTGAATCACTTTAGAGATAGATAAAAGCATGGAATTAGTACAAACACATGTACTAAGTATGACATAATGCATAAAAATAATAAAAATGGATATTTAATAGAAATGTGCTCTTTTTGATTAAAAGATCATAGTATAAGCATAAAAACAACATTTAAGACCATAGAAACACATAAGATAACAGTTAAGCAATTTATCACATTTTGGAGAAACATTACAGTAACCCATGTCACTGTTACAGTGAATTCCTTCACTGTTACACTGAAGTTATTCCACTTTAAATTGAACACTTTCTAGCATTCAATCTTCTTACTAAAAGTTATCCTAAGACTTACTTAAGTAAGACAAAGGAAGACTGTCCATAACCCTCTCTAGGCACACCTAATTGATCCTTAAGACCACCTATAACGAGATATACACACTTACAATATATATAAACACATGAGTATGAGATCCTCTTATCAAAGGTGATTCTAAGGTTCACTTGAGTGAGTTGTGAAGCGATTGCCCACACAATCCCTTCGCACACACTTAAGAGATCCTTTAGATTACCTAGTATAAGATTATTCTCACTTAATATTAACAAGCATACATATAATATGACATTCTCCCTTCCAAAGGTTATCAAAAGACTTACTTAAGTAAATTATGAAGATAATGTTCATGCTTGACCTCTCCAAGATTACCTAAATAATCCTTAAGACTACCTAAGTTTGGATCATGTCTACTTAATCAACCAACTTTCCTAATTAGAGTCATTCTTAAGACTTATCTAGGTAAGATACGAAGTGACCATCCCTATTCCCCCTTCACACCTTAACTACTCTAGATAAGTACTTATTCATTTAACATACTTTTCTAACTTAATTCATTAGTTTATTTAAGAGACATTCATAACATAAGGACACTCAAGTAATGGTCTTGGAAAAGACCTAGGGGCTCACACTAACATCTTCAAAGCCTATTGTGCAATGTCTAGATAGGGTCCCATACCACCACTTAAACTTCATAGAACTTCTCCAATACTAGTAGGTATCCCATATGATGAGAATAGACAATAACTTACATAGACCATGGTAGCAAAACATAGAATCCGGAGTTGTAACCTACTCCGATGGAGGGTGTTCCACTTGCCAATGGTAGAACTTGGACACATCCTAAGTAGGCACATGGTTAAGAAATATGAAGGATTTCTTTGCACTCTATCCCTACTCTTAACTAGAGCTACTTCCCTTACCATAGTCACTCAGTGCTAACCTTTGTTCTCATAGATTAATTCACATTAAAGGATTATAAGAAGGGATTCCAAATCTAGTTCATAACCCAATCACATTCACCCAACCAAAGAGGTCCCCTAGTGCTGCCTTTCAATGGAGAAGAGGATATCTTAATGACTTTTCTAAAGATGATTTCACGCCGTTCTACCTAACCTTCCTTAAGTCCACCACTCACACAAGAAGGATACCTTACAACTTTCGACTTCAAGGTTCATAACCTTACCACTAGGTTGAAGGTTCCATATAAAAGACCTTCTTAGCATCATTCAAGGTCTCATGTCATCCATACATACAAGACTAAGAGGCTTTAGCATCCTAAGTCAAGACATTTCATATTCACATTCGTACATGAATCAAGTAAAGGACACAAGTCTACCATACAAGACACACTAATACTTCACTTTACCACATATATCATATCATTCTAGAAGCACATAGGATTAACCATTATCATCTATAAGTCATCCTATACACTACTATAACATCATCAATATAACCATCATAGACTCATAATCAAATAGGAAGAATCATGCATCAACTCTAAGACTACACACATAAGGACATAGTCATAGTCTAACATTATCACCTAACAACAATAGAAGAACACATACTTTCACCTTGATCACAAGTAGATGAATATGATCATACTTCACATAAATCAACTACAAAATTCATCATAATACATCAAGTAGTTTGCCGACAAGGCCATGATCATTATAATACATAAAGTAACGCCTATGAGGCCACATTATTCACAAGTAAAGCATATAGCACCGCCATCATAAGTGGACCATATCAATCACAACATAATTCAAGAGCTACATTACATAAAATAAAGAGAAATAGGGAAGCGTACCACCATTCTATTCTCACCACTTCAATCCATAGCTAAATCTTCCAACTCAATACCAAAAGCCCTTACCCATGGCCATGAACATCAATTCAATACAAAAACCATAATACTCAATGTATCTGGGTCAATTCAATATAGATTGATCAATCTAAGACAACCTAGACATCAATTTAATATAATTCTTACATTAATCAATAGCCCAATGAAAACTGACTAGAATTCATAAGCATTAAGACAATATCAATTATTTCATAAAGTATTCAAAAACTAGGTTGCATGGATTAAATAATCTAATTAACAACAATATAATCAATATATAATGATTCAAAACCTTTAATGCAAGAACCCATGGATAAATCATAAAATTGGACAAGTTTATCTTTAGAAAACTTTAGAAATCTCTTTGAATTTTGGTCTCATTGATGAATGGAGTTTAAAGGATCAAAGATCATACCTCAATGATGTTAATCCACAAAATCGATGAAGAATCACCTCTCAAATCTCCAATCCAAGCTCTTCCTTAAATTTTGGCTTCAATGGAATTCTAGAGAATTTCTTAGAGATTTTGGGGTTTTGATTTGGAAGAATGAATTCATATAGGTATTTAGGACTTATAAAACCCATTAAAATACCTAAAATACCCTAATTAAACCTCCCAAACATTTATTTGGAACCTGCGAATTGCAGACCTCACCAATGATTGACCATCGACGGATCGCTTGTCCACAGACAGACCGTTCTGGTTGGTCGTAGTTTGGTTTAGAGACTGGATATTGGGATCTTGAGATACCTAGGCTAAGTATTTAACAACGGCCACCAACGACAGGGCGTCTACTAGCCTATTGACCGTCGATTGCCTCAGTCAATTAGGGCTGATCTTGACAGCCTTTGGTCAAATGAAGAGTCCTTCCTCAAGGACCCTTGGTTGGTTTTTGGGATGTTTGCCCGGACGTTTCCAACCTGAATATGATCTTATACATGTTTAGGACCTCCCAAATCAATTTCATAAAAAAAACACATAAAACTGGATGAAACATGCCAAGACACACAAGGTCATTTCAAGGTAAACCTTTCGAATGTCATAGACGTTTTTGAACGTTTGACCTCCAAACCTCATGAAACTTGACACACTTCCTCTAAAAAAATATAATAAATCATATAAGGACCTCATAAGATCATAAAACACATAAACACATAAAACACTCACAAAGCGCATCGGTGACTAGTCGTCGAACGTCTTGATCGTCCCTTGACGTTTGACTTCCAGTTCACCTAATATTATAAAAACTGTCTCTACACCACATTATAAATCATTTTAGGACCTTATAACCTCATTAAAAACATATTAGTTTCTAGTTTCACCTAAGTCATTTAAGAGGTATTACAATTCTTAAGCTTCATATTTCAAAAAAATTGGTTGAGCTAATCTTGTTCTTACAACCCTCCTTCGTAATTCCATGTTATAGTATCATTTTTATTGATTTTTGATAAATGTGGTGGTGTCTTTGATATTGTGGTTAAGGGAAGCCCCTTTATTTCATTTAGTTTGGCTATTATTGTTGTATATTGATGGTTTTAAAGTACTAGAAAGAATGGGGTCGGTGTGATTTTTATTGGAGTACATACAATGGTTATTGGATTGAATAACGTAAAGTAAGCCTTGTTATATTGCCTCATGATCTTGTCTGTCCTTTGAGATGTTGCTGGAATATCTTCATTGGATATTAATTATTGTTTTTAGTTGTTATTAGCCTCATTTTATGCCTTGGACTTGGTCGTTCACGAGTATACACTAGTGACTTATCAATTAATTATGACTTGTTTTTTCAGCTTTGATGATTTTTGCATTGTTTCATTACTTTCGGTTGGCTAAGCTTCATAGAGACACTTTTTGGGCTTTGGTGGAAAGGTATGTTAAAATTAGAGTATCTCTTATGCGATGATCCTGATATCCTACGCTTGTTATGGCCTATATAATTGTTATATGACTTGTAGACTTATCATATTGAGTTGGCTATGAAAGCATGATATAATGTCTATTAACAACACTCTACTCCTTGCTCAATGTCATAGAAAACACATGCTATGATTGTGTTTGGATTGATTATGATTACTAGTTATTGTTGTGATGTTTTAATAGGTACTGACACTAGATATTTCTTGATCATACAGATTGATTGTTATATTGTGCCTAAGGGTTGGATATATTGTTCCTATGGATCGTGTTATACCTATGGGATGGGCATGGAGTGCCTACAGGGCAACATATTTATAGATTGTATCATAAAACCTCAAATTTCATTAGTTCATGGTATATGACATCTAGACCATTCATATCATTGGGATCGAGGTAAGGGAGCTAGTATGGGTATTTAGTGAGTGTTTGTGTGATGCTTGTACCTTTCGGGCTTATGGGGGACAAGTTAAAATATTTCTAATTATGTGTTTATATTGCCCTATTATAGAAAGATAAGGTATTGTACTTGTGTTCCACCCTTGCCCTCTCGGTCAATCCTTATATTTTATTAGTTTTAACTTTTAGTTCTCTTACCTCTCGGTACATTATTTTGTACTAATGCTCTGTGCTCGAAAGCGTTGCATTCACGCTAGTAGATCCTGAGTGGCGACCAAACAGACCTATCGAGTAGCACAACTACCTATCCAACTAATTGGTTCAATTTTGGAGGGGGGGGGGAAGGGGGTTGCTAGAGTCCCAAAGCTTTGCTTGTTTGTTGTTTATAGATTTTGGGTAGGTTAGATACCTATCCTATCCAAGTATTTTATATTTATAGAAGAAGCTTGAAGACTAGTGTTGGAATTTTTAGCAATGTTATTATTCATGTTGGTTTGCGTCCAATCATGTTGGTTTGCGTCCAATCGCACACACAAGTGTACGTGGTCGTTCAAGTGTTAAAGTGACTCTTTTTAAGAAGCAGGTATCGTATTCATAGGGACTCAAGATTAGATTACTTTGATCTTTCCAATACTTTGAATGCAAAACAAGTGTTATCAAGAACAATAAAGTGAATATTTCTATAATCTAAAATCTAATAAAAACTTAACTAATGCTATTAATTTCAAAAGGGTTTGAAAAATGGTTGAGTAAAGTCTAGGGTTGCAGCTTACTTTTAGATTCATGCATATTATCTCGTAAAATAATTATTAATAACTAAAGAATCAATTATCACAAGGTTGAATATATGATTATGGTTCCCAACCTCTAATCACCTACGATAATGGGGAGCCTAATTACATCATTGAGTGGGGATAAACTTAACCAATTAGCAGCATTAAGATTTTGTCCTGTCTAATAACCAATCACAATGTCTAGGTATATCCCTATCCTAGATATAAATTAACTCTAGATCTTAAGAGAAAATCATGCTATCTTATCCCCTACATTTTATCCTTTTATCCCTCTCCCGTGTCAATTCAGACAAGGTGTTTATTTCAGTGGTGATCGAGCACAATATACGAAAATTAGAACAAAAAATTGATTCATGATATAATTAATTTCAATCCATAAAACTTCAATAAGATACAATCATCCAGTAGCCACAGTCCTAGAACTAGAAAAGTTTGTTGCTCATATAAAAAATCTTGATTATGCCATGTTTAAATAACATAAAGAGATTGTAAACAAAATAGTTTAGGAGTGAACCCTAAAAACAGATGAAAAATCTCCCAAAGTCGTCGTTCTTCAAACCCAGAAAAAGAATAAAAATATAACAAAATAAAATTCTAGTTTATTTATATTTAGTCAACTCGTCCAAATCTGGCTGTGTTTTCCGCGATGCGGAGTGATATCTTAAATACAATCCTTGGTAATCATCACTTCTCTGCGACGCAGCTCCATTACTATTTTATATCAACTTCTAATTCGGGAACTAAGAATAAAATCCTTCTTCACGACGTGGAGGGGATACAGATCTTCCTTGATCTTCATTTTTTTGTTCTTCTTTCTTGTTGCTCATGTACTTTGATCCTCTTGTGATTCCCACTCTCTATTTTCACCCTCATTTCTTTATTTACGCATCACCCGCACAATTAATCATGTTTATTAGTATAAATGAGTTAATGTGACTCGATGCTACTATCAATTCGTAAAGAATGATTCCAAACTAGGCCAAAATGTGGGGGTTATTTGGTTCTTAAGCATGCAAATACATTCAAGATCACCACTCCAAACTTAGAGCTTTATTCATCCTCAAACAACTTACTATACTAGCCCTAGACCTAGAACAGTGGTATTTGTGCATCAACCACTTCCTTTTAAGGATCTTTCATCAGTTCAAACATGCATATTCTCACTTAAATTTTTCCTTGACCACATTCATACATCATACAACTCAAGTACTGACTTGATAACATTTTGCAACCGAAATCATTGAACTTCATGTTCATCATTAAATATCACATATCTTTTATACAACAAGTGCCCCTCACTCAAAATAGTTCGCACTCTCAACTCAACAAATGAAATATAATTTAAGGACTTTAACAACAACGAACACTTTAACTCAAAAATAACATCTCACATGCATGCACTTAGAACCATAAGCTTGCCTATTATATATATCTCCACTAATTAAGTGTGCTCTGCAAAGAATAAGATAGGGTTTTTCTAGGTTGTAATGTCAGCTAAAGGACGGGAAGGAATAAGTATATAGTAGTGACTTACACATACCCAAGCACTTTGCACTTTTAAGGCATCATCATTATTTCCTTCATTTATCAGCCCGCTCTCAACATTTTTACCACACGTGACTTCCATACTTCTCAAATTACCCCTTATTTCTTTATTCCAAGAACCAACCTTTAATAAAAGAAATTGTGATACTTTTATTCCCTTACTGAGGTTCTTTTCAACTACTTTGTCTCTAATTCTGGCTGCCTTGTTCACTTTCAGTTTTACTAAGTCCACAATAGTCTATGCTACAGTGCTTAGGCAAGAAAGGTGTAAGCAACTTAGTGATTCAACAAAGTGATGTCATGTGGAAATGTGGCTGCCAATAAAAGGCTATAGGTTCAAAAAGGCTACAAGTGATAGTTTTTGAAATGGATAAGCTTTTTAAACATATTCAAGGAGGTCTGTTATCATTTCCTACTCATAGCAAAACTTCAATTTCACTTCAACAACACGTGAGGAAAGTTATAGATGCAGATGCACTACACGGACAGTACAATACCTCACCGCTCATGGAACAAGTTATAATCAAGTTGGATCAATCATAGGCAAGAATTCAAATGTATTCATATATACTATTTAAGTTTAAGTTGTAGTCATTAAAATAGAGTACAAGAATTCAAATGTATTCATATATATATATATATATATATATATATTGTCCACCTACTTTCATATAATTTCCTTTCGGAATTCAAGATTCAGCACAAAAACCATACCTACAAATGAATGACAAGAATTGCCCTTAAGACAATCGTCATCCATCTATCATATGACAATGTGACTCAACTACGACGATTGACCTGATCCTAGAAATACAAAAAACAATTTGTGTTTTGTATAGTTCAAAAAGACTCTCCTTGGCCGAAAAATCAAAAACAACCTCCAAGGAACCCAAATAAGAAAACTAAAATAACAGACAAACATAAGACGCTACCAATGTTCAACTAATATATACGTTATAGAGAGATTACACCCCACCCAACACTTGAAATATTAGCATTGTCCCCAGTGCTACACAAAATCACTGAATAAGAACAGAAGTACGGTGAATATATCCTTGATCAATTCTCCAAGTAATCTTCAGCTTCGTCGTCATCACCATAATGTACAAGGTGAACCTCCTCCGTGTCAGAATTAGAGTCCACATAAGAACTAGCGTTTAACATTTCCTCGTCTATCAGTATATCATCATCCACATGCTCATGGAACTCATGACCGATGCAAAGCGATGCTTTGACATGCACATTAAGCGAGTACCACCTTTATACCTTCCCAATTTCTCTTGAGTCGGTGCCCCACATCTATTTTGGTGGCACAACATCTCAAACTTATATATACGAGCCATAATCAACTCATCACACCAATGACACTCCGAAGTGATGAGTGGTGGGCCAAACTCATTGTCAAGCCCTCTTTGTCTTTGTTATATCCAATGGCGCTAGGAAAAATGGTGTCATATAGTCCATACTTTCCTCCGGTACACCTCCAGTATGACACAATCAAGTAATGATACCTCCAAAATCATACACATGCCCTTTGTGAACTTGGGCCTTCCGCATGGAAGATTTAAATACAACACCGATATTTAACTCTATATGATTCATCAAAGTGTAAACCAGACACACTCTATCACTATGTGATGTTTGTGTAGTGCAACCCATGTATAAAGCAATTCATGACTATTTTCAACTAGACCCAAGCTACGATGCTTATGAGTTCATAAAGAAGACATTGGTGAAACCTATTCGCGCTGTGCTTAGTCCACTGAATTATACATTGGGGTCCTTTAAGTGTGTCGGATAGCCCGATAAGGTGATCGAATGTTCAGCCCCATTAGCACCAACTGGGTTAGCATCAGATGTAGTGCCCACTTTGTCACTTAGAACCACGGGAGTGAGAGTAAGGTGTGACCTAGAAAATGGAAACAAAGAGATCCCACATATCAACTCCTCGCACCTTTACAAAATATGATATGTACTCTGTCGCCTAGTTGGCATATAACTCTCCGACTATGTGCAAGTTGCACTCGATAGGCTCAATAAAGATGAACTTCATATGAAGTTCTAGAATACGCCTCATGAATCAAGGAAACTCCTGTGCAAGACTATCCCTTTCAATGCACACGTTATAAAAAAATTGTGCCTCTATGTGTTTCTTCCACCAAACTTTTCCTTCTCTACCCACTGTTCATAAACCGTACCTCCTAGTTTGCCCCTGTGGTCTGCAGGTGTAGGAGGTACATTTCCCTACTTTGGGCTCGCTTCCTTTAGCTATACGTTGCTACCTTATTTCCAGGTTGCTGAGTAACTGACATGATTTCCTTCAAACATAATACATTCCAGCCCAAGATAACTGACTATTTTTGGAAAAACATGAGTGATGCATAGACACCATCAAACACTTGTTCCATGGAGTGATCCAACCTTAGGTACTAAGATTTCCTAAAGGTGCACAACAAACTTAAGGCCAAACAAACCAACATATTTAACACATTACATTGTGGCATTCAATCTTCATAGCATCAGTCGAGCACAACCAAGAATTTGACACCAGAATACTCTCGTGCCTACACAACTTCAAATATCCCACAAGTTCACCAACATAATTGGTCTTTCATAATTACCCAACTACCTACAGCCCATTGTTTAGTCAATTAGGTGTTTCTACTCAAGAATTCGACACACCCATTACAATAAAGCTTACCCATCCACCATTACCTACCAGTCACAACCACAACCCTTTAAATGCACCACATTCACCCAAGCATATCACCAGCAAGAATGCATAACCAACCAAAAAAGGAAGATTAAACAAATATGGACCTTTGATGTTGAAAACAATGATAATTAGGAGAGTTCGAGCAAAAATAACTCCGAGATAAATATTAAGGGTTGAAAAATCACAAGGGGAGAAAGGGAAGAAGAAATTTCTATTGAGGAGAAAAATGGGGATTTGGGGATGGGAGTTGGGGATTTAAAGGGATATGGGTTGGATATTTTGAAAGAAGATGGGTAAAACCCATCTTTTTAAAGAAACATAAAATACTCACCAGCTTCACGATGCGACTTCATTACAAAGGCTTTTTTTTCTCGCAATTAATTATTTCTCAGTAAAATTGAAATTTGGTTCCTTTTACATGATACGTTTTTGGATACATATCTCCCTTATTATTTTTATCTTTTTTTTACAAAAATAAATCTCGTAGAAACCAAAAAATTTGACCCCTTCGAAACGTTTACACATTACGGAATATTCTGCCTCGCTTTGAAAAATTAATTTCTATCAATGCAAAAGTTAGAACCTCTTGCTCGACGTACCATTGCTTCAAATTCTTGTTAACTGGACATTGTCAACACAACACAAATTAATGTAAACCCGACGAGTTGCCTCCCATCCAGCGCCTTAGTTTTGGGCTTGGCATGACTAATCTTTTTGTATTTTCTTTATATATCCTTTTTATTTTTTAAAAACTAACTCTCATAAATTGAAATAACTAGAAAGAAAACTAGAAATCATGTACGTTACAAAGGGTCACGGGTTTCCTATTGTGTAGCTCCTAATTAAGCGTCGCGGCACGACCCAACTCATGACTCACTCATCATTCAAGTTGAGAAATTCTTGCTCATTGTCAATGTCATTTTTGAAGTAGTGTTTTACTCTTTTACTATTTACAAGAAAAGTTGAGCTTTTATCCTTGTTTTTTAGCCCCACAACACCATGTGAGGTCATCCTCACCACCTCAAAAGGTGAACTCCATTCAGACCAAATTTTTTTGATAACTGGAACTTATTACCAGATATGTCAATTTGTACAAGATTAGGATTCTTGATATGGATAGGTTCCATTCTTAGTGTCTTATTGAAGCTCAAAACAAACAACTTATAATCTAGTTTAGGGATAAAATGTGATATTCTACATATATCCTGCTAATCTAGGAATCATGCTAGCTCTATGATGTATCTCTTGTGTCATTAGTCTATTGTTAATGCATGTGGTCCTTTCTTTTTGTTGGAAAACTCTAAAATTCCTCTCCTGCCATATGTAGTATATTGTTGTTGCCAGTGCCATTCTGTAAACATCTACTTTGATAGACTTCCTTGTAGCATACTTTATGGCCCATTCCAGTTATTCATTCTAGCCTTCACACCCTTTAGCAATTAGTAGCCAGTTGAGCATTTTTTTTTATATTAGTTGTGAGAAACTACATGAGAAAAACAAGTGATGATGAGTCTCAACTTCGGCCTTGCATAGTGCACATACATCATCCTCTATAATTCCCCAGTTACTCAATTTGTCAGTATTCAACATTCTATGTATAGCCACAAATAGTGCAAACACCATTTAGGACTTCTGAGACTGTTACAGGTTAATCTTTTCTATGTGACCTTATTGTACTCCCTTTTTAGCACCTACTACATTTCCTTAATGCTGAAATTTGGCTCCTCCATGATCTCACTTACCTGCAGGCCCTTTTCTGTTAACCATTGACTTGCTTCTAGTATTTTCTTCACCATCCATGATGCTTGCTTGATTTCAACTCCCCATGGATCCTTTCACTTTAGATAAAAGGTATGAACCCATACAATCCATAATTTATCTTTCTTCTTGCAGAGATCTCACCAATGTTTTAAGATAACTGCTTTGTTCCATACATACATGTCTGTGATGTTAAGTCCACCAGCAACCTTTGTCAAACACAGTGTTTCCCAAGCAATGAGTGTTCTTCTTTTACCTTGTTTGTCATCATTCCATAGAAACCTCCTACACATGGATTATATTTTTTATAGGACTTTCTTAGGCATTAGGAGTATTTGTGATCAAAATCCTTGCATGGCCGAGAGGACACTATTCACCAATTGAAGTCTTCCTACAAAAGATAGAAATTTAGTTGTCCACGTATTGATTTTGCCCATTATTTTATCTATGAGGGGTTGGCGTTGACTTATGGATAGATTTTTGGAACTAAAAGGCACCCCAAGATATCTAAATAGAATTTCTCTCTTACTAAAACCTGTGTTGCAGTATTTCCTGTTGTACATACTTGACACTCCTCTAAAACAAATACAACTCTTAGCCTAATTAGCTATCAGTCCAGACACTTTTGAATATTATTGGAAGCATTCATACAATATGGCGGTGGAAGCAACATCACCACTACTAAATAACAAAGGATCATCAACAAAGCTTAATTGTACAATTTGTTGTTTGTGACATCTAGAGTGGTATTTAAAGCTTGTTTTGTCTTTCAGAGTCTTCAAAAGCTTGGTGAGGTAATCCATAACAAGAACAGAAAGGTAAGGTGAAATGGGATCCCCTTGTCTCACCCCTCACTTTGCTTGGAATGCTGGACTAAGACCCCCATTTATCATGATTGAGTATGAAATTGTCCTTTTACAACTCACTACCCAACCTAAAAACTTCTGTGGAATTTGCATACCTACTAGAATATCCTTCAAAAATTTCCATTCCAAGGAATCACACACCTTTTTGCATATCAATTGTAAATATACATCTTGGAGAAACACCTTTCCTTCCATATCCTTTGACCAATTCATGACTCATAATCACGTTATCATGCAACACTATACCAGACACAAAAGCAGCCTCACTTGGGTCTACTAGATCTTCCATTACATATATGTAATCTGTGTATGAGCATTTTGGAAATGATTTTGTTCAAGGTGGTGCAAGAAGATATAGCCTTATACTCCTTGATAGAGGTAGGGTGTTTTATTTTAGGAATAAGTGTGACGTCTGTCTTGTTCACAGAGCCGTACATGTTATTTGTTTGGAAAAAAATGTAATATAGCTGCAGTTACCTCTCCCCTTATATCTTGCCAAGATTTTTTTTAATATGAAATAAGCATTAAAATTATCCTCACCTGGCTGCTTTGACATCATTTGCTGTGAAAGGTTGAATAAGCTTGAGTTGATGCATCTTGTTTAGTCTGTATCCAACTTTGAACACATCTGGTTGAACAACTGGAATATGTATTCTGTTCTGCCTCAATAACTTTTGGTAGAACCCAGAACTTCTTCCTTTATGTCATTCATTTCTATAATGTTTGTACCATCCTCTTTTGTTAGCATTGTGATTTGATTTTGTGCTTTCCTGTTCTTCATATTAGCAAAAAAATAAGCAGTGTCAGAATCTCCTAGCTTGGTCCATTGTACTCTTAACTTCTGGTTATAAATGCTCTCCTCAAGTTGAATCTATTTGATTAATTCAGTTCTTAGTTTTTTCTCTTCTTCAATCATGACTTGATCTATTGTGATTTCCCTCATGTCCTTTTGCATGAACATAAGTTCCCCCTGATTCTTTGCAATCTATAAGCAACACCCTTAAATTCCTTTGTGCTCATTTCTGCATTTATCTTCTTACGATTTTCAAGTTCTTACGAATTCCATACAGACTATCTCATGTTATCTCCTAGCCTGCTTGAACCCTTTCCTTGAATTCTTGGTGTTTACCTAAAAATTTGTAGAATCTGAATGGTTTTTTTCTAAGTGTCCTCTTGGTCCTCTAATATCAAACCCAATGGTGAGTGATATGAAAATAATGGTTCCATGTACATGACTTGTGTTGCCACATGCATCATTGACTATTTCTTTATCAATTCGACTATACACATGTCCATTTGTCCAGGTGTATTCACTTCCTCATATATGTAATTCCGCTAGGTTGCAATCCAGTATGCATTCCCTAAAATTCCTTGTCTCTGTGTCTTGTACTTAACTCCCAAATGGCCTATCTTCATGAGTTAAAATTGAATTAAAGTCCCCCATAATCAACCAAAATTCACTTATGGTATTATTTAGATGTTTAATTGCAGTCCACAAAGGTAATCTAGTGGCTATTGTGTGGAGACCATAGGCTGCAGTGAATTGGAATTGAATTTTATTGTTCTTAATTATCACTTGACCATGAATATATTGAGTTGCATCTTCTTAACTTGTAAAAGTAACTTCATTTGGATTCCATATCACACCTTCCTTCCTGGTAAAAGTAACTTCATTTGGATTCCATATCACCCATATCCTCCCTCTCACATTAGTACTATCATTTGTGCACCAATTCTATCCATATCCATGTTCTTCCCAATATTAAATCTTGTTTCTTAGCTCTAACTCTATGTTCATAAATTTTTATAAGATTAACGTTATTCCTTTTAATAAAGAGCTTCAACTCTTTGTGTTTAACCTCTTGGTTGAAGCCTATCCCCTTCCATGTTACTATCATTGATATAAAGAGGGTTTCATTGGTATCTCCCTACTTCCTCAACCTACTTCTCCACTTTGCTGGCCATTATTGTAACCCTACTCCCCTGTATCATTATTTGTAGCAACCTGTTTATCTTTTTGTATGGTACTTTTGTTCTTTACAGTTTGTCAATCCCCATGCTCTTGTATTCCATCTTCATTTGTTTGTGCCCTTTCTTCTTGCATTTGGACTGTGTCTTGCCCAATATCATTGATATGCTTCTTATCTCCTTTATTAACAGGAATCCATTTTTTTTCTTACTTTGATTCACTCCTTTTTTTTGCACCTGTGCATCTGGCTTTTCACATAGGAGTGTTCTATTTGGAGACACTTCTGGCAGAATATAGGCTTTTATTCTTACCATATTTGTTATTCTATAACTTTTTCTTTCGGATCATGCATCTTAATCACTTTTAGCAATGGTCTTGTGATATCCAGTTCAACTAGTATTCTAGCAAATGAAATCCTATTCACTTAGGATGTACATTCATCTGCATAAAATGGTTTCCCCAAACTACTTCCAATTTTACTCAGAACTATTCATTCCAACAGTTGAGGGGAAGGTTTGGGAGTTTAACCCATAGTGGAATGATGGTCAGTATCTCCTCTTTGAAGTTAAATTCAGGCACTCATGGTTTCATTATTACTGGGTTTGGCATCATGTAGTGAGGCCCTGAACACAGTACCCTATCTCTTTCTCCTTCATTTGCAAATCTAATCACAAAGTAACACTGCTTATGATATAGTATTACATGTTTTGTAGTGAAGGTACCCGTTTCAAGTATAAATCTCTCCGTAGCTCCAATCGATGGTGCACTGCCTACCACATAAACAACAATAGACAAAACCCATTTTTCATTGTCAATTTTCACATCCTCTTCCAAAATTTTCATTACTTTCTGTCTGTCAATGATTACTGGGGAGATAGAGTTAAGGTTCATACCTTTTGTTGCCAATTTATTGGTAGCAAATAGATTAGCCCAAGGTGTCACTGGTGCTATCCCATTTAACTCAAGCTTCCTCTGAGTTGATGTTGATATTCCCTCCTGTGTTACTGTTCCATTACCTCACACCGGAGTTTTGGGTTGCCCAGCTCTTATTCCACTTCCCTTAGCTAATTCCGGCCACTGTTCAACCCTTTCTTATGTCTCCCTCTCCTTATCAGTTCCGATTGAAACTACTTCAAGTTTTCGGAATTGCGGTTTTATAATTGTCTTCCTCTCAGTTTAAGATGTGCCTGCATGTGAACTACTTGCAACACCCAAAATTATTTCTTCCTCTCTATTTTGTTGAGTCACCCTGGGTGGTCATCCTTCCCTTATTCCGGCGAAGTGCAAGTTCAGTTGGTTAAGGTGTGTGACACGATATGCTTATCATGCCATTTCTTAGTCTTCTTTTTTTATAACTTTTCGTATGCGTGAAGCCTAAATTCCTCTAGCTCATGCAGTTGATAGCCCAGTATGCTTGATGCTCCAATTTTGCTGGAAGGTGACATGATTTCCCAAACACCATTCGATAAGAAGAAGTCTCTATCAGTGTCTTGTATGTAGTCAAGTAAGCTCACATAGAATTATCTAACTTATCAGCCCAATCTTTCCTTTGTGCATGCAACTTTCTATAGTCCATTTAGATATGCCACCCAATTAATGTCCGTGTAGTGATCAGTTCATTCTTTTCATTCATCACCACAACCATACCACCCTTTTTGGGCACAAGTTGTACCTGACTCAACCATTCGCTGTTAGATTTTGGGTACACTATTTACGCATCCAGCCACTTGATCACCTCTTTCCTTACCACATCTTTCATGACTACATTGATTCTGTTGGCGTTAAGCACTAGGTTTGTGACCTTTATCCATTTAAATCTTATGCATACACAACTTTGGACTTATCCCTTGAATTTCGGACATCTGCGAGCCTAAAGTTGATTTCTCTATCTCAGTATACTCAATGTTTCTTCAACCTGTGGTTCAGAAAAATCTACAAACAAAATCACAAGTAAGGTCTTATCTTCACCCAAAATGCATACCTTGGGTGAGCTGGCAATGCTTTTAACTCCAACGTGAATGTTTCTTCTATGGAAGGTTTGGGTGGAGGATCTTATCTTTGGCTTATTTATATGCCTATGAACCAAATAATACCCACATTTAAGCCAAATTTGGAATTTTATGTTGATTTGTAGTCTTGTGAAGTCTTTTGATTGTATATATACTACAAACATGATTAGATGTGTAGGTGAGCTTGAAATAAGAAACGAGCACTAAAACATGCATTGGGATGTACAAAAGGATCCAAGTCAAACAACAACAAGAAAATAGAAAAAAAATAACGTGAAGGCCTGCACGTATCCACTCCGCATCGCAGAGAGGGATTTTATGTTTTTTTTTTCAAAATGCAAGCTGAGGAAGAACAGTCCACAACAAGGCTGCATTGCGGAGAAGAGAAAAGAACTTCAAACGAAATTTGGTCAACCTCTCCACGCCACGCCACACTACTAGTTGGCAGTTTTGGCTGTTTTGACTAAATTACAATTAATCTCAAATTTTATAATATTAAAACATTCTTTTTCTGGGTTTTGAAGAACTACTATATGGAGAGATACTTCTCTGTTCTTAGGGTTCTTTCCTGAACTCTTCTGTTCTCGATCTATTTATGACATTTAATCTTGTTTGATCGAAATTACTATTATGAGTAGCTAATTTCCCTAGTTCTAGAGCTCTAGCCACAAGATGATTGTAACTTATTGAGTTTTTATGGATTTCCATTAACTATCATATGAATCTCTCTTATATTTTTTATTTTCGTATTTCATACTTGATCACCATTGAAATAAACATATTTTCTAAATTGAACTCTGGAGAGGAATGAGAGGATAGAACGTGGGGCATGAGGAGATTTTATCTTCTGAATTAGAGTTAATTTGTATTTAGGATAGGTATATACCTAGACACCTTGCTTGGTCATTATACATGAAGAAATCATAATTCTCAGTAACTAGTCCAACATATCCTGCTCAACGATGTAGTTAGGTTTCCATTTATTGTAGGCGATAAGAGATCGCGAGACCATAATCATACATTTAACCGTGTGATCATTGATTTGATAGCTGATTAATATCTGTTCTAAAAGATAATGTGCATGATTCCTGAAGTGAACTACAACCCTGGACTTTACAAAATCATTGTTTGAAACCTTAGAAATTGAATTGCATTTGTTTAGGTTTCACTTAAATTTTAGATTATAAAATCAATCACTCTTTAACCTAAATGTTGTTTGTGTTTAATTGAAAGTGTTGGAAAAATCAAGGTATTCTAATTTTAAGTCTTTGTGGTACGATACAAGGCTTTTCATAAGAGTTCCTTTAATACTTAAACAACCACGTACACTTGTGTGTGCGATTTGGGCGCAATAGGACTTAACACCCTATTCAACAGCTCCCACTGATTTATTGATATGTCCATAATTGACATATCCATAAGTTTTACCATATCTTGTTGTTCATCATCCCCATAAATATCATGCCCACTAACACATGCTCCAGAGGGTCCTTGGATGCAATATACTTAGCTTTTGACTCAAGATCTATAATTTTTATAGCATACAACTCTTCATACACGAACGATAGTTTTAACGCCTTATTGATATCAAACACTTCTACTTTGTTATGAGCTTGTATAGTCAATTGACCGGCTGCTACATCTATCATAGCACACCATGTGAGCAAGAAAGGTCTACCAAGGATTAATGGAACCTTAGGATCTGGCTTCAAATTCAGCACCACAAAATCTACCAGAATATCAAGGATCACACCTAGACCAAGACATCCTCTACAACACCCTCTGGTCTAGACACTGACCAATCTGCCAACTGCAAGATAATGGTAGTGGGTTAAGGACTACCCAAC
Source organism: Solanum lycopersicum (assembly GCF_036512215.1). Taxonomy (NCBI): domain Eukaryota; kingdom Viridiplantae; phylum Streptophyta; class Magnoliopsida; order Solanales; family Solanaceae; genus Solanum; species Solanum lycopersicum. The sequence goes on from NC_090803.1 coordinate 42,857,159, forward strand.
CCCAATTTTTTATATAATGGTGTTGTCATAAATTTTATACTCACCTCAGGTCACACAACTCTCGCGCGTGGGTGCTTTTCCCTATGGTGATCTGCACCGTAAAACTTCCCAGATCTTTCTGTTTAATAGGCAACTTATTCTTGATTCTGGAGATACACTATTCGGTAAGTGATATTGTTTCATATTCAGTCAACCTCCTCTTATTTGACACAATCTTTTTCACATACTTTGCATACCTGGTTATACCCTGCAACACATCTATCAAAGGCAAGTTAATGTGAACTTGCTTTAATAGAGAGCAACTTACCAAAACATTTGTCGTACTTCTTTTATTTGAACTTCTAAGGAAATGGTCGAGGTGGTTTTACTATTGGTTTCACTCTTTCTTCTTGTGCAACAGTCTCACTCTCCTTAAGTTCACCCTCTTTGGTTGCATATCAACAGTTTGCTCTCTCGGAGCCAACTCTTCCAAATGCAACCCATTACGCAGGCATTCAATTGTGTGAGATTTGGATCAGTATTTCCCATAAAACTTCCTTGAGGTCATGAGTTTTGACCATTAGAAAATTGCCCAAATTTTTTCTCCAGATTTTGGGTTACAAACTGACTATTTGTCACATCAACGACTAATTGAGCTTGATCAATCATGTTCTTCTTCAGCATCTCCTATAGCTCATGTTACTCTACCGATTACTAGGCTACTGTTGTTCCCTATTGTTGATAATCATGCGCATTCCCCTAGGCCTATATTAGTTTTGAATATGCGTTTGATTTTGATTTTCTCCTCAAGAAAAATTTGGATGATTTTTCCAACTCGAATTATAGGAGTTATCATAGTTCTGATGAGTTCCTCCACGCTAAGCATTTCCTACAAAGTTAAAAGAATCTGGGTTTGCCCCACATACCTCTGCATTGTGGTCACCACCTCCATAGATCTCACACTATTTAGGTGGTTGTTGTACTGCATTAACCTGTACTTGTTGTCATCCTAAATATATGTTATTGAAATGTGTATTCATGATATTCTGCATCACAACAATATCTGTAGTCAATGATGTTATTGTATTTACTTCTAACATTCCAGTAGTCTTTTGTACGACTGGTTTGGCTCCTTCTCCATTCCACTCGGGGTTACCTGTAAAAACATGTTCAACAAGGTGAACAACTCAGCATATGTCTTCTCCAAAGCATGTCAACTTGTAGTTAAATCAAGTAAAATTTTGGTGTTAGGATCCAACCCTTCGATGAAGGTGTGGACCAATACCTCATTAGCCTTATGATGGTGCGTCCATATTAACAACATTTATTTAAGCTTGTTCAGAGCGTGGTATAAGTTTTGTCCTCCTTTTTGTAGGAATCACAATATGTAACTCCTTAACTTAGTTATTTTCCCAAATGATAAAAACCATCAGGAACTTTCGTGCAAGATCGTCTAATAATATTATTGAGTTCGTGCGCTTCAAATTTAATCATCATTTTGATTCCCCTAGGAGAGAAAAGGAAAATTAGGCGAGCCTCCCATAATCTGAGTTCACTCAAGTTGGAGTATAAGTGTCACTGATTTCGAGGAAATTCTGGATATGAACTTGCGATCCTTGTGCAATAAACCAGTGAACTATACATTGGTGTGCAACAACTATAACACTGGTGGTACGTCGGATTTTCATGTCTCTCGCTTTAATCTCGGCTATCACTATAGGTTCTTTTGGCTCAACTCTTTCTACTGGAGTTACTTTTTCACTAGCAACAAGAGGGACTGTGTAAGTGAGCCGTGTTTGCCTTCTCCAATAATGAACAAATCTTTCCATTTCATCTAGAGGCTTTGCTAAGTGCTGATTGTCTTTCAATTTGAAGCTTCAACACAACCTGCAAAATGAATAGTTAAGATCAAGTTGTCAACTTTTGCTTTCTAACTTCAAAAATAGTCAAATCAAATACTTTATAATTTATGTCCTTAGCAGAGCAACCAAAAACTTATTGTGCCTAATCACACATTCAAGTATTAAAGTGACTCTTTTTAGTCAGGTGTCGTACCCACAATGACTTATGGTTAGATTAATTCGATCTTTCCAATACTTTCAATTCGAAACAAGTGTTATCAAGAATGATATAGTGAATAACTCCATAATCTAAAATCTAATTAAAATCTAAAATAATGTGATTCAATTTCAAAAGGGTTTGAACAATGATTGAGTAAAGTTCATGGCTGCAGATTACTTTGACTTCATGCATATTATCTCGTAAAATGGATATTAATGAACTATCGAATGATCACAGGGTTAAATATATTATTATGATCTCCCAGCCTCTAATCACCTACAATAATTGGCAGTCTAACTGCATCATTGAGCAGGGATAGATTGGACCAACTAACGAGCATCAAGATTTTTTCCTATCTAATAATCCAGCACAATTTCTAAGTATATCCCTACCATCGATACAAATTAACTCTAGATTTTAAGAGAAAATGATGCTCTTTTTGCCCCCACGTTCTATCCTCTGAGTTCAATTTAGAAAATGTGTTTATTTTAGTGGTGATCAAGTACAAAATACGAAAATAAGAACAAAAGATAAATTCGTGTTATAATTAATTTCAATCCATATAAGATACAATCATCCAGTAGCCACAACCCTTGAACTAGAGAAATTAGCTACCCATACAAAAAATCTCGATTATTCAATGTTTAAATAACATAAAGAGATCGTAGATAAAAGAGTTTAGGAATGACCCCTAAGACAGATGAAAAAACTCCCAAAGTCGTCGTTCTTCAAACCCAAAAAAAGAATTAAAATTCTAGTCTATTTATATTTAGTCTACTTCGTCCAAATATGGAAGTGTGTTCCACAACATGGAGTGATCCCACAAATCCAGTCCTTGGAAATCATTACTTATCCACGATGCGACTCTGTTACAGTCTGTTTTTTCTCAACTTTTAATATGAGAACAAAGAACAAAATCCCTCTCCGTGACACGGAGGGGATACGGATTTTCCTTGATCTTCATTTTTTTGTTCTTCTTTCTTGTTGTTATGTACTTGGATCTTCTTGTGTTTTCCACTGTTTGTTTTTTCGTGTTTTTTCGTGCTCATTTCTTCATTTACGCATTACCTGCACGACCAATCATGTTGGTCAGTATAAATGAATTAATATGACCCGAAGGTACTATCAATTAGTAAAGAATGATTCTAAACTAAGCCAAAATGCGGGAGTTATTTGGTTCTTAAGCATGCAAATACGCCCAAGATCATTGGCCTTGTGTGCGGGTTAACTGAAGTTTCATCGTTATTTGAGATAATGTTTAGATATATATATATATATATATATATATATATATATGTATCAGATTTCAGCTTTTGTATAGAGATCATGGCGGCTTCGAAACTCCACATAGTGTTTATGCTTTTCTAGATACCATGGTGGCCTCAACGTCCAAACAGGCTTGTGTGCTAGCTAGTTATTTCTTTATATAAACTATTAGGGTTAGTTGTTTTCTTTATAGAGTTGTTGACATGGCCTTATTGTACGATGGCTTTAAACCTATATATACTTGTTTGTTTTTTAATTGTGGGTGGTTGTCATGGAGCATAAGCAAGTGGTTTAGAACGATCATCTTAGTCCCAGGTTTTGGCATTAGGTTCTAGCTGCAGTCATCGAGTTCAGAAGGGACATATTTTTCAGCTCAAGATTATACATGGTTATACATTAGAGAGACTGATAGATTGCATAGTGTACTTATATTGATCATTTGGATAGAGGGTCATAATTAACAACATATTTCTCAAAATGTCCTTATATTGATCATTTTGGATAGAGGGTCATAATTTACAACATAGTTCTCAAAATCTTTCCAGAAGGATCTAAGGATGCAAATCAACCTTAGCAGATCCTTTCATCCTTAGAATGACAACCAAGACAAATGTACAATCTAGATATTCGAGGATATGTTACCGGCATGTGTTCTAGATTTCAAAGGAAATTAGGATGATAACTTGCCACTTATTGAATTTTCTTATAATAATAGCTATCTTTACAACGTCGGTATAGCTCCATATGAGGATTTATATGGAAGAAAATATATACCCTCTCTTGATTTGTTCGAGGTTGGAGAATCGGGGTTGTTTGGACCAGACATAGTGCAGCAAGTCATGGAACAAGTTAAGTTAAATAGAGAATGGTTGTTGACATCTTAGAGCCACCATAAATCCAATGTGGATGTTAGGCATGAGCATGAGACTTAGAGTTTGATGTTGATGATTTGGTCTTTCTTAAAGTTTCGTCTATGAAGGGCGTAATTAGATTCCATAAAAGGGGAAAATTGAGCTCAAGGTACATTGTTCCTTACCGTATCTTGTGATGGATAAGTCGAGTTATCTTCAGAGTTATAGGTGGTACAACCGGTTTTCCATGTTTCTATGTTACGGTTGTGTATCAGATATCCAACTCGTGTAGTGCCAACAATAGATGTTCATATTTAAGAGGATCTATATTATGAAGAAGTCCATGTTCACATAGTAGATAGCCAAATAAGAAGATTCTGAATAGAGGATATAGCTTATGTGATAAGTGTTGTGAAGGAGTTGTAGTGTTTAGGAGCTAAGTAGGAAGTTAAGGAAGACAAGAAGACTAAATATCCCCACTTGTTCTCTCCTTTATATTATTTGAAGAGTAAATGGAGAGTAGACTCGCATTTTAGTATATAAGGTATGTTACTTATGTTCTAGATTAATTCCTATATTGTTTTCTATGTTGCCATAAATATTATTATCATTTGAGGATGGATGTTGACCTTAAGGAGGAAGTATGACTCCCAACCTGTTTGAACATTTGGATTAACTAGTGCTTTTAGGATAAGAGTAAGAGTATTTAACATATTAGGAGGGATGTTTTATAAGGTATTTTAATTGATCAAAGTTCATAGGTTAAGTTTTGAAGTCAAGAAAGTTGGGAGAAGTTTTTGTAAACACCACTAAGAAATTCTCCAGAATTTTGGGTCAAATGTCTCAACAATATTCTCCTAATATATAAGGAGTTAGACGCCTATAACCTATCAAATCGAAGGTATACAAGTGTAGTATCAAACTCACTAAAGAGTTGGTCCATGCGACTTTAGAATAGAGATTATGCATGTTTTTGTGAGACTGCGTAAGTAAACACCTCTAAGCGGGCCTCCCTAGTTCCTAAGTTAGTGGTCTTCCCCTTTTTCGTATTTTTTTCGCTAAGAAAAATGAAAAACCATAAAAATTATTAAGTAAACTTCCAAATACTCCTCGGGTGTTTAGTTTTTCAACTCATAAGTTTAACGAAAGTTGCTCTAGGTAGCGAATTTATCACTATGGTATAATTTTCTTATAGATTTAGGCTCTGTTTGTTAATGTTGCAAGGTTGAAGATTCTTAAGCTTGATATTTCAAACATTTTTGTTGATGTAATCTTCTTCTTACCACCATCCTTCCTAATTCCATGTCCTAGTATCATTTTTACCAAATTTCTAACTCATGTCGTGGTGTCTTTAATTTTGTTGTTAGGGGCAGCCCTTTGATTGAGTTTGGCTGGTATTATTGAGTATTGATTGTGTTAAGGTGTCAGAAAGAACGGGGGCACACAATGTTTATCCAACACTTCAAAACAGACCTGCAATGCATCCCCGAGACCCCCAGACAATGCACCACAATTTCCCACATCACACGCAACAGAAATGAGCTCAATCGAAGCTCTAAAGGCCAAGAACTCAAAGTTGGAAATTTGGAAAATCGAATTGAATTCGGGATTGATCACCATATATCATAAGCTAAATGACCTCCAGAAAAGCGGGCCCCAAGTTCGCCACTTAAGTGGTCAATTAGACCGGTTAAATTATACCCTTCTCTGCAAAAGTGGAGTCAGGGCCTGCAAATGCAGGGTCAAGGGACCTGTCCTTCACGAATGTAACAATAGGATCGCGAATGTAGAGATCGAAATCAGTGGCCTCCACAAACGTTTCACTAGTCAACTGAAGTTGAAACTTAAAGGTTGCTGCACCAACTGAGCATTTGGAGTTGAAAAGACGTCGACTGCATGTTCAAGATTTGTTTAGAACCCCGTGCATGCAAAAAAATTATGCTACCCTACCAAATCCACATTATAGACTCAACAGAGATGTCGAAACTTTCAACAAGGGTCGTCACAACAAAAAGTTGGTTTCACACCCAAGCTTCTTTTTAAGGAAAAATTCACAAGGTAGCTCAAAATGAGCCTAGAAACCTCGGGACCCGCATCAAACGTCCTTCTAAATCGAAATTGATATTTTAGAGCTACCAGAATCGTTAGAATTACATTCTAAGATCGTTTACCTAATTTCTGATCAAAGTCAACCGTACAAGTTTTAGAAGATCTAAAACATGAAAACTCGTATAAAGGTTATCTGAGTGACCAAGTAACCAAACTATCAATCCATGCAAGTCACTAATGACTTAGGGTTGCTACAGAAAATCTCTAAACACCAAGAATATTAGAAAATGAAGGAAACGACCTAAAGGGGTATTACAACAATAGTAGAGAATAATCTTTTAACTATGATTAAAATATATTGTTTAGTAAACTAAATTATAATCATTGAATTGTTAAGATAACAAATGTCTCAATTTTAATGTGGACCCGGAGGAAATGGAGAAGATGCTTAGTGGAGCATAGGCTAAAAACTGTACTATTTCACATTTTTCTTGTGGATAGGTAGTTCATACTAGGAGATTTTGTTTACCCACATATAAACAAATGAATACATTATACAAAATGTAATATTTTAAACTTTACATTTTAAGAAGAAGATAGACAAACAACTTCACCAATCAACTCGTCTTTGATGAGCTTTAAAATGTCAAACACCTACAGTAAAAATAAGTAAATAAATAAATAATAAAATAATGGATATATAGTGTTATGTTTGGATTATGGTTGACCTGAAAGTGGCAAGACAAAATAGTTGAATTTTGATCCAGTATAATGTATATATTCTTAAGAAGATGCAAAAGTTCCTCCACTTGATTTCCTAGCAAATCCACCTGTACAAATATCAATTTAGTTAGTGAGTATCAATCAAGTTGTTTAGCTATGCCAATTGATTTTTAAACTTAAATAATACTCCCTCTGTCTCATTTTATGTGAGGTAGTTTGACTCATCACGAAGTTTAAGAAAGAAATAAATACTTTTAAAACTTGTGATTCAAAATGAATAATAGTAATTTGTGTGTCTGTAAATGATTTCATTAAGAATAAAATAAATATTTTATAATTAAATTGTTATTTTATAAAAAAAATTGTCATTATTATTGAAACTGACTAAAAGAAAAAGTACATCACATATAGATTAAAATATACCTCAGTTTCAGCCAATTTTAGATTCTGACATCTTGCTAAGAAAGCTTTCTTATAAAGTAATTTCTTTTTCTTCATTAAGGCAATTGGTTCAATAATGAAGTTGTGAAATTGATGTTTCAATTCCTCTATCCTGAAAGAGGTAATAACATTATTATTACTCCCTATGTATATACTATGGGGTTGTTCAAATGAACTAAGTCTTGAATACCTCAGTGACTTCATCTCTAGATTTTGAACAACATTGATCTCAAATTCTTGAATCATTTGATGAAAATCAAATAATTGGGCTGAGATCAAAACATTATATGGATTAATAAGTGTAATTTGGTTGTCGTCTATTTTTGCAATAGACTCTTGTGATGGTTTTTTAGTTTCAACTACAAGACTAGTATTGTTTGTGTATGCACAATCATCACTACTTATGTCTAATACATCAGGTGAAACGTCAAGACTTTGCTCCAAATCAAATAATAATTCTTTGCACGTAGATAGTTGTTTCATCGTAATTTCTAGTTTTTCATTGACAGAACTGAAAGTGCACACATCATCATTCAACAACCATTTAATTGTCTCACACTCCTCAAACCCTTCATATCCTAAAATTTCTTGTTCATTGTGTTCTTCTATCTCTGAACTTGCTTTCACCATCGGATCTTCCTTTGTCTCGAGACATTTTAACGTAGAATCAAGTTTTTCAATCTTGATTTCCTCAATTCTATCAATTTCTACCTTCTTATAAGGATGATTCAAATAGTTTAACATTTTTGTATGAACATCTTTTACCGCTTCAACCATCATAAACTTATAAAAATCTTCTCTTATCTCGACCTCCATGTAAAAATCATCTATTTCATCCTTCCATGCCTTGAACATTTCCTTGTATAAACCTTCATAAATTATCAGATAAATCTCTTCCAAAATTAGTACTTGCAAATTTAAATTCTCCGTATCTTCTTTTGGTACTCCCACATCATCTCTTATGATTTCGCAAGTACAATCATTTGTTACCACTTTATCTCCTATAGTAGACTTGGATATATTTTTCATAATGTACTTCTCTTTACATTTCACATAACTTTTATCGACTAACTTAAGGCTCAGAGAGCTTATATCATCTAATCTTGTGATGATATTTTTTACCATTACGTTTAAGAAATCAACTTCCTTCTCTTTCTTGTGTAATGCAGATCTCTCCCCTCTAAATACCTCTTTTTTCATATGATTTTGATCTTCTAATTGCTTTCTAATAACAGACTCGTGATCCTTAATCAACTTAGCAACATCATTAATATTTCCACTAACTTCTTGGTAGTCCTCTTGATCAATGCTTGGTAAAGGTTCGCTACATGTTCGTTGTATTTTTGTCAAAGGACGTGGTAAATCTTGATTGCTAATAGTTTTATTTCTATCTTCATATTTATTACAGAAAGCCTCTAGCTCCTCGCGTAAAATTGTCATCTCACCGATAAATTCTTCCAAGTTATCATTTGAAAATTCAATTGGAGTTTGATCACCTAACTCTTGTTGAAAGTCACTAATGAAACCTCTTAACAAGACATATAATATGTCTTTCTCAAAAATAACAATCTCAACGTTTTCTTTTAAAGTGTCTTGGAATCTATGTTTGATATCTTGAATGAAGCCTTTTATCAAGATAGATAATGTATCTTTCTCAATAGAACACTTCCATTGCTTTTCTATAGGAACCATCTCACCATTATCCCTTCTACCAAATGCAAAATCTAAAGTTTCATTTAAAATGTCTATATCACAACTCATTTGTTGAATCACGTTGTTCTGTTCGGGGCACAACGAATCCTTCATCATAGGCTTTATTTTAGGAATGTGATTGTAACTTCCATAAAAGATACTATCTTTTTGGAATGTTTCCTCATTTAGAAGTTCTGAATCTGATTTCGAGTCGCTAATTTCATCTTCTTTATTCTTCTTGACTAGTAACTCCAAATCTAGGGAACCTTCACTCATTGTTCTCTGGTTCTCCAACTTATCACGAAGATAAAAGACTTCTTTTTCTTTAGATTTCAGAATTTCTCTAAGCTTTAATTCATTTTCAATTCTCTCTGTTAATTCTCTGTCTTTCTCATTGATTAGGAGCTTCATTACCTCAATTCTTCCAAATAGCCAATGCCTCATTTCTGTTAAGTCTGAGATGACTTTTTCGCGGTTACTTTCAAGGATATCAGTCTCTTCTTGAATTATACTTAAGCCTGATTCTACAAGAATTACTGCTAATTCATAAAATTTTGATCTCTCATGAAGAAACTCAATTGATCCAGCTTCACACTGCACCTTTTCATGTGCTTTGTCCATTGCACATCTTAAAATTCCCATCACTATTCCATCTGATTTTGATCTACAATCTATTTCACCAAACAAGTTATCCATATTTTTATTCAAAAATACAACTACACACTTTTTCTTTTACATTAATAATGTGAATTGGTATAAAATAAAAATAGACTATTGTATAATCCTAAACACATGCAAGAAAATGTGCATGACTTGTTCTAAATTGTCAGAATATCCAAGTAATTTCCCATGAAAGCGGTAGAAGAATTATTTTTATTAGTATTTAAGTTATAGCGAAAATACACAAGTAACCTCTAGATTATAATTGAAATTTCATACATACACAATTATTAAACTAATCAATTGCGTCGAGTCACGGACTGTGCCAAATAAGACAAAAGGTGTATAAAATTACCAAAAAAAAATAAGTTCAGAGGTAATAAAATCTTAATTTAGTTAAGATTTATCGCTAAGATTTCGATAATAATCTAGAGTTACTTGTGAATTTCTCCCAATTTATATACACTTAATGTTTTCTAACATTATTAATAAACTTTAACTTTGAAATTTCTGGACTGTGTATTTTCTAGTACAAATATGTTTAAAATATTAATGTGACTAGTTGCATTTGAAATAAGAAAACAAAAAATAAGCTCAAATTAATGAATGATGAGCCTATTCAATTAAAATCTATTGTCAATATATAAATATTTGATAAATTTTATTTTTCGGATGTAAGTAAATTTGTCATTATTAAAGAACCTAGTTATGAAATTATTTTATTGTATCAAACATTCAACTTAATTAATAGTTGTTTTTTATATGTTAATAACACGTAATTTAAATATGATTCCGGGCAACATAGTATATGATTCCAAGGGTTTCACGTGATTATTTCTTCTTCTTCTTTTTAAGAAGTTGTAGTTTTTTTTTAATAGTCGCATACATTATACATATTTAAAATTGTTGTTGAACTCGAGGGGTAATTCTTGGAGGTTGGATCAATATTCAATCAATATATGTGTTTCTTGGAATAGCAAGTTTTTTATCGTCAATTTCATTGAGTACACCTAAACAAACATATTACTCCCTCCATTTCATATTAAATTAATTTTTGAGGTATTTTTTATTTATCAAATTAATTTAATATTTAATTATTTAAATCATAAATTTGACAATAATTAATAAAGATAAAAAATAAAAAATTATATTTAATCTATCTCTTAATCTACTTTTCAAGGGCGTAAAACATCTCAAAATTAACTTATGATGAAATGGAGGGAATAATAGTTTGCCATAGATAATAATAATTGTTAGAAATATTTAATTGATGCTTGTAAATCATAATGACACAGGTATTTTCCTAGTTTCACACAATGAGTTCTTCATATGTAAATTTGACGAAAAAACTTATCTCATGAAAAGTTTAATAACTTTTTTTTTTCAAACAAGAATTTATTTATTTTCTTCTATTTGATTCAACTAGATACAAAATCTCAAGATATATATATATGTTCGTGCTTTGAACGGGCTCAACAATGGAAGTCTATATATATATATATATTCTTCAGTTGTTTGTCTCGATGAAATTGAATAACATAATTTTAGATAATCTAATAGATGGATGGCTTATATTGAACACAATAATAACTCGAATAAAATGTGTTGTTATTTACCGAAACGGCTAAAAATATGCCATCCTTGTAAAACAAAAAAGGGTTAAAAAATTGCACATCAACAAGAATTCATGTGGACAAATAAAGTTCTCATACACCTCTAAATAGCTAGATGACTTTAGTGCTATACAAAGGTCTAACACATATAACTTAACAATAAAAGCATCTGAAAATTTCAACACTAAAGTATCAACGCTTATTTATACAATAGAGTAGTGAGTAGTTGTGAAGAACCGAATATGAAACACTACACAATTCCACAAAAATAATCAATTTTCTCAAATTAAATTATTCAACTAACGAAAAACATCACAATGTGTCCCTCATGCCATCTTCATTTTATAAAATTTCGTGAAAACATCAGAAAATTCATATTTTTTTGTTAAAAATAACTCATTTATGTCACCATCTTTGAAGTGAAATAGTCAGCACAACTTACAAATGAAATAATCAAACAACAGCATCACTCGATAAATAGAAACTAACTTGCCACTCTTTGAAGGAATCGAGAGGACCCGAAAGACAAAATAAACAAAAGCAATAGGATATAAAGCAATCAAAATTATTAAAATAAGTGCAGATAAAACTATTGAGTATGTAATCTGATGAGACAATAGTAAAACAATTTTGAAACTTATGAACCACCTAGATATCATTACAAATATCCACTTAGCAATAAAATAAATCACTCGGAAAGTCCTTGCTTATTGGCTTAAAAAAAATTTTAAGTAAAAAATAAAAGATCAAATTGAAATGACTTTTAATTTAAAAAATAAAAAGTAGAGGGAGATCTATTTTTGGTTTTTAACTTATCTTAAGTCGTTTTTAACTTATTTTTAGTCATCTTTTACAGTGTCATACACTTCGTAACTTATTTTCAGTCATTTTTAATTTAATTTATGTTATTTTTTATATTTCTCAAATTAAACTGACTTAAATTTTTATATGCATGAGGCCTCTTACAAGCGAACTCTTTAAATTTAGTTTTTAAGTTGGAAGTTAACAGACAAATGAAACCATACTATATAATATAAAAAATAAAATTATTAGGAGAGTTCTTATTAATATTCTACATTCTCAACTGACCAAGTCTTCTGGACCGATCAAGAAGTTTTGAATTCTTTATCATCACATTTTTATTTATGGCTTTTGTTGTTGCAGTTGAACTCACGAGTCACGAAAATCCTAAGCAATATTAAGCCAAGGTACAAATTAAGACCGTAAACACTTTCTTAAACAACCATACCTAACTTCCATCACATACATTGAAAGAGGGTCGATTTATTTTTATCGAATACCACTCTAGGCAGTCTTGCAAACGCCTGCAACACTCAGCCTATCTTACTCCCACAAATTTGACTAAGTATAGAAATACTTTAACAACAAAGTTAAGCAACAGACAGAATGTACAGGAACTCGTCCCAATCTTTATTAATCTTATAATTAATACAAAGGGAAGACTTCACAAATTTGTCTAAGGCCAGAAACATACTTTTTAGACTTTAACGAAATTTCCACCCTTATAAAATTTCTGCACATGGCAGTTACATGCGGCAATTACAAATGACACATGTCCGACACTTGTCATCACAAGATTCAAACTAAGTTTCCAATAACTATATTTCTAACAGATAGAATCTAATTCAAATTACATCCTTATCCACACGAAATATTAATATTCTAACACTTGGAATATTTCAGGCTACATTCCAACACTTAGAATATTTCAGCCAGCTTCCAATACTTAGAATATTTTAGCTGCCCTCCAACACTTAGTTTTATTAAGGCAATTCACGTGAAATGCCTTTGTTCTTGCCATCGTCAAGTTTTCACAGCTTTGCCTTGTCAAGCCAACACGCTGCCTTGCCGATGACTCTATCCCACACGTAAGCCTTGCATGGTCAAATTGTCTTGCCAACACCCAAGCACCTTGAACTTGTGTTGCACTGTTTTGCCCCCATTCATGTCAAGACCAATGCCCAAATCCTTAACATGTCTGCACGTAGTTAGATCAAGTAGTTTACGGGTCTAACATACATATAGTATAAGATTTTAGCTAGTTGTTAACTATCAGAGGAAGTGCTTACATTTATTATTAGAGAAGCTCAACCAACATGTTAACTTTTTAACATGATAACAATCTATCAATTGATTTCACAAAATTAAAGTTCTCGTCTCTCTCCATGAGCAATAGAATCACATAAAGTAATTATAATTTATATGCATATAAATCACAAAATTCTACTAAGAGATCTTACATTTATGTTTATATAGACCAGACAAGTGTTTAATTTCCATCGTTGCTCATATAAAAATTAAGACAATCTAAAATCTCTGTCAATCAATCGTTTTGAATCGAGAGCCTTCGAGGTTAAAATAGAATTCACAAAGTATTTTTTTTCCACAAATGCTTGCATAAACCTACATCTTGCTTTAGACTCTTCCTAAAATCCTCTTCGCAACAGATATCCTCCTACAATCCATCAATCATTTCTACTCAAGCTATAGAAACATATAAAACAGAATACTATGCAAACCATCCATACATTTGTTAGTTTGGAGCTGATAATATGTTTTGATAATTTAACAAACTTAGAGATCTAACAAGGAATCAGAATTTGTTATGAGGTATATTTGTGTGTTATCATCAAAAAGGGGAATATCTTATAGTTAGGTGTTTTGATGATCCTCACGAATGCGGGGACCTGGTTCCTAGCAGAGTGCTCTCATCCAGATACAAATGGGGTACAACTGTAAAGTTGTCATGCTAGGTGGTAGGTGAAAACTGCAGTGTCCTACACCAATAAGAAGAGCAGACGAGATTGTATGTTCCAGTATTTCACAAATGCAGGGACCTGGTCCCTCGCAGAGTTTTCTCCATCAGGTGCATAATGTAGTACAATTGTAAAAGTTGTCTGCGTCAGAAAGTTGGTAAAGCGTCAGCACACGACACAAATCTGAATTGTAATACTCCGAAGTCCATGACCTAATATAGAGCCTCACATCATGAACTAAACCTTAAAACATTGTTCTAAGACTAAAGTAATGTTTATAAACCATTTAGGAAGTTTAAGAGCCAAGGCATCAAGAAACGTCCATGATGTCCGGAAACTAGCAAAATCTAACTATTTGACGTCTCTTTGTTTGTTGAAGGTTTGGGAGGGTCATATGAAGTCCAAAACTTGTAAAAAGACTTTAAATAGGTAAAATGTAGTATAAAGGGTCGAAACATTCAATAAAGACTCCCCAAGGACCAAACGAAGGGTCCTTGAGGAGGACCTCAACATGGGAAGGCAGGCTACCAAAGCAGCCTGCACGAAATCAAGAATCAAGGGGCTTTTGTGCGACGCACAGCCCACACGAGGTCCACTGACTCTGTTCACTTTTCAAAAATAAAATTGGGAATTAGCCTCGCAATGCGGAGCCACTTCCTAGATTCGTAAAAATTGTATTTTAAGCATTTTGACTTCACAAAATGACCCATTTAAAAGAGGGGTCTTTTGGGTAATTTAGAGGGTGACTATATATTGACTAAGGGTCAGTTTTAAGTCATTTTTCACTCACCTAAATACAATTCTCAAAACAAACCCAATAGCTCTCATCTCTCTCTATTTTCTCTCTCCCCAAATCCTCCATTGAAGAAGGAAGAAAGCTTGAGGAAGAAGGTCAATTTCTCTAGAATTTCACTTCAATTTCGTGGATTGATCTTCATGAAGGTATGTGTTTTTGAATCTTGGGATTCCTTTCCCCAAGAGGTTCTTTCAAAGTTGATTTGTAAATCACCCAATTCCAAGAGTTTTTTCAATTCTAATGGGTTTTTTCTAAACTTCAAATTAATGATAAATTGTGATTGCTTTGAATAATTAAGTTTAGAATGTTGGTTAATTGATGTTAATTGATGCAATTTCATATAGATCATGTCCTTTTCCCCAAATTTCCTAAATCTTTGATCTTGTTTATGAATTGATGGAATTGATGAATGTATTGGTTGTTAGACTTGTTTTATCTATTCTAATTCATCTATGGACTGCCTAGGGAAATTATTGTTGGGATTGGATCTATTTCTTGAAGAATTCATTATGAACCTTATTCCCCTTAACCCTAAGTTATGCATTAAAGTTAATAGGGACAGGGATGATGCAATTGACTTTATTATTGTGTTAATTACTGTTGAATGATGTTATACACTTATTATTTGATGAAATTGGTTGGTTTATATTAAGACCATGATGATGACTTTTTGAAAGAGATTGGGTAAGTTTGTAGGATCCTAACCTTTACTTCAATTATGATTACTTGTGTTTAGTGATGAAGTTATATCGAAGTATACTTTATGGTGAGATTGATTAGGGTGGTATGATGTTGAATTGAAATGTCTTGAACTATGGTATGTGATTTGTTGACTAAGATTTAAATGCGTTAAGGATGGTGATAACTTGCCAATGTGCCTTATTATGATGTGATATGTAGATGTGCTAACCTCATATGTATGAATTGTAATGAAAGAACAATACTCATGCAATTCTTATTGGGATATGATGATGATTATATACGGGATAAACCTTATGACCTAAATTATGCTATGATGATTAATAAAGACATTTCAACAGGGACTCTAGCTAAGTACTAAGTGAACTTGTAGGTGAGGGGTGGCGCCTTCCCAAGGAGGGAAGGTAGGGTTCACCATGGTTCTCAAGGGGTGAATAGCCTCATAGTCCAAAAGGGCATAGAGTGATGTTTCCATGACAACCCCCAAGATCCATAAACTATGTTGCCACCAAACGAATACTAGCTAGTGGATCCACCTAGATGTTATCTTCATGTTTGGTACTACTTTGGTCGGTAGACCACCTTCCATCGGTGTAAGATTTTACAACACTGGATTCCACACTTAGCTCTTGTGGTCTATGTCGGTTAAGGCAAGTGTTCCCAAAAATAAAATGAAGTAGTGGAGTAAACACTAATTAGGGTGACTTAAGAGGTTTGACTGAGCTTAGGTAGGGGTATGGGACTCTACCTATGCCTTGCACTAGCTTGCCTTGAGGGAAGCCTTAGGAGGTGGTTATTATGTTCTTATGATCTTATAAAGTGACTATTATGTATATGTTGACTTCACATGTTATTGATTCTATATGATGTTAGTTTCACTTACGAACATGATGTTGGTCTATATTGCTTAAGTATAAGAAGGAAAATTGATGTTGTGTTATGTGAAGTTAGGCATTGCTTATAGTCCTTTGTTTGATTTACTTGATTGAGTAGGGTTATGGGGATTTACTTGGTCATTGCACCTGTAGGCTAAATGATGGGTTCTGGGTGAGGGTCTTGATTGTATTATGATGGTATGAACTCTCATATATGTTGACTTGACTACACTTGATGCTGTGAGTCTTGTGTTGTATATGGCCTTGACTTAAGAGTTATGTGTTCATTGCACTACAAAAAATAAACTGTGTTTAGCGACAAATAAAATTCGTCGCTAAATAACTTATTCCATCGCTATTTTGGTTTAGCGACGGAATTGCGACGAAATATTGTTTGTCACTATATTGCGCGTAGCTAACCATTTAGCGACAGAAAATTTGAATCTGTCACAAACTGAGCGACGAATTCGCGACAGAAGTTATACGTTGGCAAGTTCATCTACGAAAAAATCAATCGCTATTTTTTAATATACGTGGCTGGTTTTATAACTTATTTCGTCGTCTCATCATATTGGCGATCAAATTTTTGTCGCTATGTTCGTCGCCAAATTCGGTTACATTTTCTTGATTGACAAAAAAATATGTTGTTGTAATTTTAATTTTATTCCTTATTTTATAAATAATTTCATCGTTTCATCATATTGGGTGACCGAATATTTTTTGTTCATTTCCGTCCATTCTTTTAGCGCCGAAAATAGTTAGTCACAAATTCATCAATATTTTTTTACTGCGTAATATTTTAAATACACATTTTCAAATGCATATTATATAATCATTAAATTAACTTAATTCGTACAAATCAATATTCTATAAGACCAAAGTACATAGGTAAGTGCAAATTATAGTATCAAGTTCAAATTATCTCCAAAATAATTTCGAGCAAAATATATAGCTGAAAGCATTTACAACAAAATCTAGCCAACAAAGCTAACTAAGAGATATTAGAGAGCCATAATAATTCCTTAGAAATGGATGCACGATCCTTACCGATATTTGTCACAGCTGGAGCACAAATTACAGGTGGAATAGTTGATGGATGGTTTGTAGGAGAGTCTGGTGGCTGAGATGAGACTGGAGAAATCATCCCATGTGCATGCTCTACAAATATAGGAAGCAAATGATTAGTTAGCGAAGGAATCATTCTCACCACTAACTCATCCACATTTTTTGTCGGTGTTGTTTGAGAATTTAGACATGGTACTGAGCCCGGAGCATAAAATCCAGAAGACATACGAAGATTTGATCCATAAAATATTTTTTCTTGAGCTCCAAGACCATAAATCATTCTTTTCTTATCCCATCATATTTCTTGATAATATGCTTGCCATTGGTCAACATCAGAATGAGTTAGTGTTTGATTTTGTAATAATTCTTGATATTTTTCCTGCAAAAGAGTGATAATTAGTGAAATTCATCATCAATAACAACAATAGACACATCCAGACTCAACAAAGAGCTATGAGAGGTCATGTATTTTGAAAATTAAGCTTTAAAAAAGGTCTAAGAATGAAAACAGACATAATATGCAAAACAAAGTTCACATGAGTAAATTTTGAACAAAACCAACATTAAAACAACAAAATAATAATGCACTTGTACAACAAAACTTGACTTTGAAAGTTTATGTGAGTCATGTTATGGTAAATGCAAAAAATGTGTTACGCAGTTTAGACAAGCTAGAGATGAGCAAGAGAAAATAATTGAAGTTACAATGAATTGAAATCTGAAAAAACTTCACTTGAGAAATAATTATTTAAGTTGCAATGCCTACTTCTACTGATCCTGATATCATTGTAAGACTTAAGTTTCTAGAGAAGGAGGACACAACTCTCAAAAAGCACTAGCTGAAAAATATCGCAAGTATCCAAGGAGAATAATCTACAACAAGTTGACATAGTCCTCTTGTTGATCCGGTGAACAATAAACTGAAAGGGGAGCTGGAGAAGTTGAGAAATGATGAGATAAGTTTGAGGGTAGAACTTGACAAGTTGAAAGATAAACAAGAAAACATGATATCTTTCTTTCTTAATTTTCTAGGATGCGGAAATGTAAAAGAAATTAGGAATATTTTGAAGTGAGAAAAGATTCTAGCAGAAATGAAACTAGAATTAGTTCACGATTGGTGGAGTATCCAGACCGTGTGGTTGACTCATTCCAGGATGGTATTGGACAATCAATACCGTCAATAACAATGAAGCCCAGAAAAAAGAAATGTTTTCTAGATCGAGTTCATAAGAAATCTTCATTCCCTTTTGAGGAGATGTCACCAAAAGGGGCAACATTCAGATTTTTCAACCACTTAGCAAATCATAAAAGCTTCATGTAAATACCATAAGGTAATGAAGAAGACCAAGTCATCCAATGTTAAACATTCTCCTAAGCTATTTGAGAACTAAGAAGAGATATAGGCATTATTGGGATCATCAACTCACGTGTTATCAACAGTAAGAAGAGATGTAACGAGCAGTGGACCAAGATTTAAAAGAACACATCAATTGAAAATATTAATATCAGCCACAAATATAATTGCAACTCTAAGGAAATCAATTATCATAAAGCACTTGGGGATATCAACAGTAAGAATATTGAATTTACATGCACGATTCAAGCTCGTTCAACACAAGAGATTTTTCATCATAACCATGTGTCTGTACATGCAAATTTATCTTACTTGGTGTTGGATATAGACTATTATTAATATCCTATATCACAGAAAGAATTAAAGTACATGATAATATAAAAGTAGGGTATAGTAAATGATATGTGTTTGAAAGTTAAACACATGTAAGACTTGAAAACGTATTAGCACAAACTGTTCTATGCTAAAATATTTAAGTATAATGTTGTCCTTAGTAAATTCTAATCATGACGGAATTTATCTTTCGTTGAAAATTTATCCAAAATATATTGTCATCCTTGTGTAGCTTCTTGCGCAAGAGGTTAACTAGCAGACACATCTACATATATTTGTTAGTTCATAACAGAGTAGGATTATCTAGGAGACACATCCACATCAGTACTACATCGGCATTAACAAATATTTTTTCCTGTTCACAAACGCTAGAACATCCTTAGTCAACGTGACACAAAAAAATGAAGGGTGCATGAGAATATGCTTAAAAGTCTCATACGATGCTACCCAATGGTAATAGGGCCTCCATAATGAGTTTCTTTTGCAACTGCATTCTCACCGCCACAACGATTTCTTGAATTTATTTTAGAATTTTTTATAACTTAAGAATTTTTCCAAATACTCATCGAACTTTCCCATGTTTCTTCTGGAATACATTTTGGCCGTTTTCCTTCTTTTTTTAAGCCAGAAATGAAATCATTGTACCTTCTTGTTGCCTTCCTACACCATTTGTCACGACCCAAATCCGGGCCGCGACTGGCACCCACACTTACCCTCCTATGTGAGCGAACCAACCAATCTAACCTTAACGTTTCAATATAATATCAACAGAAAGTAATGCGGAAGACTTAAACTTATCAAATAAAGACCAATTCATTAACTTCTAAAATTTAACATCTATTATTCCCCAAAATCTGGAAGTCATCATCACAAGAACATCTACGATCAAACGACTATACTAAGAGTATTCTAAAAGCTAAAAATACATAAGAAGCTAGTCCATGCCGGAAGTTCAAGGCATCAAGACTTGAAGAAGAAGATCCAGTCCAAGCTAGAAGCATTAGCTCACCCTGAATTTCCGATGTAGCAAGACTGACTTGAATTACTGTTGAGTTGAAGACGATGGCACGTTTGCTGCAATCAACAATTAAACAAGAAGAGAACATAAAAGTAGGGGTCAGTACAAAACACGGGTACTGAGTAGATATCATCGGCCAACTCAAAATAGAAATCAATATATACCAAGTAATATCATAAAATCAACTATGATACTCAACATGTAGCAACAACAAATACTATATCATTAACAGTTACCGTCCATTTCACACATGAGGACTCAAGCCTCGATACCATACTCATTTGGGAATCATATTCATTAAATTGAGTATATTAACATCTTTCAAGATTCATTATCTTTATTTCTCTTGTGTCGGTACGTGACACTCCGCTCCCTCATATTCATTAATCCTCTTGTGTCGGTACGTGACACTCCGATCCCTCATATTCATTAATCCTCTTGTGTCGGTACGTGACACTCCGATCCCCTAAATCTACGTGTCGATTCGTGACACCCGATCCCCTAAATCTACATGTCAGTTCGTGACACCCGATCCCCTAATTCTATGTGTTGGTTCATGACACCCGATCCCCTAATTCTACGTGTCGGTTCGTGACACCCGATCCCCTAATTCTACGTGTCGGTTCGTGACACCCGATCCCCTAATTCTACGTGTCGGTTCGTGACACCCGATCCCCTAATTCTACGTGTCGGTTCGTGACACTCGATCCCCTAAATCTCCTTCCATCAATTCATCAAGCCTTCTTTCTTACCAAGGCATCATCAATATCATTACTTTAGTTCATCAAGCCTTCTCCCTTACCAAGGCATCATCATTAAAAAGAGATTAGGTTTTTATCAAGATTTGGGATTCAATCACTTCATCATGCTTAATATAATCACAATTATATAATCACGTTCATGCTTGCATACAATTAAGCATATAGCAGGGTTTACAATACTACCAATACATATCATTCTCTATTAAGAGTTTACTATGAAAGCATGAAAACCATAACCTACCTCCACCGAAGATTTCGTGATCAAGCAAGCAATTCCTCAAGACCTTTGCTATCCTCTTCGTTTCCCTTTTCTCTCATTCGATTCCCCCTCTCTCTCTTGTTCTTTCTATTTTCTTTATTCAAACCCTCTTTCTTTTACCCTAATTAGTATATAATTAAGGATAAAAGATGGCAATAATGCCCCACTAATTAACTTAAGGTTACCTCTTTTAACCCCCAAGTAATTAGACTTATTAACATTAACCCACTAACTTTATAATTAAGGAAAAAATAGTCAAAAACGTCCCTTAAAACGTATCAAGAAATCCGACCCGGACTGGGATTGCGCAACCTGTGACGGGCCGTCGTGCCTGCGACGGTCCGTCCTGCAGGTCGTCGCAAAGTTCAGAGACCCAAATTTCCACCAAGGGTCTGTGACGGTCCGTCACACCTGTGATGGTCCGTCCTGCCATTTCGTTACGAAGTTCAGAGAGTCGATTTTTAGTACCCAATTTTCAGAATTTCTAAGTGTTTTGGGACGAGACACCCTCGACGGTCCGTCGTGCCCATGACGTTCCGTCGTGGGTTCCGTCGTCTCAGCCTGTTTTTCCAGAAATAAAATCTGCTGCTCAAAACGACTAAACAGGTCGTTACACCATTGTATCAATGGAAGGATCCCAATAGAATTCCTTCAGAAAAATTTTTATAAATAACAACATGACTATCAAAATTAATGAAACTTCTTAATTAAAATGGTGAAATATTGTACCTCGAATTTCCGTAAGTAAAAATCTTTTGTTTCTTTGTGGGACACTTTACCAATTAGTTTCCTTAGGATCTAGCTCACTCTTGAAAGACTCACATAATCGGCTACAGCAAGTACTTGAAGATTCCAACCTGAAAAAGTTTGAAGATATTATATAAAAATCTATGATAAAGAAATTCACAGTATAAAAATAATAATAGTGCAAGCACAAACTAACCCGACAATAGAAAGAAAAACAGATGTCCGCTGTCCAGAGTTACTATTGCTCTCATTGTTACCTATTTTTTTATTTTGACTAGATATAGAGTTACCTATTATGTTCCTCTGATCAGTAGATGCACCCTCACCTATTGTGTTGCTCCTATTAGGTATTACACGATATGTTTCAAGATGAACTGATGGCGTACTTCCATGATTTGATATTTGGACATGAGGAAAAATTGTAGGATCTAAAGTTTGAACTTGAATGATATGATCTGGTCCATTAGAAGAACTGATACCACCTTGTTGAGAACTAGTTATGGAAATGATAACAGTGGGCATATTAACTCGACTTGTGCTACATCGACCTCCAATTGACATTTTGGTTGCACGACTTGTGTTACCTCGTCTGTCCCGTGTCATATAAAAAAAATAAAGATAGTCATATTCATAAAATATGATTTAAAGAATTCTTTTAGAAAATATTCAGATTCTTTCAGTGATGTCACGGACCAAAGTGAACTTCAGAATGTTGAAAACTAGGAAAAACAAAAGTTTGTGAATGACTTCCATCTATACAACCAACTATCTTATTTCTTGAGTTTACATACTCGGGATAAAAATGAGGTACAATTAGAAAAAATTCAATTAAAGTCGAAGCATGTGATACACAAAAAGATACTAGTAGCTTTAAGAAATTAGATTTGCAAAGCATACAAAAGATACAACAATCACTAAGCACTGCGTTTCCATAATAAACAAATTGCATCCACAACATATTTACTATAAACAAACATCTTTGAAGATACTGTATCACATTACTATCTATATACTTGTGTGTAGCTATTTCTTCTAGAAACTCCTCATCATCCTCTTCAGTTTCATATTCTTCTTTTATAGATTCTTCATCTAATTCATGATGCTCTGGAAACAATTCATCTTCAATTGGTTCATCCATTTCAATTGCCTCCCCATTTGGATCATGTAGAAGTATAGTTTCATTAACAGTAATACAAAAGGCAAGGAGAAATTTTTTTAGTTGTGTTAACATTTTCTTCAATAACTTGTTAACAACTTTAAATCAAACCCGCATTATAAACAATCTTTAGTATGTTCAACCATAATTCTTAAACTTTAGAGAGTTTGACAATTCAACTACTCAAGGCAATGACAATAAAATAAAGAAGAGGAACAAAAATCATATACAACCTCTTGGTTGGGTTCAAATAGAGTACATATAAGTTATTGTCAAAAGAAATACACACGAGTAGAAAAGTAATATGAACATAAAATCATATAAAATAGAGATACAATGAAATATATAAATAGAATAGATTTATTTGAAGTTAAATAATTTGCCTAAACAAATATCAAAAGACCTTACCTTTAATTTCATTGAGATTCAGCCAAATCTATATATAAAATATCAAATCTATAACGAAAATTCAAAAAGTAGATTTAAAAAAAAATAAATATGAGGTTATGGAGTTGAAATTAAATTTTGATCAACCAACAACAATGAAGAAATGTTCAACCTGTAGCGACACGTTTCTAGCAACAGTGAAGTAGTAGCCTCCGAGCATTAGGGAGAAGTTTCCAACAATGATACAACAACACTTGATTTCAAGCAATGATTAAGCAATGTCTAAACAATTACACCTGATTTTCAGCAACGATTAATCAATCATGTCGTTGATACAATAAATAAATGTGTATTTACTTTTAGGGACTAAATCACAGAAAAATATTGTCAAAATTAGGCGTATGAGAGAATGAATCAGAATGGGTATATAATAAGAAAATCATATGAAAAGAAAGGACACCAAAGAATAAAAACATCAAAATCATTCTTATAAACAGAAAAAAAAGACCAGGAATTCTTACATTACGAACAAAATAGAATTGCTTGCTAAATTATTATTGTACCGGCAAAAGAAAAATAAATTAGAGGTTAAACAGAGAGAATATTTACCCAAATTTGTGAAATTTTGATCTCACTTCACTAAGCTCACCTTCTTCCAAGATCTACAAAGTTTCACTTTAAAAACAGTTTTCTAGTTGATTGGGTAGGTGGGTGGGCTAGTAGGTGGGGAGCGACGAGAGCTTCCTCTGTGTGAGAGGATTTTCTTATTTTCCCAGTACTCTAAGAGATGAGAGGTTTTGTCACTCTCTCTATGTGAAAATGATGTAAAAGTGTTTTAACACTTTGAAAGGGAAATATTTGGCCATAAAATTGTGTAAAATTTAGCGATGATTTTAACGATAAATATGCGTTCTATCGCTAAATTTTTCACTATAATTTAAAGGAAATTATCCAATGACCAAAATATTTGTATCAAGAAATAAAACAACAGTATCGACAAATTCTTTTGTCGTTAAATTCTTCGCTAACAGATTATCAATTTTGTTATCAGCCATATATCGCTATTTTCGTACGCAAATAAAGGCGCCAAATTTTAGCGACACATCAGAATTTTTTTCGTTAATTCATCACTATTGAAGCTCCTAATATTTCATTTCATATGTTAGAAACTAAATTAGTATTCTGTAGTTAATCCGTCGTTATTTAGTGACAAAATATTGTCTGCTACTGAAATCGTTGCTAAATGCTGTTTTTTTTGTAGTGTTGCTTTATATGGGTTCTTGGATGTGCATGACGCTTTCATAGTAAGTTAGCATGTTTTGATCAAATGTCCTTTTTAGCATGATTTTAATTGTTTTATGTGCATATTCTCATACTTAGTACAAGTGTGTACTAACCCATATTTTATGTTCACTACAAACTATAAGATTCGACCGTTAAGCTCATAGAAGGACTTTGGAGACTACTTGGATATTTCCCAAGTGTTCCTAGGTCCTCACCTTTCGAGGACGATGCCATTATCTTACTATTGAATATTGTTTAGTCTTAAAGAAAATTTATTTCATTGTCTTTCTTTTTTGACTTTTGATATGCCTATATGAGGCTTTTATTGTAATGAAGCCCAATGTTGTACTCGTTTTAGATGGTTTAATATGAGACGTATTCTAGACATCTTATAAAGCTATATCGGTATATTATGTATGTCAAATAAAAGTAGAAGCCTATGAAATGTAATGACGAATGCTAAGAGGTTAGTCTTAGCCCTCTTCGAGGAGGAGGTCACTAGTTACTTCTAGGGAGTGCTCCCCGGATATGACAAGAATGGATCCAGTTGTTTGTCCAACGGTCAATAACTCTTTATGGTTGACTTCGTCAACATAACAAACAACAAATAAATTCATTCAAATAAGAAAGTCACCAGCAAACCTTTTCAAGAACTCACAAAGAAATTTGCAATAGACCTGGTCCCTTCTAGATTGTGATATAAAAAGGTGACAAGACAGCTGTCAGAAAAGGTGTCACTTTTGATGTGGTAGGTGCACAACTTTTCCAATAGAAGGCCTTCAGCCAATAGGATAGTCTCAACAAATTTGTGGTGATTTATATTATGTCTTTCCAACAAATACAAATTCAGGACTTGACAAAGTAAACTTAGATTTTCTCTAAAAATTCACAGGCTTGAAAAGAAGATCATCTTCAAGGTAGAGTAATATCCATACTCAACAAAAGGATCTGATAAGAGTACATAAGCATATTTGATGAGTTTGAGTTTTGTGACTATCATTTTATAGTTTTTACAACTTGAAAAATATATTAAGAACTCCTAAAAAGGCTCACAAAAGGAGTGAAAAAGCATCCTCAAGATCAACACAAATATGAAAGAGCTGGAAGCTTAGTTGTCTAAGGATTATTTCTTCTACAAGTAAATTATAAATTTGTTCCTACATCTATAAAGGAATCACATAGTTGTTTGGTGTGAAAATCCTAAATAAGTTGAATCCAACTGATTTAGTGGGCAATCTTATGTGTTGCTTAGTAAAAGTCAAGTCATCCTTAGTATGGTGATTTAGTGGGTAACCTGCATGTTTCTTAGTCAAATTCTAAGTTGTCTAGTGGTGATAGCTTAGTGGGCGGTCTTATATCCGCTTAGAATCTTCAAGTAATAGGTAGATTACTTTATTGTGATATTAATAACTTTTTTTCACATTGATTGTAACCGTATTTCATTTTTGCTTGAGAATATTAGTGAAGAAGATTGAAAAGTCTTATTGAAAATAGGTCGTGGTTTTCTTCCATTGAGCAAGGAGGTTTACACGTAAAGTTGCTTGTTCAATCTTTACTTTTAGCACTTATTTTACTTTATATTATTGTAACTATGCTAAGGACCTGTTCCCATCGAAACAGGTGGAAGCTTACTTTTAGTTACTGTTCTTCCCGAGTCAAGGGATCTAGTCCTTGACTGATAAGTATACGCATACATTCCATCAATTGGTATCAGAGCAGGTGCTCTCTAGCTAGTTAACACAAAGAGAGATTCCTGTGGAGAGATGGTTGCTCCACAAAACAGAAATCAAGAAGCGTCAATGAAAGAGTTTAAGAAAGAGAAGTCCCTAGTTCCCAAGGTGAAATCTGGTGAAACTTTTGATGAAGATAAGGACACGACATACCTCCCAAGAAGGTTTCAAAAATTGGTGAGAAAACATAGAGATTTTTGAAAGGCAAGGAACTCAAACGGAGATGCAAATGCTAACTATCTATGTCATAAGTGTGGAAAGCCAGGGCATTTAATCAGAGATGCCCCATGCATAAGGTTGAAACCAAAGAGTGTCCGAGAAATGGAGGTCAAAAAGATAGAAGAAGGGACCTGGCACGCGAGAGGAAAGTATGAAAAGTTGCAGATGACTATATTGAGAAGAAAGTTTTTGGTGTCGGGGGGGGGGGTGGGGATTCCTCAAGTGAGTCAGGAGAATTAGAATGTTCGAAAGATGCAGCTATGTTAGATTTTAAATACCATGAGAATGTGTTAATGTCATATTTGCATTAATGGCTAAATCTGATGATGAGGAAGATGAAGAAAAGGTAACTCTTTTTGATATCAAATAACACTTGAAAGAGTATTCTGTTATAAGTTTGAAAAAGCTAGTTGTTGTACTACTTTATTTGATAAATGAGCTAAAAACTGTGAATGATCTCTTGAACAATAGTCTAGACATCTCTAAAGATGAAAAGATTGCTTTAGTTTCCCAAATATCTGATATTGAAGATCAAATGATTTTTCTAGAAGCTTAAAATCTAGAATTGAAGGAAAAGATGAAAGGTATAAGTAATACAATTTTAAATGGAAAAAATGAGGCAAACAACTTGCAGTTGGAGCTTGAAAATAAGTTGCATACTTCTGAAATGAAGATTAAAGTGGCTTTCGAGAGAAATCATGCATTGGAGAGAGACCTGGTCCGTGTAAAAGAGGAACTTTAAAATTCCCTCAAATGGAATAATTCCTCAAAGATCCTTACAAATATACTCGATCATGGAAACAAAATAAAAGGAGATTCGGGCTGCAAAAGGTTAGATCCCTTATACAATCCTCACAAAAACTTTGTTTCTGATGTTGATGATCTGTTGTGTGTGCATTTTGGTCGAGATGGACATCTGAAAAGAAATTGTCATGTGTTGAAAAACTGTGGAGAAAGTTCGTCAAACTATTCCAAACCACGGAATAGACTGAAAAAAGGACTTGGTTCTGTATATGGTCCCAAGTTGAAGAAAGTCATTTTGCCTTATTGGACAAACGATTTTCTTATCGCTCCATTATCTGCTATTAGGAATCCCGTCTAAAATGGATTCCCAAGGCTAACAAGTGATTTTCCATGCAAGTAAGAGGAGGTAGAATCGATTAGTGTGGTTCATGAATAAATAGATGCTCAAAACATATGATTGTGAAAATTACAAAACTTTATCTCTCTCAAGGCACTTCAAGGTGGAGGTGTCTCATTTGGCGATGGCTATGTATGTTTTTTTTGAAGGCATGATTGGGAAAGAATGAAACACACTATTGAATATGTGTACTATGTGAATACTTGAAGTACAATCTTTCAAGTGTTTCATAGATGTGTGATGAATGAAAGTAAAAGGAAGTTCTTATAAAAAAGAACGTGTGGTCACAAACTTGCTCTCTTAGGTGATGGTTTTGATAGAAAAGAGATGCAAGAACATTTATATTGATGATCTGATAATTGCTCGTTGTGACAGTTGATATACCGTGGTTTCCTGGTATTATTAATACTTTTTCCTTATGTTTAGTGTGTCCAAAAGCCTTTTTGTGCTAATTTTTATATAAGTTTCTCCTTATTTGCAGGAAATCTGTCCAAAGATGAATGTGGAGGTTTTTGAGCGAAGAAATGCAGAAGAGACCACCTACGGAGCTTGTGACGGTCCGTAGGTGGCAGCGTAGCGCAGCTGCTGAAGGAAGATGGGGAAGTCTGACCAAGTGTGGGGTTACGGAAAGCATGACAGACCATCGTATCTATTACGGTCTGTCCTGCAGGTTCGTCATAAAGTTCAAAGAAGTAGTCCCACTACCCATATTCCAAGAGTTCAAGTGTTTTGGAACGGAGACCCTCGATGGTCCATTGTGCCTATGAAGATCCGTCATACCTGCCATCGAGGGTAATGAAGAGAGTAGCAGAAGAAATTTCATCAAGTATGGGACGACGGAGTCCATGACGGTCCGTCGTGACCACGACAATCCGTCATGATGTCCGTTAATCCAGCCGCGTTTTGATAGATTTCCAGCAAATAGAGTCCTTATGTAATTAGGTTTTTATTTTTTTTATAAATAGTTCGAAAAACTTTGTTTTTAAGGTTAGACTCTTGATTATTTGGTTAGGACCTTGATTATTGCTAGACTCTTGATTATTTTTTAGACTTTTTGTGAGATTTTTGATTATTTTGAGATTCTTGTAATTGATTATTGATGATTTTTGTTGATTAATCAAGCGAACTTTCGTATTTCACTCTTTCTCATTATAGCAAGTACATGAATTCTTATACCATATATTTGAATATTGTAATTATGACTATGGGCAATTAAACTCCATAACTAGGGTTGTGGGAACTATAGGCAAATAATGAGGTAAAACCTAACTGAAATAACAATTCTAGAATAGTGTCTTTCATGTATTAATAATTCTTTCGCTTGGAAGTCTATTTAACAGATGGACAACGTTAGAACTCGCCTTAATTCTACTTGCCGGACCAAGGAGGTAGATAATAGGAAAAGAATTATCAACATAGATTTAGTGTATACTATCTAATAGGCTAGTATTGAGTGGTACGCGGTAATAACTTAGTCAAATATCAAATTCGATGCTTAATATGAGGTAAAGATAAGTGTTAGGATAGCAACACACGTAGCCGGACCAAGGTGCAGAGTGAAATTTTCTAGATGCCGGACCAAGGATTTAGATATACATAATTTATCACTTTGCATGCAAAATACTAGGAAACAATTGTTATAGTTAGACTTATCAAGTTATGAACTTGTGGGGAACACGTAAACCCTAGTTACTTTGATTAATTGATTAAACTCCAACATTCGAAGCTGTTAGTTGTCTCCTTTAATTTCTCTAGTTATTTTTATTTATTTAGAAATAAAAACCTCCCTTTTATCATTTTTGTTTTCAAGGAAGTAATTGACTAAACAATAGTAATAATAGATTGAAGTTAAGTCTAAACTATTTTCCTCGTGGGAACGATCCCAACCTCACTAGTTAGGTTATTTACTTGACACGGCCGCTTTACTTTTTATTTGAGAAATAAGTTTGAGCGTATCAAATTTTGGTGTCGCTGCCAAGGAAGGTATCTTTTAGATTAACTTAAACTTATTACTATAGTTTAGTTGATATTTTCTTGATTTTACTTTGTTTTATTGTTTTTGATTCGTGCAGAACCACCCTCCTTGTATGCCAAATACACAGAGAAGAAGAGAACCCTTGTTTCCCTACGATCACGAATTAGAGCGTACACTATGCAACATGAATCGAAACTTGGGAATTAATGATGATGATCCAAACCAGAACATCCCAGCTCCGTTTGATGTTCATGGTCAGTTTTTACCAAATGCCTTGGGTGAACACCAACAGAGGGGATAAAATCCTGCTCCACGGCCCCAAGCATACTGCAGAGGCTATGATAACATAGCAGACTCCGATGGGCCACTTGTCTTGCCTTCTCTACCACCAGGCCACACCTCTGTGGTAATTAGTAGCCTGATGCAAATGCTCACTGCCAGAGGTTTGTTTTCAGGGCTACCTTCTAAGGATCCACATGCCCATATAGCTAAGGTAAATTAAGTGTGTAAAAGCTGTGTAGGGAGGCCTGACTTGGACTTGGATGTAATAGGGCTCAGAGTGTTTCCTCTCTCACTGACGGGAGAGGCTGCTATATGGTTCACTGAGCTCCCGTACAATTCAATTTTTACTTGGAACCAACTAAGGGATGTTTTCTTAGCACGCTACTATCCGATCTCCAAGAAACTAAACCACAAAGACAGAGTGAATAACTTTGTGGCACTACCAGGAGAGTCAGTTAGTAGTTCTTGGAATAGATTCACCTCGTTCTTGAGAAGTGTCCCAAATCACCGTATAGATGATTAGTCACTATAGCGGGTGGATCTTATGGGGATTGTCCTTATGCTGAGATTGCTGAATAATTAGAGAAAATCTCCTGAAATAATAAAGCTTGGAGTACTAGGAAGTCAGATACCGGGAGAAATACCTTCGCAGTGCAATCCACTCACAACCCAGCCACATATGAGATTCGTGAAGAAATGGATCAGATGAGAACTGAGCTTGGGTTGGTACTAAAATATATCACTAAGGGTGCAGAAAAGATAAATGCAATTAACTACTTGCCTAAACCACCACCACTAATGATGAATGCTATTATGCGGAGGACTCTTATGCAGTAAATATGCAGACGGGGGGTTTCCAACCGAGCGCCCAAGGCTCAAATCAGGATAATTGGCTCCAAGGTCAAGGGAACCAAGGTCGGATCTATGGTAACTATAACCGTGAAGGTCATTATGTCCGAGATGGAAAGTACAACCGCGACAACAACTTCAACAAGGGTAACTACGGTAACAGAAATGATAGGAATGGGCCCTATGTCCCTCCTCAAAATCGTAAAGTTACTCCTAGGGATGGTGGAGATAGTATGGCGCGAGTTGAGGATATGTTGCACAAAATGATGAGGAGGTTCGATGCTAGTGATGAGCACATTAAAGAGTTAAGGTGTGATTTAGCATGTGTTGGGCAAAAAGTCGATACACATGCAATATCGATTAAGTAGATCGAGTTGCAAATGGACCAATTATCTGCGACAGTGAACACACGGCAACAGCGACTGTCCCAAATTCAAAAAATAATGTGCACTGTATGGTAATTACTACTCGGGGTGGTAAGCAAAGTATTGACTCACCTATGTCGTCTAAGGAGAAAAAGGTGAGAAAGGATGATGATAAGGTGATAAAGGGTAGTGGTGAAGAAGAAGAGAGCACTGGAAAAGATGCAGACGTCCGTATGAAGGTAAATCCCATGCCTAGACCACCACCACCCTTCCCTCATAGATTAGTGAAAAAGACCGAGGATAGTAAATATCGACGTCTTATAACAATGTTGAAACAGCTTTCTATCAATTTCCCTTTGGTAGAAGCTTTAGAAAAAATGCCCGGTTATGCCAAGTTTATGAAAGATCTGGTTACAAATAAAAGATCGGTCGGTTTCGAGGATGATGATAGAATGCAGCATTGTAGTGCTATTGCTACAAGATCTCTCGTACAAAAGATTGAAGATCCGATTGTGTTCACTATTCCTTGTACAGTCGGGTCATTACATTTTGCAAAAGCATTATGTGATCTGGGGGCAAGCATAAATCTCATGCCCCTCTAGATTTACAAGAAGTTGGGTTTGGGTGACCCAAAACCCACTGCGATGCGGCTACTGATGGCTGATCGAATAGTGAAAAGGCCTATAGGGATACTCCGTGATGTGCTAGTAAAAGTGGAGTCATTCATATTTCCGTATTCTTGATTGTGAAGTCGATTTTGAAGTGCCTATTATTCTTGGGAGGCCATTCCTTGCTACAAGTAGAGCCTTAGTTGATATGTAAAAGGGATAGATGAAATTTCGATTGAACAATGAAGAACAACCTTCAACATTTGTATGACCATGAGGCAGAGTGGTGAGATCCAATCGGTATCCGCCATATCCCACAAAGAAAATATGAAGAAGGAGAATGAACAAAAAAGTGCAAAACAAGAGTTTATGCTTGGGGATTTGGTGCTTTTAGACAGTTTTGGGTTGCCTTGTCTTCCGGGCAAGCTCAAGTCCTAACAGACTAGCCCTTACTTGATTACCCAAGTATTCCCTCATGGAGCAGTTGAGTTAAAAACCAAGGAGGGAGTGTGGTTTAAGGTGAATAGAGAACGAATAAAACTCTATTTTGGGCATACTGCATCGGTGAATGAAGTGATAGAGGCATACCATCTTGATGAAGGCTGTGTAATCAAGTGTCCTCAGTCGTGCCGTGACGTTAAATCAGGCACCTCTTGGGAGGCAACCCAATACTTATAGTTTTTTCTTTCTAGTAATGGTAGAATTTTCTACTAATGCTTTTTAAAGTTACAGGCACATCACCAGGAAATTCTGCAGAAAATTACTCTGCAGCAGTCACTAACGGATACAGCGACGGACCGTTGCTCCTGCGACGGACCGTCGCATGAATTTATCGTGCCAGGTACGTCTTTCTGTTACTTTAACACTAGGGCACACGCAACGGAACCAACGATGAACCATCACAAACGAGGCAGACCGTCGTCGGGGAATCGTCGTGTCTTAAATGAAGCGTACCCAACCCGACCCGGCTGGGGTTTTTTAAAATAACATCATTTAAAAACCCCACCCCTTCATTTCACCCCATTCTTTCACTTTTTCTCCTATTTCCCTCCCTTTTCAACTTTCAAAGCTCTCTTACAACCGATCATTTCCCCCAAATTCCTCAAAATTCATCATCTACTAGTCGAAGCTGCAGCTGTGAGTGTCTACTTGATCACCAAGTACCTTTCCCTCTTGTTTTTTCTCAAATTCTCAGGTATGTGTCTCTAATTTCTACTCATTTATATTGCATTTTTGTTTATCAATTAGTAGTAGCCTAGTTCTTCTTGATGTGTTCATTCTTTATCAAATTTTGTCTGACCCAGGTTAAAAAAATCCTCAAAATTACCGTGTTGAAACCCTAGAAATAGGTGCTTTAGCATTGCTAGTTCACTAGGTATTTGGGTTAGACAAATGTAGGTCAAAACACTACGAATTCGATTTGCGTCATAGGGGATGAATGGGGCAACTCCAGTTCTGTCAATGAGTGACAGAACGAGACCCCGATGATGGATCGTCGTACCCAAGACGGACCGTCATTGGGTCCGTTCCTACCGCCCTAACACCCCACTGTCCAATTTTCTCCAAGTGTCCACCAACGGCCACATGTGACGGACCATCGTTCCCACGATGGTCCATACAGCACAACCATTCTGGTTGTCAGAGACCCTATTCCTAAGGGTCTCTCACTTTTTCGAAGTGTCCTCCAACGGACACATGTGACGGACTGTCATCCCTACGACGATCCGTCCTGCACAACTGTTCTGGTTGTTAGAGACCCTGTTCCTAAGGGTCTCTCTCTCTATTTTTCTAAGTGTCCTCAAACAGACAAGTACGACGGACCTTCATACCCACGACGGTTCATCCTGCATGACCGTTATGATGGTTAGAGACCCTTCTCCTAAGGGTATCCATTTTTTTTAAGTTTTCTCTGAAGGACACCTACGACGGACCGTCGTACCTATGACGGTCCATCCTGCACATACCGTCATACTTGTCAGAGACTCTCTTTCAGGATTCTCCATATAAACATAGTCCAAGTAAGACACGACGGACCCTATGACGGTCTGTCGTACTCACGACGAGCCGTCACCTGGTCCATTGTGTTTCATTGTTACTATAGTAATGTCATTTTATTTTAATTTTTTTATTTATTTTGTGTGGTTTTGCTTGTATTGTTTGCTTCTTCTAGTACTAATATTGACCCTTTACAGGTACTATCTACTATGTCACCAAAACAAGATCGAGTTTATGCACGCGGGCAATTGAAGTCTTTCGCCCCATCTTCCTGCCTGGTCATTTGCTCTTATGATGAGCGTGACCACGAGTACGTGCCCCCAAGCACTTCCACCCCATCCCGTGCTGCCAGAGCCACACCCAAAAAGGTGGCGTCCGTCATAGTCACTGCCTCGCAGTCCGATGAGGAGCGCACACTGACCAGAACACCTTCTGGGGTAGCCACTAATGAAGAAGGAGCGTCTAGCTCCTTAGGAGTTTTGTAGTTGGAGGAAGCCTCCGGATCTGCTGAGGTTCCTGCACCCGCCACCGCTAAAGCATCGGCCTTGTCTGATGAGGCTGACAGTTCAGAATCCACACCCGGTTCACCAGCTCGTGCTCTCACCCCGGTTACTGACCAGCCCAACCGGTGGTGTCTCGACGGTCAGTTTCAAGTCTATTCCGATGCAAAGTTCTTGAATAAAAAAGGATTTATGACTCGGACACTTATATTGGAGCGGCGGGTTCTTACGGAAAGTATCTTGACGATGCCTGAGATTCACAATCTCTTCACCAGACATCGACTGGAGTGGACAGCACGCTCGTTGGGACGTTATAGTGAAGAGCTGGTCCGAGAGTTCTATCCATCCTACGTAGCGACTCTCCGATCACAGCTTGATAGGAGGGTTGCCCCCACCAAACAGGCCCCACTAGAGCAGGTCCGAGTACATGGCATTCAGGTTGATATCTCCCTGCCTGCCATCCGCCGGTTTCTATACGGCGAGGATATTGATGCTATTTGGACCACTCTCACTGCTGAGTTTGACTACCGATGGTAGATTTTTAAAGATGGACAATTCCTGCATGAGCCATCGCTGAGAGAGACCACCAATAGGTGTATGGCCCTGCACTTGTCCATTGATGGAGAGGGTGCCGACTGGGTGACCGAGCCGAAGGGGGCCATCAAGAAGGCGAACCTGACTTTCACGACAAAGTTTTTATGGTTGATTGTCCGCCACTGCCTTCCCCCACAGCTGCTGATAATATCGTCACATGGGATCGAGCAGTACTGATGGCGGCGATAATAGCCGGGTTTGAAGTGGATTTTGCGTGTCTTCTACAGGTGGTCATGCACGAGAAGGCTTTTAAGGTCAACTACTTACCCTTTCCCGTGCATGATATTTTCTTTATGCAGGTCCGCAGGTGTGCCTGTATGGCACATTGATCATCTCAAGACCCCTCTGGGCACTGTTAATATCGGCCTCATCAGGGATGAGGCTAATGAGTTGGCTCCACGCAGAGGGCCCCGTCCAGAGTTTTCTCCACTTGTTGACAATCTGGCTGATACGGTAGCACAAGCCCGCACGGGTACGCAGGCAGCTTCCACTGACACTAACCCGATCGAGTCTATCCCGGGTAGTAGCACTGCCCGAGCTCCTCTCGCTCAGCCCCTTTACCCACTCTGGTCCCTCTTGCTAGGGTCAAGAAATTATAGGCGCAAATGGCTACACTTCTGCATCATATCTAGCCTTGGATGCAGAGGTCTATTGCCGAGGCAGAAGAGCGCTTGTAGCGGAGAATGGTCCAGCACACAGAGTGAAATATTGCTGAGGTTCATCAACGCTTGGATGCTTTTGAGTTGCGGGTGCTAGCCCGTCCAGCCCCTCCGGTGGATGTGTCGACCCTTCAGGCTGCGGTCAACAGTCTTCGCGAAGATATTGATATGATCTTAGAGGCTAGGGTACCTGAGTCTGAGGCCCTTTCTGCAGAGCCTGCTAAAGACACAGTTATGGTGGCCCTATTCGCCACTTTAGAGATTCAACCACCTCCCCCTCGATAGCATACCAAGAGGCGTAGGGGTCGAGATGAGGATGAAGCTCGAGCACGGAGGAAGGAGCGCCGTGAGATGGAGGCTGGGAGGAGAGCCTCTCTTGCTGAGGAGGAGGCGCATGAGATGAGAGTAGGAGAGTTAGCTGTTGGGGCATCTAGCTCTAGAACTGTGGAGATAGCAGGAGGCACTGCTGATAGTGTTGTTGATGCTGAGGACACCACTGAGGGTGTCCATATTACAGAGGTAGTGGGTTTCGGGGAACCAGACCCACCAGCTTGCTGATCGTCAACGCTTTGCGCCCCAGGTTTGCTTCACCTACCACTCTAGTATTTCAAACTTTTTATGCATTGGGGACAATTGAATGTCTTTTTGTTAGGTGTGGGGTAAATAGAAAGTGAGTGCTAGGGTGAAGTCTGAGTAGCCCAATTCACTATCCTCTTTTGGGGTTTTCTTTCTTGTGTTCTTTTTCCCCAAGAGACTGATTACTTTTTCTGTTGAACCGGCATGTCTATATCGTGTGTACATAGTTTAATTCTGGATCATGATGGCTAAAATGATATCCTGATAAAATGGAAAATGATGCATGACTAGGCATAGCAATTGATAAATGTGTGGCTCTAAGTATGACATAGAAGTACACCACTGCATAACCCTAAGTCTTAAATTCGAACTAGGTGTCTGATAATCTGGTAGAGTGATGAGATGTCAAGTGAGTGTGAGAAAGATTTGAACAGTCCACTATTTGTACTGAGCTAGAACTTGTATGGTTAGTCCTGCTAAAAGTAAGTTGTAATAGACAATTAGGAGAGGATCATAGGCCCTTATTTTAGCCTAAATAAAAGAAAACCAAACGAAATCTATCCTTCTTTGATCCAAATGATTTGAGCTTAAATTAGAGCTTTCTTTTTCACCCCAACTGATCTTTTCTGGGAATTGTGTTGGCCCTGGTCCCTCCTTGGACATGTGCACCTCATCTATGCCAAAAGCATAAGTTGAGGGTGTCTAATGCAGTAAAAAACCTTTTTATTGACCTGAACCAACTTTGGATATTGTGTACTTTGACTCATGGCAAAGCCATGAGTTGAGGGTGGCTATTATGAGAAATGCTCTGGAAAGTGGGGTTGAAAGAACAAAGAGAGAGAAAGAACAAAATTAAAGTGACTCAAGAATTAGTTGAAAGAAAAGTAAAAAAAATTACAAGAAATACAAGCAAGAAAAGAAGAGAGTCACTTACACAAATGAAGAAAAAAAGGGGAAAATAGCAATGTGAAAGAATATGGGAAACTGGGCAAAATAAAATGATAGAAAATGGTATATTTATCCTATATGTCAAGGAGGGAAAAAAGTCACTAAAGTATACCTAAATATACCCTACCTGACCCTGAGCCTATGTTACAAGCTAAGAAAGTCCTATCGTGACCCTAAGGGTTGTATAGCGAACATAAAGCAGTGAAAATAAGGGCAAGCCTATGGCAATAGGTATGAATGAGTGTTAATTTGTTCTGAGAGTGAGTGTTGAAAAGTAATCCCTATACTCAATCTCAAATTATTGTGTGAAAAATGAGGATTTTATTTTGAAGTGAGGACACTAGTTGCAGTACCAGAAATATTAGCACCTCGGTGAGAAATTGAAGAGGATAGGTGTTAGTGCATGGTGAGTCTGTGTCATGGTCTGATTTCACATAATTCAAGCCTAATAGTGATAGCATGCATAAATATGATGATATTAATCGGGATTGATAGCCTAATGATTGCAAAGGATAAAACATGGATACTATTGTACAAAGATTTTGTATTGAGTCATAGTGCGTCGCTTGAGGACAAACAACGAATTTAAGTTGAGGGCGTTTACATACCGTGGTTTCACGGTATTATTAATACTTTTTCCTTAAGTTTAGTGTGTCCAAAATCCTTTTTGTGCTAATTTTTATATAAGTTTCTCCTTATTTGGAGGAAATCTCTCCAAAGATGAATGCGGAGGTTTTTGAGCGAAGAAATGCAGAAGAGACCACCTACGGAGCTTGTGACGGTCTTTCATGCTCGTGACGGTCCGTAGGTGGCAGCGTAGTGCAGCTGCTGAAGGAAGATGGGGAAGTCTGACCAAGTGTGGGGTTACGAAAAGCATGACAGACTGTCATATCTATTATGGTCCGTCCTGCAGGTTCATCATAAAGTTCAGAGAAGTAGTCCCAGTACCCATATTCCAAATGTTCAAGTGTTTTGGAACGGAGACCCTCGATGGACCGTTGTGCCTGTGACGATCCGTCATACCTACCGTCGAGGGTAGAAGAAATTGCATCAAGTATGGGACTACGTAGTCCATGACGGTCCGGTCTGACCACGACGATCCATCGCAATGTCTGTCGATCCAGCCACATTTTTACAAATTTCCAGAAGATAGAGTCCTTATGTAATTAGGTTTATATTTTTTTATAAATAGTTCAAAAAACCTCGTTTTTGAGGTTAAACTCTGGATTATTTGGTTAGGCCCTTGATTATTGTTAGACTCTTGATTATTCTTTAGACTTTTTGTGAGATTCTTGATTATTTTGAGATTCTTGTAATTGATTATTGGTTATTTTTGTTGATTAATCAAGCGAAATTTTGGATTTTTACTCTTTCTCATTGAAGTAAGTACATGAATTCTTATACCATATATTTGAATATGGTGATTATGACTATGGGAAACTAAACTCCACAACTAGGGTTGTGGGAACCATAGGAAAATAATGAGGTAAAACCTAACTAAAATAACAATTCTAGAATAGTGTCTTGCATGAATTGATAATTTTTTTGCTTACAAGTCTTTTGAACGGATGGCCAACGTTAGAACTCGCCTTAATGCTACTTGCCGGACCAAGGAGGTAGATAATAGGAAAACAATTATCAACATAGATTTAGTGTATACTATCTAATAGGCTAGTATTGATTGGTATGAGGTAATAACTTAGTTAAATATCGAATACGATGCTTAATATGAGGTAAATATAAGGGTTAGGATAGCAACATACATAGCAAGACCAAGGTGCGAAGTGAAATTTTCTAGATGCTGGACCAAGGATTTAGAAATACATAACTTATCACTTTGCATGCAAGATACTAGGAAAGAATTGTTATAGTTAGACTTATCAAGTTATGAACCTATGGTGAACACGTAAACCCTAGTTACTTTGATTAATTGGTTAAGCTCCAACATTCGAAGCTGTTAGTTGTCTCCTTTAATTTTGCTAGTTATTTTCATTTATTTAGAAATAAAAAAAACCCCTTTTCATCATTTTTGCTTTCCAAGAAAGTAATTGACTGAACAATAGTAATAATATATTGAAGTTAAGTCTAAACTATTTTCCTCGTGGGAACGATCCCAACCTCACTAGTTGGGCTATTTACTTGACACGACCGCTTTACTTCTTATTTGAGAAGTAAGTTTGAGCGTATCAACAGACTCACTTTCTTTATTCCTCAAAGTGAGAATGATGAGGTATGATATGAGAGACGTATTCTTATGCATGTTTATTTTCTGCACAAACTTGTGTCAAGGGACCTGGTCCCTAGTCTGCACAAAATGAAACTTGCAGATGAAAAAAGTTGTGATGTTGGTATTAAGGAGAAGTAGATCAGACTATCCTTTTGGTGAAATATGCAGACTCCTAATCTTTTGAAGAACTTTCAACTGAAGTGATGAATGTTACATGTTCTGTGACCAAAATGATGATATTGAGAAGCTTAATCTCAATGAAGTTCATAAGACTATTTGTGGGATGTTCATCCTCCAGCAAGGCTTATTCGGTGTACATAAATTTGTGCATTAGAGAGGGGTGTTCATGTGATTTTTGATGAGCCTAGAATAATTGAGAAGTAAGTTGCAAAATAAAGAAGATTCTGAGATAAAATGGTTGTTTTAGATTTAGAGAGACGATCTAAATAGTGAGCTTGGTGAAGAACATCCTTTCATGAATCCTGCAATCTGAAGGAAGTTGTTGCAGATGATGAACCTGATGAGAGACCCGGTGCTCTGGACAGTGCTGAACAAAGTTGATGCAGTTCAAACTGAAAACGTGAACTCTGGAAGGTTGTCCATATTTTTCCTCAATAATGGCTTCAAGAGAGATGAAGTGAACCTCAAAAAGTACCTTCAGTTGTCCAAAAAAAGTGCATTTGTTAGCTGCTCAAGTGACTTAATATACTTGAAGTCAAGACAATGTTACAGAGGGGCAATGTCATCATGATGTTGTGCAAAGTGGAAGATCGAGTGTCTGACAGCTTCATTGAAATCCTAAGCTAGGACAAGTGTATACTCTTATAGGTAACTAGCTATAGGGAAGAAGGTAGCACAACTGTTAATGAAAATTGATATCTAATCAAAGATGGGGACCTGGTACCAGTGCAGAGAAGCTGAAGCTAAAAATTTTCATGTTATGGCTGTCTAAAATAGTTGATACGCTCATGGGCAATAACTTGAAGCTAGATGTTGATAAACCGGTTTCAGTCTATTCTTGTGTAAATGAATCACATTTGAAGGCTGCTGAGAAAAGTTTTAAGTCATTTGAAGAAGACGGGGGACCTGGTCATAGTCTGTGCATCAAGAAAATTTTTTATTTAGAGGAACATGTGATGCTGATTATGCTGGGTATTGAGTTGATGGAAAGAGTACCTCAGGAGTGACTTATGTTATAGGTTGATCGCTCACTCATGGGAAAATAGAAGGCAAAATTCATTTGATCTTGCATCAACTTAGGAAGAGAATATATCAAGTGCAGCTTGATGGGTTCAACTCTTGTGAATCAGGCAGCATCTTGAAGCTC
Source organism: Solanum lycopersicum (assembly GCF_036512215.1). NCBI lineage: Eukaryota > Viridiplantae > Streptophyta > Magnoliopsida > Solanales > Solanaceae > Solanum > Solanum lycopersicum. The sequence continues at coordinate 42,898,000 of NC_090803.1, forward strand.
TTAAAAATTTGGCTGAAATAATACAACTGATAATGGAAATGCTAAAACTTTCTTGAATGGATCCTGCCTGAAGCAGTCAACCCTATCATGACTATGCAAAGGGAGAAGGTGTCCTTGTTTTTCAATTATGTATGTTTTAGAAAGTTCAGTTTATACCCTTTGTAGGTATACACACACGACAAAAGAATTGAAGGAAAGGGGAGGTCAGGTGGAATAATCTGAATGTCTAAGACATGCTCTAAATCCTAACATCGATTTCATAAGGTTTTGACACTTTTTAATGTCAATTTTAATGCATATAATTCATTTAGGATATTTAGGAATCAACACGTCAAGGAATGTCTATGACGTCCTTAAACTAGTTCAATGACGTGCTAGTGTGCCTTAGACTATTTGACTAAGTTTTAGGAGTCATAAAATGTGAATTTTTATGGAAGAGTGTTTAACACATATTAGAGTTAGTTTTAGTCAAAAGGTCCGGGTACGACCCCCCCAGGACCAATCAAGGGCATTTGAGGAGGACCCTTGCGATTAGGCAAAAAGCTGCCAAAAGGCAGTGTGCACAAACGAGTGCCAATGACGGATCGTGGGACAATCGACGGGGCATCAATGGCCACCATCAATGAATACTTATACAAATACATGGGAATCCTGTTTTGGAGAGTCTCTGAACTAAACGACGGACCAATAGAATGGTTGGTCCCTTGGTCCGTTGATTGACAAACGGGGCGTACACGGGGTCTTGTCTGTGAGTCCCCTGGTTTTGCTGCTCGTTTTTAGTTTAGTTAAATTAATTAATTTGGTTGTTATATTAATTAGTTAGGCGTTAAGAAAGGTCTAATTAAATTGGTTAATGACCTATATAAAGACCCTAACCTATTTAGACTAACCTAAGCCCTCATAATTCCCAAACACAAATTCTCCTCCTTCTCTCTTCTTTCTCTCTCCCAAGTAGAAGAACACCATAGAAGGTCAAATTCAAGGGGTTCTAGGGCTGATAAAGACCAAAGTTTGTCCATCAAACTTCATCAATCAACAAGGTATGGGATTCCTTTCACCTTTGGGACTTCTTTCCCCAAAGGGTTCCTTCAAATTGATTTCAAAAGACGAGTTTTTATATGATTCTCTTCCAATCTCCAAATTGATCTTTCAATTTTATTTGTTTATGATTTCTTTTGAATATTATGAATAAATTAACATGTATTATGAAATGTCTTGAACTATGGATTGTGAGTTGTTGGCTAAGATGTAAATGTTATAAGTACGGTGATAATGATAACATTCAAATATACTTCTTGAAAAAAATATAAACGATCACGTACAATATGTTTACCCATCTATGAGTCGGGGTTGATCCCATGGAGAATATGGAAGAATATTATCAATTTCAAATATTTAGTTTGATAGTCGTTATATAAAAATTGGGGGTTTTAAATTGAAATAAAAATAAAAACAATAAATAAAAATAGCTTTGAACTATGTATTTATTTATATCCAAATTAGAAAAATAACTAGGAATGCATTCCCCATAATATTCTTACGTGGTAATCCGAGTAATAACAATTCTTTCCTAATGGTATACATGCAAAGCGATAAGTTAGGTATCTTTTATTCCTTGGTACGGAAACTAGAGAATTTCACCCCGCACCTTGGTCCGGCTACGTGTGTATAGTTTACTAATCCTTAGTATTACCTCATATTAGTCATTATAATCGATGTATGAGTTAGTTATTACTTCACACCAATCGACACTAGCCTATTAGATAGTATCCCACTAAATCTATGTTGATAATTTTTTTCTTATTAACCACCTCCTTGGTCTGAAAAGTAGCAACAAGGCGAGTTCTAACGTTGGCCACCGTTAAAAAGACTTCTACATGGAAGAATTATCAATACATGAAAAAACATATTTGAGAATTACTTAATTACTCTTCATACTTTGTTAATCGCTCATGGTTCCCACAAACCTAGTTGTGGAGTTTAGCTACTCATTATCTCAAAACATAATCAAAATTTATTAAAATAAATATGCTTTTATTAATCATAAAAATTTAAGAACATAGCTAAACTATGTTTATTAATCACGAATACAAATAAATAATAAAGGGGAAGAAAGAATAAACCACAATTCTACGACCTCCACGGCGGCTCTTAGAAAGCTCCAAAGGTAGAAGAGAATTTTTATTATGTCTTGTATCTTATTTCTTGGCTTCCCTAAATAATAATTTTCCATGCCTTATTTATAGATGTAGAAAATCGTAAATAAAATAATTGAGTCCAAACAAATTAGGAATCCAAAACCAAAAAGAATTGGAGTACTTTTTCTCTTTTTTCACGTGAACAGAAGATTCAGCACCGCCATTCATTGTCCAGTGCATTGAGAGAATGCCATGTGGCATCTTTACTTTTGCAATTCACAAATTGCAGACATATGAATATTATATATAAATTTATTATTTTATTCACTTTAATCCATTTACTGTCTCCTTTATTTCCTTCTTCAATATTTCATCTTTAATTTGTTTTAGCTCCAAACTTCTTTATTTTCCCATCAAATTAATCCTACAAATAAAATATGTAATCTAGCACAATTCATTAAATTTATATTCAAAATGGACAAATATAAATGATAAATATGAGGTTAATAATGATAAAAATGTGTATTTGGATCTCACATCAAATAACTTACCAATATGAATTATTATGCTATGACTATTTAAATGTGCTAACCCCACTTATATGAATTGTAATGAAAGGAAAATAATCATATAATTTTTATTGAGCTATGATGATGATGATTGTATAAGGTATAGACCCTATGACCTACATTAAGCTTTGATGATTAATTAAGACATTAAAGACATTTCTAAAGGGACTCTAGGTTAGCACCAAGTGAACTAGTGTGAGAAATGTCCCTTCCCACATAGGAAAGGTAGGATCACTAATGTACTCGTGAGATTAGAGACTACAATGCATGTAGAATAAAGAGGGTCCCAACTATATCTCCTAGTTCTTGAACTATGATTCCCCCATAGAAATATTAGCCAGTGGATCCACGTAATTGCTATGTTCATGTTTTGCTAATACCTTGTCAAGTAGTTCGCCTTTCTCCGGTGTAGGGTTCCATGACACCGGATTCCACATTGGCTCATGTGGTCTATGTCGGTTAAGACAAGATATTCCCAAAAAGTAAAATAAACTAAAGGAATGAATTCTAACTAGGATGACCTAAGAGGTTTAGCTTAGTCTAGGCAAGGGTAAGGGACTCTACCAAAACATTGCACTAGTTAGCCTTGAGGGAAGTCATATGTATATGATTATAATGGTACATGATATGTATATGATGATCTTGCACATTGATAATATTGCATGATGATTGGTTTCACTTATGAATATGTTCTTGGTCTCTATTGCTAAAGTATGATGATATGTACTATTAATGATATGCTATGTGAAGTTAGATATTGGTCATGGTTCTTGTTGAGTTTACTTGATTGAGTAAGATTATTAGGATTTGTTTAGTCATTGCACTATCTGACTTAATGAGGGTTCATGGGTAATCGTATTTCTTTGGTTATGGTGTATTGAACTCTTATTCATGTTTGTTGATGTTATAGATTGATAATAGGGTTGTCTTCATTATGTATTCAAATTATGTGGATATGCATGTTGGCTTGACTATACTTAGTATTGTTGGTCTTGTGCTATACATGCTCTTGACTTAATGAATATGTCTCATTGATTGTATGGTCTTCTTGAGTGTGCATAATGTGTTTTAAAGTAAATTGCATACTTTAATTAAATGTTCCCTTCTTGCATGATTTTGTGATATGTGTGCATTTGGTCTAATACTTAGTAAAAGTGGTGTACTAACCCCATTTTCCCCCTTTTACCCAATATTTTAGGTTTGATCATTCAAGGGCTTTTGAGACGACATTGAAGGAATACTTGGAATTCGCACTCATCCAAGTTGGATAGGTCCTTACTTGCTGAGGGCAATTCCACTATCAAGATTTTGATGTTGTTCTAATTATAAGACTTCTAGTTCTTTCATTTTCATTTGAGTAATAAACATTGTATAGCCTATGTGGTTTTATCACATTGATGTATGGGATATTCCCAATTGATATACTCTTATTTTAGATGATTATGAGATGAGACATCTAGTTTAAAGACTATGTTATATCTTATATATCTATGTGCAATAAAAGTAAAAGACTAAATAATCTTCCTATGTGAAGGGTCTATGTATACTCGATATGTCTATATTATGTGTACGTGAGACGTCTATGTAAACCTCAAGATAGAAATAGAAAATTTTTATATTTTCTGCATTTTGACCTATGAGTGTGATGATGTAAGCTAAGAGGCTAGTCTTAGTCCTCAAAGAGGACGACGACGCCGGTTACGCCTAGGGGTGCTCCCTGGATGTGAAAAATTTGTATCAGAGCATGAGGTTGAATACCTTTAGTGTTGATATCTCACTTAACAACGTCTATGTATATTCTTATTCATATTTGTGAAGCACGCCACACTTATGAATAGGAAACTATAAGATGCTTAGGAAACTCTCTCGTTTCTTGGAAATCCAACATCGTGATTCTAGAGTCTTGACTCTATGTGATATTAGAATCTTATCCTTTTATTGTGATGATAGTCAATGAATACTTGAAGAACAGCCGCTCGAAGACTTGATGAAGAGATTTCCAATGCGGGAGTTTCTCCGCAAAGCAATTAAGTCCCTTCTCTTGAATTGTTTCTAATGATGACCAAGATCCGGTCAATCCTCGATGAATAGTGACATAAGGGCTGCCTTTCTCCAAATGGTACAAGACATTACTACTCAAGAACATGCCTTCACTACTCAAGCTCAAGTCATGATGGCACAAGCTAATCGAGATGTTATACCCCAAACAAACAAATATGTTAGTATCATAGCCTCCAGTTTGAGGGATTTCAGTAGGATGAATCCCCCTACTTTATCTGGGTCCAAGGTTGAGGAAACCCCCCAAGAGTTATTTGATGAAACCTACATGATCCTCTATGCTATGGGGTTGACTACCAGTGAGAAGGCCGAGTTAGCCACTTATCAACTCAAAGATGTGACCCAAATTTGGTACGTTCACCGGAGAGATAATTGGCCCTTAAGAGGCGGACCGGTGACATGGGAGATATTCAAGAAGGCTTTTCTTGATAGGTTTTCCCTAGGGATAAGAGGGAATCCAAAGTGGTGTAATTAATCAACCTTCGTCAAGGAGGTATGAGTGTACTTGAATACTCTTTGAAATTCACTAAATTGTCAAAGTATGCCCCTTGTTTGGTTTTCGATCGTAGAGGTTAAATGAGCCGCTTTGTGACGGGAGTGTCAGGTGACTTGAAGGAAGAATGTCATTAGGATATGATACATGACAATATGAACATTTCGTGTATCATGGTTCATGCTCAACAAGTGGAAGAGACGAGGGCTAAGAGGAAGAGTAGAGATTGCAAGAGGGCAATGTTGTTTGATGGTGGTTCTTCAAAGGGTAGGCTTGACATTCAAGACAATCCTAGGTGTAAGAAGAGGTCTTCTAATCAAGTTCCTACCAAATTTCCCAAGGCTCATGAAGATAGGTTGTCCAACCCTAAGTCTCAAAAGGGAAGAGGCACTAGCTTACCAAACAAGAAGACAACTAGGGGGAAAACTGAAGCTAGTGGTTCTAATGTGGATCCTCCATAGAAGAATTTGTTTTATGCACTTCTCTCAAGGGGTGAAAAAGAGAGTTCTCCCGATGTGGTGACCATTATGTTACAAGTCTTCTCTATTAATGTATATGCTTTACTTGATTTGGGTGCTACACTATTATTTTTTTACTCCCATTATAGCTAAAAAGTTTGATATTTTGACTGACATTCTAAATGAACCTTTCATGGTAACTACTATGGTAGGTGAGTCAGCGGTTGCAAAGAGGGTATATAGAAATTGTCCTACAATGTTGCCCAATAGAGTTACTCATGTATAATTAGTATAATGTGATATAGTTGATTTTGATGTCATTTTGGTGATGGATTAGTTGCATCATTGTTTTGCTTCAATTGATTGTAGAACTAGAATTGTCAAGTTTAATTTTCCAAATGAACCCCTTTTAGAGTGGAAGGGGAGAAATTTTATCCTAGAGGTCGTATCATCTCTTGTCTTAAGGCTTGTAAAATGATCTCAAAGGGGTGTCTGTATCATATTGTAAGAGTCAAAAATTTAGACTCCAGAAATCCTCCCATTGAGTTAGTCCCCGTAGTAAGGGAATTTCCGAAGGTCTTTCCTAATGATCTTTCTCGGAATCCCTCCAAAAAGAGAAATTGATTTTGGTATTGACTTGCTACTGGATACCAACCCCATTTCAATTCATCCTTATCGGATGGATCCAGTTGAATTGAATAAATTGAAGGCTCAACTCAAAGATTTACTAGACAAAGGCTTCATTAGACCTAGTATTTCTCCATGGGGTGCTTTGATTTTGTTTGTAAAGAAGAAGGATGGGTTCCTTAGAATGTGCATCGATTATCGCCAACTCAATAAAGTCACCATTAAGAACAAGTATTCTCTCCCTCGTATTGACGACTTGTTTTATCAACTCCAAAAGGAAAGCTACTTTTCAAAAATTAACTTGAGATCAGGATATCACCAACTTAGGGTGAGAGGTGGGGATATACCAAAAACAACATTTTGGACTAGATATGGTCACTATGAGTTCTTAATAATGTCCTTTTGTCTCACTAATGCCCTGGCATCATTTATGGATCTCATGAATAGGGTTTGTTGAAGTTACCTAGATTCATTTATAATTGTCTTTATTGACAACATCTTAGTATATTTGTATTATGAGGGTGAACATATGGACCATATGAGGGTGGTGTTACAAGTTCCTAAGGAGAACCAATTATTTTCCAAGTATAGCAAATATGAATTTTGGTTGAGGTCGGTGGCGTTTCTTGGTCATATCATCTCTGGTGAGGAAGTTGAGGTTAATCCAAGGAAAATTTAGGCGGTGAAAAATTGACCTATACCATTGAATCCAACCGACATTAGGAGTTTCTTGGGCCTAGCGGGTTATTATAGGAGGTTTGTGGATGGTTTTGCATCCATTGCATCTCCCTTGACTACTTTGACCCAAAAGAATATGAAATTTGAATGGTCAGAAGCATATGAGAAAAGCTTCCAAATCTTGAAAGATAGGCTTACCAATGCTCCGGTGTTGACTTTATTGGAGGGAACCAAGGGTTTCGTTGTGTATTGTGATGCATCTCGAGTAGGCCTAGGGTGTGTGCTTATGCAACATGGAAAATTGATAGCCTATGCCTCTAGGCAACTAAAGGTACATGAGAAGAATAATCCAACTCATGACCTTGAGTTAGAGATCATGGTATTTGCCTTAAAAATATGGAGACATTATACGGTGTCTATGTGAATGTGTATACCGACCACAAGAGTCTTCAATATGTGTTTACTCAAAAGGAATTGAATCTCTGATAAAGAATGTGGTTGGAATTGTTGAAGGATTATGATATGAGTGTTCTCTATTAGCTCGGCAAGGCCAATGTGGTTGCGGATGCTCAAAGTCGTATGACCATGGATAGTGTGTCTTATGTATAAGAAGCCAAGAAAGACCTAGTAAAACATGTTTATAGATTGGAATGATTGGGTGTTAGGTTGGAAGATTCTCCAAACGGTGGTTTTATGGTCCATCATAACTCCGAACCATCTTTGGTGGTTGAGATGAAGTCCAAGCAACGCCTTCATCAACTATTGATGGAGTTGAAGGAATATGTTTTTGGTAAGCTCAATGAGTCATTCTCCTTAGGGGGATGGTGTCTTGAGGTATCAAGGAAGGTTGTGTGTTCCTAATTTAGATAGTTTGAGGAACCAGATTTTTGATGAAGCTCATGGATCGAGTTACTCTATTCATCTTGGATCTACAAAGATGTATCTTGACCTTAGGGAAGTGTTTTGGTGGAAAGGCTTGAAGATTGACATAGCAGAATTTTTTGCAAAGTGTCCAAATTACCAACAAGTGAAAGTTGAACACCAAAAGTTGGGTGGTTTACTTCAAGAAATCCAAGTCCCTTCTTGGAAAAGGGAAGACATCAATATGAATTTTGTGGTAGGTTTGCCTCGGACAGAAAAGTTATATGAATCCATATGGGTGGTTGAGGATAGGTGGACCAAACCCGCTCACTTTATTCCCGTCAAGCCTACTTACTTGGCGGAGGATTATGCAAAGATATTCATAGATGAGATTGTGTGTCACCTTGGTATTCCGTTATCCATAATATCGGAAAGGGGTGCACAATTCACATCTAGGTTTTGGAGGTCATTCCAAAAAGGGTTGGGTACCAAGGTGAAGTTAAGCACCCTTTTCATATCCAAACGGATGGTCAAGCGGAGCGTACTATTCAAAACCTTGAGGATATGCTTAGAGCTTTTATAATTTATTTCAAGGGAAATTGGGATAAGCACTTGCCTTTGGTGGACTTCTCTTACAACTATAACTATCATTCATCTATATTTATGGCTCCTTATGAAGCCTTGTATGGTAGGAGATGAAGATCTCTAATTGGATGGTTTGAAGTGGGTGAGTCTTCGATTTTGGGTCCCTATTTGATTTATAAGACTATGGAAAAGGTTCATATCATAAGGAATCGCTTGAAAACAACCTATAGCCAACAAAAGTAATATGCCGACCATAGGAGAAGGGAAATAGAGTTTGAAGAAGGTCATAAAGTGTATCTAAAAATTTCACATATGAAAGGGGTGGTGAGATTTTGTAAGAAAGGGAAGTTGAGTCCTCGTTATGTGGTTCCCCGTGAAATCTTGCAAATGATTGGTAAGGTGGTATATGAGTTGAGGTTGCCTAGTGAATTGGCTTCCGTTCATTCGGTTTTCCATGTTTCTATGCTTAAAAAGTGTATTTGTGAGCCCGAGTCTATTCTTCCTATTGAGGGTCTTAGTGTGAAAGAGAACCTCTCTTATGAGGAGGTTCCGGTTCAAACTCTTGATAGACAAGTAAAGAGGTTAAGGAACAAAGAGGTGGCTTCTGTAAAGGTATTATGGAAGATTCACCTAATTGAGGATGTAACAAGGGAGGCCGAAGCCGATATGAAGTCTAATTACCCTTATCTATTTGATAACTGAGGTTATTTATTCTTCCTAATAATGAAAATAATGACTAAAATTGAAGTTTCTTTGATTTTTGGTGAAGTGTTACAAATTTTGCTCTTTGGCTTGTTTTGGGCTTATATGGTGTATTCTTGGTATGTGGTGCCTACATGAATTGTATTGATCATGTTGGTATGTGTTGAAGAAAGCTTTGGGCATAATGAATAAGCATGAAATTAATGTTGAACTCTTATGAGTTGAAAAAATAATAATTTGACTTGCATTGTGAAAAAGGCCATGAAGTTATGTTGGTTTTGATTGTAACTTATGTTTTAATATATTGTTGGTTGGGCTGCTAGTCTTAAGGCTACTCCTTCCTTTTAAAGAAGTTTAGCTGTCATTCAGGGACGAATGTTCCTGAGGGGGTAATAATGTAATACTCCGAAAGTCTAAGACATGTTATAGAGCCTAAAATAGGTTTCAAAATGTTTAGACACTTTTTTTACAATCAATTTTAATGTATATAAGTCATTTAGGAAGTTTAGGAATCAAAAAGTCAAGGAACGTCCATAACGTCCGGAAACTAGTTCAATGAGGTGCTACTGTGCCTTAGCCTATTTGACTATATTTTAGGAGTCAGAAAATGATGAATTTTGGTTGAAGAGTGTCTAGCATGTATTAGAGTTAGTTTATAGTCGAAACGTATGGGCACGACTCCCCTAAGGACCAACCAAGAGCCTTGAGAAGGACCCTTCCAATTTGGCAAAAATATACCAAAAGGCAGTGTGCCCAAACGAGTGCCAATGACGGATCGTGGGACAATAGACGGGGCGTCGATGGCCACCGTCGATGAAAACTTATCCAAATCCATGGGAGGCCTGTTTTGGGCAGTCTCTGAACTAAACGACGGACCAACAGGATGGTTGGTCCCTTTGTCCGTAGATTGACAAATGGGGCGTTGACGGGTCTCGTGTGTGAGTCCCCTGGTTTTGCTGCTCGTTTTTAGTTTATTTAAATTAATTATGTGGATCATTAATCATTTATGGTTAAAGGGAGGTATAATTAAGTTGATTAATGACCTATATAAAAACCCTAATCTAATTAGACTAACCTAAGCCCTCATAATTCCCAAACCTAAATTCTCCTCCTTCTCTCTTCTTTCTCTCTCCCAAGTAGAAGAACACCATAGAAGGTCAAACTCAAGGGGTTATAGGGCTTCTAAAGACCAAAGTTTCTCCATAAAACTTCATCAATCAACCAGCTATGGGATTCCTTTCACCTTTGGGACTTCTTTTCCCCGAGGGTTCGTTCAAATTGATTTCAAAAGATGAGTTTTCATGTGGTTCTCTTCCAATCTCGAAATTGATATTTCAATTTGATTTTCTTATGATTTATTTTGAATATTTTGAATATATTAAAATTTATTATAACTCAATTATTTTATTTCTTGATGGATTGTTCTAGTTTGTAGAAGACTACTTATTCCCCTAAGCCTAGGTTGTGATCTTGAATTGAACTATCTAGTATTGATGTAATTGGCTGGGTTAATGTGTTAGTTATTATCCTATGATGGTATTGTGCCTATTTATGAATATTTTTAGAGAAATGTTAGTCCTACCATTCTAGTTCTTGAGTAATTGACCTAGATGGTGAAGTAGACTATGAACTTGATATAGGTCTCAAATTCTAGGCTATAAACTAGAGATGAATTGTTGTATAATGATTTAATTGGTATTGTTATTATGTTGGTTAACATTATATGATGCTATTATACCATTGTTGTGTTAAGTTGAAGGTTGATGGTAAGACCTTTATGATGGCATTGTGAAGAGGATTGAGTAAGTCTTGTAACCTCTATTCTTTACTTCGATTATGGTTACTTGTACTTAATTAATGATCTTGTATTGAATTAGACCTTATAGTAAGATTGATATAGTTAGTGTGATTTTGAATTTAAATGTAAAGTATGGATTGTGAGTTGTTGGCTAAGATGTAAATGTTATAAGGATGGTGACAACTTACCAATGTGTCTTATTATGATGTGACTATGTAAATGTGTTAACTTCACTTATATGAATTGTAATGAAAGGACAATACTCATGAAATTCTTATTCATATATGATGATGATGATTATATAAGGGATAGACCCTATGACCTACATTAAGCTATGATGAAAATAAAAACATTAAGACATTTCAAAAGGGACTCTAGCTTAGCACCGAGTGAATTAGTGTGAGGAGTTTCCTTTCCCACATACGGAAGGTAGGATCACTAATGTACTCATGAGATTGGATAATACAATGCATGTAGCATAAATATGGTCCCAGCTATATCTCCTAGTTCTTGAACTATGTTGCCCCCATAGAATACTAGCAAGTGGATCCACGTAGTTACTATGTTCATTTTTTGGTACTACCTTGTCAAGTAGTCTGCCTTCCTTCGGAGTAAGGTTCCATGACACCGGATTCCACATTAACTCATGTGGTCTATGTCGGTTAACGCATTATATTCCCAAAAGGTAAAATGAACTAAAGTAATGAACTCTAACTAGGATGACCTAAGGGGTTTAGCTTAGTCTAATTGGGAGTATGGGACTCTACCTAAACATTGCATTAGTTAGCCTTGAGGGAAGTCTTAGGAGGATGTTCTTATATATGTATATGCTTATAATGGTACATGATATGTATATGATGATCTTGCACATTGACAATACTACATGATGATTGGTTTCACCTATGAATATGTGTTTTGTGTCTATCGCTAAAGTATGATGATATGTACTGTAATGATATGCTATGTGAAGTTAGACATTAGTCATGGTTCTTTTTTAGTTTACTTGATTGAGGTTATGGGATTTTGCTTAGTCATTGCACTAGTTGAATTAATGAGGGTTCATGGTTAATGGTCTTGCTTTGGTTATGTGTATTGAACTTTTATTCATCCATCATGATGTTATATCTTGATAATAGGGTTGTCTTGACTATGTGTTCAAATTATGTGGATATGCATGTTGGCTTGACTAGACTTAGTATTGTTGGTCTTGTGATGTACATGCTCTTGACTTAATGAATATGTCTCATTGATTGGTATGGTGTTCTTGAATGTGCATAAGGCGCTTCAAAGTAAAATACTTCAATGAAATGGCCCCTTTTTGCATGATTTTGTGATATGTGCGTATATAGTCTCATACTTAGTACAAGCGGTGTACTAACCCCATCTTGTCTCTTTTTCCCCAATATTTTAGGTTCCGATCGTTGAAGGGTTTTTTAGACGACTTTGAAGGAAGACTTGGAATTTTCACTCATCCAAGTTGGGTAGGTCCTCACTTTCTGAGGGCAATTCCACTATCAAGCTTTTAATGTTGTTCTAACTATAATACTTCTAATTATTTCCTTCATTTGAGTTCTAAACATTGTATAGCCTATATGTGGCTTTATTACATTGATGTATGGGATATGCCCAATTGATATACTCTTATTTCAAATGTCTATGAGATGAGACATCTGATTTTAAGACTATGTTATCTCTTATATATCTACGTGCAATAAAAGAAGAAGACTAAGTAATCTTCCTATTTGAAGGGTCTATGTATACTCAATATGACTATATTATGCATATGTGAGAGGTCTATGTAAACCTCAAGAAAGATGTAGAAAATTTTTAAATTTTTTGCATTTTGACCTATGAATTTAATGATGTAAGCTAAGACTCTAGTCTTAGTCCTCAAATAGGACAACTAAGTCGGTTACGTCTAGGGGGTGCATCCTTGATATGACATCAGGACAGATCTAGGCAATCACATTCAAATTACAGATAGGAATCTGGTCCTTTCTTGAAGCTTAGCACTTTTAATATTGCAGTTTGAATTATGCGTGAGAACCATTGCAACTGCCACATGTCTTTTATTCAGGAGTCTGCACCTGTCTCATTTTTTGAGTACCAAAATTATATTTCCTTTATATTTGTTTCTATTCCATATTTCTTTCTATTTCGTAGAAAAATCAATTTCCCTCAAAATATCAGGGTGTTTTGAAACCCTCTTTTCTTCTCTCTCCAAATACACTTCAACTTGTTAAACTCCTTTGTTCTTATTGGAGAATTTTATGACGAAAATGTTTTAAGTTTGATGAGGGACCTGGTCCTCCATGAAAACTGAAGAAGTTGAAAAGATGACATTCAAAAAGAGAGAAGTTGATATTCTGAGAGCTCAAAGTTATCTGAAAAGGAGGATATCTTTTTACAAAAAAAAAATTAAAATGTAAAAAATATAAATCAAATTTTCTTCTTAGTTCCTAAGTAGTATCTATTCATCTCGGAGGACTTGAGTGAGTTTGTGTTCATCAATATTTTTGTTATGACAAACTTAAGCTTGTATTTTTTTTTTATTTACTTAAGCTTGTATTGGATGTTATGATAGTTGCTCTTACTAAAGGGATACTGAAATAGTTTTCCTAAAGGCTTCACTTCTGAAACAGCACTATCAAAGGGACTAGATACCAAAAAAGAAAAACCTAAAGTTTCAACATGAAGGTTGGGCAGCAAAGAATGTGAACTTCAAGAGAGGCTTCTAAAAATACCATGCTACGGGATATGCTCTACTAATTCTATTCATTCAATCCATTGCCTCTAAGTCATCCCTTCTCTTCTTATCTTTCTATGTCAATCCTCATTCCTCTTTTTGGACATTGTTTTGGTTCTCATTTGTAATCATATGTGTAATGCTTTGATGGCTAATATTTTATTTATGGATGAAAAATGTCTTATTTATATTGAATTGTCTCAGTACTTTATGCCTTTTTACTCATGCTCAGTGTTGCCCAAGTTGCCATGAATTTGCTTGAACAACATTTCTGTCAACTTGGTTTACTGGCTTAACCCTTTTTTACGATGTCAAAAGGGGTAAAGTTGTTAAGGTAAGGTATGAGAGCAATGGTGTTATAGCTACTTGAAGAAGACATGGTCATGTCAATAGGGGTAATGAATGGTAGTTACTTGAAGAGATATGGGCATTCCGATAGGGGGAATCCATGCTAGTTACTTGAAGAGGACATGGTTTTGCCACAGGGGGAATCAATGCTAGCTACGTGAAAAGGACCTGGTCCTGCTGATAAAGGGAAGAAGTTGAACAAGTTTTTCATCATCAAAAATTGGAAAAATGCTATGTTGATATTTTGATGAGTTGACAAACTTCGGGGATAATGAAACTCCAGTTACCCCAAGAGTTCTTGTTGATAGGGGGAACTGGTGAATCAGTCTGTTATCATCAAAAAGGGGAAATGTTAGTTTTTTGGAGATGATAATATATTTTGATGTAACAAATTTAGGGATCTAATAAGGAACCAGATCCTTATTATTGGACTGCTAACAGTGAAATGAATGATAAACTCAGTGTGAGGTATATTTATGTGTTATCATCAAAAAGGGGAAATGTTATATTTTAGGTATTTTGATGATCCTCACAAATGTCGGGAACAAGTCCCTAGAAGAGTTCTCTCGTCCAGATACAAATGGGGTACAGCTGTAAAGTTGTCATGTTAGGTGGTAGGTGAAAAGTAAAGTGTCCTACACCTATAGGAAGAGCAGATGAGATTGTATGTTTCAATATCTCACAAATGCAGGGACCTGGTCCCTCACAGAGTTTTCTCCATCACGTGCATAATGGAGTACAACTGTAAAAGTTGTCCGCATTATAAAGTTGGTGAAGCATCAGCATACGACACCAACTAGAATTGATACAGTTGTTTTTCCAACAGTCAATAACTCTTTATGATTGACTTAGTCAACATGAAAAAAAACAATAAATTCATTCAAAGAATAAAGTCAATAACAAAACCTTTTCAAGAACTCACAAAGAAGTTTGCAAGGGACCTGGTCCCTGCAAGAATGTGATATGAAAAGGTGAAAAGACAGCTGTCAGAAAAGCTGCCACTTTTGATGTGGTAGATGCATAGCTTTCCAACAACAGGCCTTCAGCCAATGGGATGGTCTCAATGAATTTGTGGTGATTTATATTATCTCTTTCCAACAAAAACAAATTTAATACTTGGCAAACTAAACTTGGATTTTCTCTTAAAATTCACAAGCATGAAAAGAAAACCATCATCAAGATAGAGAAATACTCATACTCAACAAAATGATCTGATAAGATTACTGAAGCATATTTTATGAATTTGAGTTTTGTGACTATTGTTTTATAGTTTTTCAACTTGAAAAACATCTCAAGAACTCTTGAAAAGGCTCACAAAAGAAGTGAAGAAGCATCCTCAAAATCAACTCGAATCTGAAAGAGCTTAAAGCTTAGTTGTCTTATGATTATTTCTTCTGCACGTAAATTATAATTTTTTTCCTACATATATAAAGGAATCAAATATTTGTTTGGTGTGAAGATTCTAAATTAGTTGAATCCAACTAATTTAGTGGGCAGCCTTGTGTGCTGCTTAGTAAAAGTCTAAGTTATTCGGAGCGTGGTGATTTAGTAGGAACATGCGTGTTGCTTAGTAAATTCTTAGTTGTCTAGTGGTGATATCTTAGTGGGCAGTGTTGTATCCGCTTGGCTCTTCAAGTAATAGGTAGATTACTTGATTGTGACATTAATAACTCTTTCTCATATTGGTTGTAACCGAGTTTTACTTTTGCTTGAGAATATTAGTGAAGACGATTGAAATTTCTGTTGAGAACATGTCGTGGTTTTCTTCCCTTGAGCAAGGAGGTTTCCACATAAAGTTGTTTGATCAATTTTTACTATTAGCACTTATTTTACTGTCTGTTATTGTAACTGTACTGAGGACCTGGTCCCATCAAAACAGGTGGACGCTTACTTTTAGTTACTGTTCTTGCCAAGTCAAGGTACCTGGTACTTGGCCGATAAGTGGACACATACATTCCATCAACATATTTAGTCTCATTACTAAAAAATATCATGCATCATATCAGTCTTACTAGTTCACTTTTAATAGTTAGTGAGCCCAATAATGAGGTAGTAATTGAAATTAGAGAAAAGAAAGTGTGTGAATAAGACTTCACTTTCTTCTTCTTTTATGAACTTACAACTTGAGAAACACTGATTGAGTGCCTCAAAAAAATTTCTTATATAATGAGTTTTGGGGATAAATTTGCAAAAGGGAAGACACCTCATAGTTTTTGATTAAGGAACAGTTAAAATTAAAGATGCAAAATCTATATTAAATATACCATCGAAAGCAAACAAAAGAACCATATATACATAGGATTCATAGTTGTAAAATCTCAAAAACAGGAAATGAATTTTGATCGGCCAAACTAACAATTATTTTTGCATTTTTTTATTTTCTAGAATCACAAAAGAATAATTGAAACGACTGATGCATTACTTTATTTTAAGAATCACTTATACATGAATCAATAACATCTTATTGATTTAAATTTCAAGTATTTATAAAAGTGTAATTAATTTTTTGCAAAAATTTTACCTAAGTTGCCTAACAACATGCCATGTTTTTCCATCTTACATGGCAACATAGGACCTCCTTGCAGGCGATGATATCATCTTGATTCACTAGAGGTGTGTTGATTTCTACTCAGTTTTTCACTTTTGCATGTGAAGTAGACCTCCAGGATCATTTGGAAGAGAATAGTTGAATTTCAAAAAATAAATGCTATGTTTCAACATTATAAATATGTAATGAGAACACTCTAAAGTAACATATAAGAACTGGAAATTGTATTACTCTCTAGAATATAGAGCAAGAAGTATTTTATTAATGCATAAGAAGGAAATATACAAAGATCATGGTTAAAATTATATTACTCATTAGGTGTTTCAATCAAGATAAGATAAACTGACTTTCTACGGTAAGATTATTTGGTAAGTTTCTCCTAGATATTTCCCTGCTACAAACTAAGGAGGACAAACACTACCTCAAATAAGATAGACTCGAATATATCATAAAACATTTGAGCACATTTTCCATTTCAATATTTGAGCCAGTTATGTTGCTTTAAATTTTCACAAGATTGTATAGTTTTGCATCAATTAGTTAATAATTTAGGTACAACAATTTTCTAGGAAGATATAACATTTGAAAGATTTATAAACTAACAAACACAAATCAATTGTGATTATCAACAACAATAAAAAGGATCATGAAAAATCTTACCAATATTCACCAGTATTAACAAAATCTTGGAGGTGCAATCCAGAAGAGCAGACCGATTAAGGAAGAATTGCTTATGTGTGGTCAACTACACATCATTTGTTGATCACCAGATTTAATTAAGCCCATCAAAAACAAATAATACCATTCATATATAGCAATCACAGATGTTACATAGTTCCAAAATTCAACAGTTAACTGTCTCATTTGATTTGTTTTTTATTATCGATTTATTTTTCAAGGTTCTGATCTAATTGTAAATATATCATCCTTTTACCTTGTATTTTACTTAATTTAGAGATGTCTCTTAGTAGTTGGATCCTGCAAATTGTGTAAGATTAATTTGTACTTCACATATCTTATAGTTTAATGTCATAACAAGACAACACAAATATGCAATCTTGATAATAATGTCATTGAACCTTTGGCACGTAGAGTTTTATTATTTCATCGTACTACTCAAAATGAATGCACAAGAAAATTGAAGTAGGAATATTAAATTCTTATATTGACACAACCAACTAGGAAAAACTAAACTTAATTAAGTAGTCCATCACAAATATTTTCTGAAAGTTGCTTCAGACATCAAAGGAAGAATCCTAGCAACGAATTTTTTTTTTTTTTTGCAGTAGTCTCCTCTCCTCCTGTCGAAAGAATGAGTAGTATCTGTATAAGACCTTAACTAAGGCATTAAATTAAGAGGCATAATGACCGTAAATGATTAAACACAATTTTTGAGATAAATAATAAGTTCACATCAACTTATACGTTGATAGTTATCCTAGATACTAATGAAACAACATTAGATAAAATACTCAAGTAGCAAAGAAAGATTTGTCATGACAGTGAAAGAGCATTGTACCTTAACTTCTAGCATTTTGTTTTTGTTAGGTTAAGCAAAATATAAATGGAAAAAGAGAAGAAAAAATGGAAAAGTGAGGGAACCAATTTTGGAGCGAAAATGAAAAGTTATTTGCAAAGTGCAAATGAAAAGTCATTTCTCTCGTATTGGTAGAAAAAAGAAATTTTGTTGTCCTTATATAAGAAAACACTTACTATGCTTCTTAAAGGGTTAAGAAGAAGGTGCCCCCTCACGTCGTCACTGTCACTCATCCGACCTTGGATTTGGATTTGAATTTGACAAATAATGTGATTGATGGATAATTTTTTGGACAAAATTTATTTAATCGATTCTGTCAATCAATTTCTTTTCTCTTATAAACTAATACAAAATGTTAGTTAAATAACAGCATTAATTTGGGCACAACGGAATTAAATTTGAAATTCGTGCGCAACGGCAATAACTATCTGATTTCTGAAAAGTCATTATTTTTTCCCAAAAGATACATCTTTCCAAAAAGTTGTTATTTCTCCCAAAAGACAGAACTTTCTGAAAAAAAACAGGTTTGAACAGAATTTCCTGAACAGACATGTTTCTTGCTGAAAATGGTTATAAAAGAGAGTCATTTTTCAGTTTTTAGAACACTGGAAAAAAAATTCTTTCTGCATACATTTTCTCTCATAAACAAAATTATCGATCGACTGAGATAGTATGTGGCTTGTTATTTTCTTACGTTCACTGAAGTTATTGAAGTTTAAGGTACCGCTACTTCTTGAACAGGTTAATCCATTTTATCTTGGGAGAAATTAATTCATAACCTCGGGTACAGTGAGGAGATCAAACTTCTTAAGGAGACAGTATTTTCTATGGACTCGAATTATCTTTTCTGTCTATTTCATCTTCTTATTGTTTCTGTATTTTTGGCTAACATTAATGCATGATTAATTAAGAAACTTAATATGTTTTTGTATTTGAGGTTTCTGGAGATTAAAACCTTTATGGTTTTCTACTCTGTTTGAATTTCTAAATTCATTTGATTAACAATTAAAAGAACATACAAACTTTATCGTTAAAACAGAAATAGTCTGTGTAAAGATTTATTCTTTACTGTTAGTATTTCACATATTAAAATTATCTGCTATTTGTGACAGAAAAATGACTAATTCAAGTCAAGTAAATGTTGGAACAATGAGTGTTGCAACAGTAATTGCTGCAACAACATCGCTTGCACACAATCTTTCAACTGCTTCCTTAGCGCTGGCTGAGAAGCCTGCAAAGTTTTGTGGAGTCAACTTCAAGAGATGGCAGCAAAATATGTTCTTCTATCTCACTTTGTTGAGTCTACAGAGGTTCATTAATGAGAATGTTCCTGTTATGTTGGATGAAACTCCACTTGAACAATGATTCTTGGTAACAGAAGCATGGACACACTCAGATTTTTCGTGTAAAAATTATATTTTGAGTGGCCTGCAAGATGATCTGTACAATGTGTATAATAATGTCAAAACCTCAAAGAACTTTGGGATGCTTTAGAAAAGAAGTACAAAAAAAAGGATGCCAGTATGAAGAAGTTCATTGTGGCAAAGTTTCTGGACTATAACATGATATATAGTAAGACCGTCTTCACCCCAAGTTCAAGAACTGCATGTCATAACTCATGATCTCCTTGTTGAAGGTATAAAATTATATAATACCTATGTTAGAAATATTAAGTTTTTTCTTAATACTCACATAATCTTTAATATAGGATTGATTGTGAATGATGTCTTTCAAGTGGCTGCTATTATTGAGAAGTTATCTCCATTGTCGAAGGACTTCAAAAACTACTTGAAACATAAAGTCAGGGAGATGATTGTTGAAGATCTCATAGTAAGGTTGAGAATCAAAGAGGATGATAAGGCTGAATAAAAGAGATCACGTGGTAATTCAGCAAAATCTGGAGTAAATATTACTGAGGAAAATCCCACAAAATTAAAGAAAAGAAAAAAAATCATCTGGTCCAAAAAGCAATCCTCCTAAGAAGAAATTCAATGGAAGTTGCTTCAATTGTGTCAAATGTGGTCATGGGGATACTTAATGCCGGGGTCCCAAGAAGGACAAGAAGAAGGAGGATCAAGTAAACTTTGTTGAATTCAAAGGAGAAATGGATGATCTCTGTGCATTTCTTTCAGAAAGTAAATTGGTTGGAAATCTAAGAGAATGGTGGATAGATTTTGGTGCCTCATGTCATGTTTGTGTCATCAAAGAATTATTTTCATCATATACTACAACACCTAAAGATGAGAAGTTGTTTATGGAAAACTCTGATACTGTAAAGGTGAAAGGAACTGGCAAGGTCCTATTAAATATGACATAAGGCAAGGTGGTGACTTTGAACAGGATCTTGTATGTTCTGAAATTGCGAAAGAATTTAGTTTCTATTCTAGTTCTGACTAAGAATTAATTCAAATATGTATTTGTTTTTTATAAAGTGATAGTGAATAAGAATGAAATGTATGTAGGAAAAGGCTACCTTAGTGATGACATTTTAAAACACAATGTAATTGCAGTTGATATGAATAAAGATTCTGCTTATTCTTACTTGTTGAGTCTAAATGTTTATGAAACGTTGGGGACACATTAATAACAAAACCTTGAAAAAACTTATTAACATAAATATTTTGCCAAAATTTGAGTGCAATAAATAAAAATGTCAAATTTGCGTTGAATCTAATTATGCTAAGCATCCTTATAAATCTGTTGAAACGAATTCAAATCCTTTAGAAATGATTCACACTGATATTTGTGACGTGAAGTCAACACCATCACGTGGTGGGAATAAGTATTTCATAAGTTTTGTTGATGATTGCACTAGATATTGTTATGTGTATTTTCTAAATTGTAAAGATGAAGCAACATATGCATTTAGGCAATATAAAACTGAAGTTGAAAATCAGTTGGATAGAAAGATCAAAATGATCAGAATTGATAGAGGTGGAGAATATGAATCTCCATTTGCAGAAATATGTTTGGAAAATGAAATAATCCATCAAACTGCTGCTCCTTACACTCCTCAATCTAATCGAATTGCGGAAAGGAAAAATCAAACTTTAAAGGAAATGATGAATGACTTACTTATAACTTCAGGTTTACCACAAAACTTGTGGGAGGGGGGGGAGCTATTCTTACAGCAAATCGAATACTTAATAGAGTACCTCACACAAAGACAGATGTTATTCCATTTGAGAAATGGAAAGGTAGAAAACCCAACTTAAAATATTTCAAAGTGTGGGGGTGTCTAGCCAAAGTCCAGGATCCTTTACCTAAGAGGGTAAAAATAGGGCGAAAACACTGAAAATTTTTCTTCTCTCTGCATACATTTTCTATTGTGATCGACTGAGTCAGTGTGTGGATTGCTATTGTTCTTATGTTCGCTGAAGTTATTGACGTATGAAGTATCACTATATTTTTTTAACATATTAATCTGTGTTATCTTGGGAGAAATTAATTTGTAACTTCGGGCACAGTGAGGGAATTAAATTTCTTAAGGAGACACAATAGTTTATGTGGACTCAGATTATTTTTTTCTATATATTTCATCTTCTTATTATTTCTGTATTTTTTTACTAATCTTAAAACAGGTATTAACAGGTTTCAACAATGTGCTCCCTTAGATTACGCACCTTACCATCCAACTAACAAAGTAAAACCAAAATCACCTTACCATGACAAGAAAATAAAAATAAAACCAAAATCACCTTACCATCCAACTAAGAAAGAAACAAGAATTTTGCTCAAATTATAACTTGTATTTTTCTATATAGAACCCAAAAAAATGAAGCATTCATCGGTAGCTAGTTCAAATAGGGTAATTTGGAGATTGGGTTTGAAAGATTTGATTAATCGATGTCAAAATTTAATGGGGTTCAGTGTTTGAATTTGAGGATAGTAACAATGGAGGGTTATTCCTAGAGGATTGAGCCACAACATCATTTATTGCATTGATTTATGTGGAAAACTCTTAAGTCATTGAATAGAAATTGAAATCAACTTTAGGAGAGGAAGCAGACGACCTTTTTAGTAATACTTGCAGATTCTTCGAAGCTACTGTGGCGAAGAGAGAGTGGAAAGATGGAGATTCTTCAGGAACGAACACATACCAAAAAATCTCAATGATTTTTAATATATTTTATAGTTACATTTTTGCCCTCATATGATCGGTTTAATTTCTCTTTTGTCCGGGCCGTCCTCATCATCACATTTCTGTATAGACATAATACAACATGACCCTTAACTTGACTTCAACGGACAATCATGCCCTCCAACTTTGAGTGTGTATAAATAGGCACTTCAACTTGTATAATGTAATCTAATGAAAGAAGTTATTTTCTATTCATGAATATATAAGGTATTTATACAATTACAAGAATCCTATAAAAGGAAATCAATCAAAATAAATAAAAGAAAATATTACACATTAACTCTTATTATTATATTCTATAATCACTCTGTTATTTGATACCATACTATGTAACACTCCCCCTCAAGTTGGAGCATAGATATTGATCATGCCCAGCTTTTCACAAAGATAACTAACTCGAGTTCCATTCAATGTCTTGATGAACAAATTAGCTAATTGCTCTCCTATTTTCACGTAACCAGTGGAAATAAATTTTTTCTGAATCTTCTCACGAATAAAATGACAATCAACCTCAATGTGTTTAGTCATTTCATGATACACCGGATTTGAGGTTATATGAAGAGCAGCCTGATTGTCACACCAGAGTTTTGATGGTGTATAGTGCTTCACTCTAGTTTCAGATAATAGGTGATGTATCCACATAATCTCACACGTAAACTGTGACATAGCTTTATATTCAGATTCAGCACTAGATCAAGATACAACACTTTCTTTCTCAATTTTCCAGATACTAGGTTCTCTCCAACAAATACACAATAGCTTGTTGTAGATATTTTATCAATCTAGGATTCCACCCAATCAGCATCAGCAAAACACTCCACACGAGTATGACCATGATTGTCATACAATATGCCACATTTGAAAGATTCTTTCAAGTAACAAAGAATTTGTTCTAAAGCTTCTCAATGTTTGACTGTAGGCATTGACATAGATTGGCTACTGCAAAGGCAATACTCAGACGAGTCACAATGAGGTAGTTTAACTTCCCAACTAGCCTCTTATATCTCTGAGGATCATCAAAATGATCACTATCATCTTTCATGAGATGCACATTAGGGACCATTGAAGTAGTACAAGGTTTGGCAGCAAATTTTTCCAATGTCTACAAGCAGGTCAAGAATATAGTTTCTCTGAGATAGAAAAATCTTCTTCTTGCTTATATTTACTTATACTCCTAATAAATACTTCAAATGACCCAAGTTCTTCATATGAAATCTAGTATGCAGGAAAGACTAGAGAGAAGAGATCCCCGAATAATCACTTGCTATGATGACAATGTCATCAATATATACATCAAGTACGATAGTGCCAGCTACAAGTGTCGGTGGAATACAAAATGATCACGTTTGCTAATTTTTAGTCCAAACTCTTGAACTACCTCACTGAACTATCCAAACTAAGCTCAAAGACTCTGCTTCAAGCCATACAGAGACTTCTTCAAGTGACAAACTTTTCTATACTCCCCCTGAGCAATAAAATCGGGTGATTCCTCCATATACACTTCCTCTTTAAGATCACCATGAAGAAATGTATTCTTGATATCAAACTGATGTAAAGGACAATTCTCATAAGCATATAGGGAAATGAATAGCCAACAGAATTTAGTTTGTCCATAGGAAAGAAGGTCTCTAGCTAATCCACCCCATAAATCTAAGCATAGCCTTTAGCCACAAGTCTAGCTACGACACAATCTGGATTGACTTTTAACTGTGAAGACCCACTTACATACCACTAATTTCTTTCCCTTTGATAAATCCACCAAATCTCACGTGTGATTTTCCTCTATTGCATGTATTTCTTCAAGCATTACCTCAGACTATCCAGAATGATGCAAGGCCTCCTTGATTGTTTTGGGTACTGATATAGAGTCTAGAAAGACAATCAAAGATCTAGATGCAAACAATAAGTGGTTATAAGAAACAAAATTAGCAAGAAGATATGTGGATTTGCAAGTACGTGTACCTTTGCAAAGAGAAACACGGAGGTCAAAGTTTTCTGAAGAATCAGATAGTAGAACATATGATAATGAAAGAACTGGCACAGGGTATGTTTCATTGGTCTCTCTCTGCCTTGAGTAAAGTTAAACAATTGGAGGTTTTTCTAGCATAGACGAAGCAGGTTCTAAAGGCAAAATATTCGATTGGTGCTCAAAAGAAAAACTGGGATATGGAGGAACATCATTTAATTGTTCTTTCAAAGCATCAGTAACTTGATAGAATAATCACTCAAGTTTTGCCTCCAGTATAGTAGAAACGGGAGGTGCATACAAAAATGGGGTACTCTTTGAAAATACCACATCAATTGACACTAATTATTTTCCAAGTTCAGTAGAATAACATCAATATCTCTTCTGAAGTTGAGAATAACCAAGGAAAACATATTCCAATGCTTTGGGATCCAACTTGGTAATAGATGGTCAAACATCTCGAACATAACATGCACTTCCAAAAATCTTAGGTTCCACCAGAAAGAGAGACTTGTTCGATAAAAGAACACTATAAAGCATGTTACCAACAAGAAAATTAGATAGCATCCGATTAATCAAAAACAAGTTGTAGAGACTAAATTTGTCCAAAATGTTTCGAAACCTTCATTTGGAATAAAAGTGCTTGATCTGTCTCAAGTAAATGCGTATTCTTCATCTCAGCAATTCCATTTTGAGATGGTGTATCAACACATGAAGACTATGGAGAATAAAATAGTCTCAAATATGACTGAAACAATTTTGACATGTATTCTTTGGCATTATCACTCCTTAGCATACATATCGAAGTAGTGAATTAATTTTTGACTTAATCATAGAAGGCACAAAAGTGAGTGAACACTTCAGAATGACTCTTTATTAGATAATGTCATGTCATTCTATAAAAATCTTCCACAAAAGAAACAAAATACTTATCCCCAATTTTGAAAGCAACAAGTCAGGGTTCCCAAACATCAGAATAAACAAATTCAAAAGCTAATCTAACCCATTTATTAATCGTTGGACCTACCAATATTTGATGGTGTTTTACAAATCGTCACGACTCACAATCTAAGGAAGAACCATTTTAAATTGGAGACAAAGAATTTGTACATAGGTAATGAAGGATGTCCTAGCCGACAATGTGCTTCGAATGGAAACACAACACAGAAGTAGGTACCAAATTGCGTCTCCTATTCATCAAGAATATAAAGATAATCAAATATATGCCCCTTACCAATTACTTGATTTGTTGTAAGATCTCTAAACAATAATGATCGGGAAAGAATGAGATACAACAACTAAGGTCTCTAGTAATTCTACTGACATATATCAAATTAAAGGCCAAATTTGGTAGACTTAATACATATGACAAGGTGATAGTTGAGGTTGGATTAACTGTCCCTGATCCCACAACGTTACAAGTTGCACCATCAGCTACTGTTACATGAGAAAGTGGTTTATGTGATCGAAAGCTAGAAAACATATTAGAATTACCTGACATGTGATTTGTGGCACCTGAATTAATCACTCATTTATTCGATGAGAAGAAAAGACATGTTTTCCTTGACTCCGAAAATGTAGTAACTGAAATGGGTAAGTGATTTTTGAAAATGAGAGAATTTTGTATACTCATCATTCGAAACAAGAATTGTATTCTCAGTCATTTTTTATATAAATATATATGTGTAATTCATGACAGAAAACAAAAATAGTTCAACAAGTCTAACCCACTGGTTCCTCTCAAATAAGTGTACCAAAAGAAACACACAATGTTTTGTGGAATCAACAAACTAGAAATATCAAGCAGCAAACCAAATAATATTCAACCATATAAGAGAGTTGATACATGAAACAAAAGCAACAAATGATCTATAACCAAAATGTCTAAATTTGACAGAACAGCGGTTGTTTAAACAATTCTCGAACCCAAATTTTTGAGACTCACAACAACAAAAGACGAAAACCCGAAAGAGAATATAAAGTACAAAGCTTGAAATATACATTCAACACTAGAAGAATACCAGTTAGTGTCGTGATTCATGAGAATATGATAGAGTAGTAACCCAAAAAATAGATATAATGGACCAAACACCAAGAGTGGAAGAAAGAAATGAGGTGCAAGTGGTGCATAAGGTTCACTTGTTGCCGCTTAGACCAGAGATGTCCTTTCCGACCAAAAAATCTCCCTCTATCTCTTCTTATGCTGGTGAGATAAATTTGTCACTCCTAATAAGTGACCCAACCCTTTCATAGGCTGCCAGGAAAAGAATCAAACTTCTAAAGAAATTTGAGTTCTAGGCTCTGATACCAAGTAATCTAATGAAAGAAATTATTGTCTATTCATGAATATACAAGGCATTTATACAATTACATGAATCCTATAAAAGGAAATCAATCAAAACAAATAAAAGAAAATATTCTACAATAACTCTTATTATTCTATAATTGTCACGACCTGCAAGTACACCCTAGAAGTTAGGGTGTCCTTGTGTCGCCACACGGCAAATGAGATTTCAAGAAGTCTCATCTAAGTCTCTCGTATCATTTATTTCATAATAAACATACTAAAATGAATAAGAATTTAAAACTTTCTTCATACACGAAGAGCTCTTTCATAAACATTACACAAGCGAAAGACTTTCATTTAAAATTAAATCTTTACAACTTTAGAGTATACAACACTTGGGACAAATGACACGACCCAAAACGGGCCGTGAGTGGCACCCACAATTATCCTCCTATGTGAGTGAACAAACCAATCTAAACCCCAACATTTCAAACATAATAAATTGAAAAACAATGCGGAAGACTTAAAACTCATTAACAGAATCAATAATCAACTTCTAAAACTCAAACTTATCATTATCCCCAAAATCTGGAAGTCATCATTACAAGAACATCTATCCTCAAATTACTAAAGCTAAGAGTATCTAAGAAACTAAACATAAATAATAGCTAGTCTATGCCAGAACTTCAAGGCATCACGACATGAAGAACAAGATCCAGTCCAAGCTAGAAGCTTTAGCTCACCCTGAAATCTAGTGTGATGAAGACAAGCTAGAGTTACGGTTGGGTTGAAGACGACGATACGTTCGCTGCACTCCACAATGAACAAAAAGAAAACATACAAGTAGGGGTCAATACAAAACACGAGTACAGAGTAGATATCATCGGCCAACTCAAAATAGAAAACAGTATATATCGGATAATATCATAAAATCAACTACAATACTCAACATGCGGCATTTACCATAACCCTTGGTCATAACACCAAGCACATCAATGAGGACGCAAGCCTCCATACCATACTCATTTGGGAATTAGGTTCATTAAGTTGAGTAATTAACATATTTCAAGATTCGTTCTCTTTTATTCCTCTTGTGTCGGAACGTGACACTCCGATCCCCTAATACTACTTGTCGGTTCATGACACCCGATCCCCTAATACTACGTATCGGTTCGTGACACCCGATCCCCTAATACTACGTGTCGATTCGTGACACCCGATCTCCTAATTTTACGTGTCGGTTTGTGACACCCGATCCCCTAATTCTACGTGTCGGTTCGTGACACCCGCTCCACTAATCTCATTCTATTAATTCATCAAGGCATCATCAATCTCATTACTTTAGTTCATCAAGCCTTATCTTATACCAAGGCATCATCAATAACAAGGTAAATTTAGGATTAGAGATTCAATAGCCTCATCATGCTTATTCATCACATTTATATAATCACATTCATGCAAGCATACAATTAAGCATATAGAAGGGTTTACAACACTACCCAAGACATATCATCCGCTATTAAGAGTTTACTACGAATAGCATAAAAACCATAACCTACCTCCACTGAAGATTAGTGATCAAGCAAGCAAATTCCCCAAAGCTTCGTTTTTCCTCTCTCTCGATCAATCGTTCTCCCTCTCTCTGTTCTTTCTATTTTTCTTATTCAAACCCTTTTTCTTTTACCCTAATTAGCATATAATTAAGTATAAAAGATGATGAATTAACCCAGTAATTAATTTAAGGTTATCTCCTTTAACCCTCAAGAAATTGGGTTATTAATATTCAACCATTAACTTTATAATTATAAGTAGGAATAGTCCAAAACTCCCCTTAAAACATTTAACTTAAATCCGACCCAGCCTGGGATTACGCAGTTTGTGACGGTCTGTAAAGACTGTGACGGTCCGTCCTTCACGTACGTCACAGAGTTCATAGACTAAATTTCTGTGGAAGATGTGTGACGGTTAGTCGTGCCCACGACGGTCCGTCCTGCCATTCCGTTACGAAGTTCAGAGAGTCGATTTCAGTACTCAAATTTCATAATTCTAGTGTTTTAAAATGAGACCCCCACGACGGTCCATAGTGCCCATGACGGCTCGTCGTGGGGTCCGTCGACTTAGCCAGTTTTTCCAGAAATAAATCTGCTGCTCAAAACGACTAAACAGGTCGTTACAATAGATACCAATTTACCCATCGTTCGTCCCCAAACGATCACAAGAAGAAAAAACAAGGGCGAAAGGGAGTACCTGAATCTGTAAACAGGTGTGGGTATCTTTCTCGCATATCAGCCTCCTTCTCCCAAGTGGACTCTTCAACTGGTCGATTCTTCCATTGAACTTTGATGGATGCAATCTCCCTTGATCTCAACTTGCGAATTTCTCTATCTAGAATGGCAACAGGCTCCTCCTCATAAGTCAAATTCTTATCGAGAAGAACCGAATCCCAACGAATGATGTAGTTTCCATCCCCATGGTATCTTTTCAACATAGACACATGAAATACCGGATGCGCTCCTGACACTCCTGGGGACAAGGCTAATTCATAAGCCACCTCCCCTACTCGCTTAAGTACTTCAAATGGTCCAATATACCTTGGGCTTAGCTTACCTCTTTTCCCAAACCGCATCACCCCTTTCATGGATGAAACCTTCAGCAAGACTTGCTCACCCTCCATGAACTCCAAGTCTCTAACCTTTCGATCTTCATATTCCTTTTGCCTGCTTTGAGCCGCTAAAAGCTTTTCTTGAATAGATTTCACCTTCTCTAATGAATCCCTCAAAAGATCAGTACCCCAAGGTCTAACCTCAAATGCATCAAACCAACCAATGGGAGACCTACATCTTCTCCCATACAATGCCTCGAATGGAGCCTTATCAATACTTGAGTGATAGCTATTATTGTATGAAAACTCCGCTAAGGGTAAGAAGTTATCCCAATGACCACCAATTTCTATCACACATGCACGAAGCATATCCTCCAACACTTGAATCGTTCGCTCAGACTGGCCATCGGTCTGAGGGTGAAATGCAGTACTAAGGTCCAACCTAGTACCTAATTCAGCATGCAATGTTCTCCAAAACTTAGAAGTAAACTGCGTACCTCTATCTGATATGATGGAGAGTGGAACTCCATGCAATCGAACGATTTCTGAGATATAGATTTTGGCTAACTTCTCTGCATTGTAAGTTACCTTGACCGGAATGAAATGAGCAGACTTAGTTAATCTGTCCACAATTACCCAAATAGAGTCAAACTTCCCCAATGTCTTTGGAAGACCAACCACGAAGTCCATTGCAATTCTCTCCCACTTCCATTCAGGAATGGGCATTCTTTGAAGTGTCCCTCCAGGCCTCTGGTGTTCGTACTTTACTTGCTGACAATTTGGACATTTGGCAACAAAATCAACAATGTCGCGCTTCATTCTGCTCCACCAAAAGTGTTGCTTTAGGTCACGGTACATCTTGGTTGCACCAGGATGTATAGAATATCCAGAACTATGAGCCTTTGTAAGAATAGTGTGGATCAAATCATCAACACGGGGCACACATACCCTTCCCTTAATCCTCAAAACACCTTCCTCATCCATTATTGCTTCTTTAGCCTCTACTCGCAACACCATATCCTGAATTCGGCTTAGTTTCTCATCATCAAACTGTTTTCCCTTGATCTTGTCAAGAAAAGAAGATCTCGCCTCCACACTGGCCAAAAATCCTCCCTTCTCATTTACTTCTAACCTCATAAAGTCGTTAGCCAGAGTCTGAACCTCTCTAGCCAATGGGCGTCTAGAAACTTGTAAGTGATCTAGACTTCCCATGCTCCCTTCCTTTCTACTTAAGGCGTCTGCCACAACATTAGCCTTTCCTGGATGATACAAGATAGTAACATCATAATCCTTCAGTAGTTCCATCCACCTCCTCTGTCTCAAGTTCAAATCCCTCTGAGTAAAGACATACTGTAGGCTACGATGATCTGTGTATACTTCATACTTAACTCCATATAGATAGTGACTCCATTGCTTTAAGGCAAACACTACCACAGCCAATTCGAAATCATGGGTCGGATAATTACGTTTGTGCTGCCTTGAAGCATAAGCAATTACATTCTTCTCTTGCATTAGTACTGCACCCAAGACCGAATAGGATGCATCACAATAGACAATGAAATTCTTACCTTCCACTAGCAAGGTAAGGATTGGTGCGGTAGTCAACAAAGTCTTGAGCTTCTGAAAGCTTTCTTCACACTCGTCCGACCATACAAATGGAACATTCTGTTTAGTCAAGTTCGTCAATTGGGAAGCAATGGAAGAGAATCCCTTGACAAATCGACGGTAATAGCTAGCTAAACCAACAAAGCTCCTTATTTCTAACATATTAGTAGGTCTTACCCAATTCTTAACTGTCTCAATCTTCGAAGGATCCACCATCACTCCATCCTTAGAAACTACGTGCCCTAAGAAGGACACTGAATCTATCCAAAACTCACACTTAAAGAATTTGGCATAAAGCCTTCTCTCCCTCAACATTTCCAATACAATTCTAAAGTGCTCCTCATGTTCCTTCTTGTTCTTTGAGTATACCAATATATCATCAATAAATATGATCACAAAGAGATCCAGATATGGCTTAAAAATACCATTCATCAAGCTCATGAAGGCAGCAGGGGCATTCGTAAGCCCAAAAGACATTACTAAGAACACATAATGCCCATACCTAGTCCGAAAAGCAGTCTTGGGCACATCTGCTGCCCGTATTTTCAATTGATGATAACCAGATCTCAAGTCGATTTTTGAGAAGTTACAAGCACCTTGTAACTGATCGAACAAATCATCAATGCGAGGAAGAGGATACTTGTTCTTAACCGTTACCTTATTTAGTTGTCTGTAGTCTATACACATCCGAAAGCTTCCATCCTTCTTCTTCACAAACAAAACAGGAGCACCCCAAGGGGATGCACTTGGTCTAATGAAGCCTTTGCTCAACAACTCTTGAAGTTGGGCCTTTAACTCCCTTAACTCAGCGGGAGCCATTCTATAAGGGGGTATAGAAATGGGGAGAGTACCCAGTTCAAGATCGATGCAGAAGTCAATATCTCTATCCGGTGGCATAATAGAAAGGTCTGCACGAAACACATCTAAAAACTCGCGGACTATCAAAACCGACTCAATTGAAGGTACTTGGGTAGTATTATCCCGGAGGTGTGCCAAGAAAGCTAAACAACCCTTACTAACCATTCTCTTAGCACGAAGAAAGGAGACGATACGAACCGGATTGGAAGTGTAGTCACCCTCCCACTCTTGAAGTTGGGCCTTTAACTCCCTTAACCCAGCGGGAGCCATTCTATAAGGGGGTATAGAAATGGGGCGAGTACCCGGTTCAAGATCGATGTAGAAGTCAATATCTCTATCCGGTGGCATACTAGGAAGGTCTGCACGAAACACATCTAAAAACTCGCGGACTATCAAAACCGACTCAATTGAAGGTACTTGGGTAGTATTATCCTGGAGGTGTGCCAAGAAAGCTAAACAACCCTTACTAACCATTCTCTTAGCACGAAGAAAGGAGACTATACGAACTGGATTGGAAGTGTAGTCACCCTTCCACACTAACGGATCTGTCCCAGGCTTGGCTAACGTCATAGTTTTAGCATTACAATCCAAGATTGCAAAATTTGGAGAGAGCCAAGTCATACCCAGAATTACATCGAAGTCAACCATTTCTAAGATAACCAAGTCTACATGAGTATTACTCCCCACAAAAGTCACAAGACAAGACCTATACACCTTTTCAACTATCACAGACTCACCCACCGGAGTAGAAACACGAATAGGCATGTCAAGCAATTCACAATGTAAATTAAGACCATTAGCAAATGCGGAAGATACATATGAAAATGTAGAGCCAGGGTCAAATAATATAGAAGCCATACAATCACAAACCAAAAGATTACCTGTGATAACAGCATCTGATGTCTCCGCTTCCGACCGCCTTGGAAAGCGTAACAATGGGCCCTATCACCAGTCTTTCCGTTGCCTCTAACAGGTTGCTCCGTACTAGTTCCCATTTGTCCGTCACCCCGGCCGTTTTGGTGACCACCATTACCTCGGCCACCACGTCCTCCAGAATAACGGCCTCTACCATGACCACCTCTACCTCTAGCTATTAGGGGTCTATAACTCTGTTTTGGACAATTCCTCCTAATATGTCCAGTCTCCCCACATCCATAACACTCTATAGAGTCAAGCATAGGTCTCTCAGAGAAGTGTTGATCGGTCTGAGGTGGACCCCCAACTACAGTCTGTAGTGAAGACTGAATTGGTCGGACTGAGTAACCTCCTGAACCCTGTCCTATAGAGTAAGAACCATTAAATTCACCTCCCTTTCGAAACCTTTTTGATGTCGATGCCATGGTGAAGTCATCTGGTTTCACTCCTTCCACCTCTATCACGAAGTCTACTACTTCTTGAATGGATTTTGCCGTAGCCGCTACCTGTAAAGCTGAAATCTGCAATTCTGACCTCAACCCCTTCACAAAATGGCGAATCCGCTCTTGTGGACTGAAACAAAGTTGGGTGGCATACCTGGATAATGCACGAAACTTAGCCTCATAGGCAGAAATCGACATCCTGCCTTGCTCTAGGCTCATGAACTCATCTTTTTTCCTATCCCTCAAAGTCCGGGGGATATACTTCTCCATAAACAAGCTAGAGAATGATGCCCAATTCAAAGGTGGTGCCTCTGTTGGTTGACACTCAACATGTGACCGCCACCACATTTTGGCGTTCCCTTGAAACTGATAAGTCACAAACTCAACACCAAACCGTTCTACTATACCCATCTTGTGTAGTAGCTCATGACAGTCAACCAGAAAATCATAGGCATCCTCAGCTTCAGCACCCTTGAAGACTGGAGGTTTCAATTTCAAGAACTTACTGAAAAGTTCATGCTGATCATTTGTCATCATAGGCCCTGCAGTCAGACGAGGAAACGTGCCTATTTCCAATGAGGCATCCATGCGGGGAGCCACAGTAGCTGCATGTTGTGCCTCCGGAACCTGAGGTGCTGGTGCAGAAAACACTAGAGGTATCTGGCCCTGATCAGATAACCCGCTAAGATAAGCAAGAACCTGATTGATCATCTCTGGGGTAGGTTAGGGTGGCAATCCCTCATTCTGTACTTGTTCATTCTCCCCTTCCTCACCCTCTCTTACCACTTCCCCTGTCGGTGGAGGAGTCACCGCCCTAGTATCAGATGGGCTAGGTGCTTGTCCTCTTCCTCTAGAGGACGTCCTCCCACGACCTCTTCCACGGCCCCTTGCCACTACTCCTCTTCGAGCTACAGCCCCAGTGGCTGGCTCAGACGCTTCTTGTCTTGCCAGTGTTGGTGTTGGCGCAGTCATTGCTCTAGTTCTAACCATCTGCGAAATAGAGTGAAGATGGTCAGATACCAATTTGTATCACCTAGATACCAATTGGACCTAAGTAATAGCACGAAAGAAAGAAAGAAAGAATAGAATTTTCCTAAAGTCTTATAGCCTCTCAAAGAAAAGTAAAGGTGTCCCCCTACCTATCCTTAAGACTCTACTAGACTCGTTCTTGTGTGATGAGACCAACGATCCTAATGCTCTGATACTAAGTTTGTCACGACCCAAAACGGGCCGTGAGTGGCACCCACATTTATCCTCCTATGTGAGAGAACCAACCAATCTAAACCCCAACATTTCAAACATAATAAATAGAAAAATAATGCGGAAGACTTAAAACTCATTAACATAATCAATAATCAACTTCTAAAACTCAAACTTATCATTATCCCCAAAATCTGGAAGTCATCATCACAAGAACATCTATCCTCAAATTACTAAAGCTAAGAGTATCTAAGAAACTAAACATAAATAATAGCTAGTCTATGCCAGAACGTCAAGGAATCAAGACATGAAGAAGAAGATCCAGTCTAAGCTAGAAGCTTTAGCTCACCCTGAAATCTGGTGTGATGAAGACTGGCTAGAGTTGCGGTTGGGTTGAAAACGACGGTACGTTTGCTGCACTCCACAATGAACAAAAAGAAAACATACAAGTAGGGGTCAGTACAAAACACGAGTACTGAGTAGATATCATCGGCCAACTCAAAATAGAAAACAGTATATATCAGATAATATCATAAAATCAACTACAATACTCAACATGCGGCATTTACCATAACCCTTGGTCACAACACCAAGCACATCAATGAGGACGCAAGCCTTTATACCATACTCATTCGAGAATTAGGTTCATTAAGTTGAGTAATTAACATATTTAAAGATTCATTCTCTTTTATTCCTCTTGTGTCAGAACGTGACACTCCGATCCCCTAATACTACGTGTCGGTTCGTGACACCCGATCCCCTAATACTACGTGTCGATTTGTGACACCCGATCCCCTAATACTACGTGTCGGTTCGTGACACCTGATCCCCTAATTCTACGTGTCGGTTCGTGACACCCGATCCCCTAATTCTACGTGTCGGTTCGTGACACCCGATCCCCTAATTCAACGTGTCGGTTCGTGACACCCGCTCCACTAATCTCATTCTATTAATTCATCAAGCCTTCTCTTATACCAAGGCATCATCAATCTCATTACTTTAGTTCATCAACCCTTCTCTTATACCAAGGCATCATCAATAACAAGGTAAATTTAGGATTAGAGATTCAATAGCCTCATCATGCTTATTCATCACATTTATATAATCACATTCATGCAAGCATACAATTAAGCATATAGAAGGGTTTACAACACTACCCTAGACATATCATTCGCTATTAAGAGTTTACTACGAATAGCATAAAAACCATAACCTACCTCCACTGAAGATTAGTGATCAAGCAAGCAAATTCCCCAAAGCTTCATTTTTCCTCTCTCTCGATCAATCGTTCTCCCTCTCTCTGTTCTTTCTGTTTTTCTTATTCAAACCCTTTTTCTTTTACCATAATTAGAATATAATTAACTATAAAAGATGATGAATTAACCCAGTAATTAATTTAAGGTTATCTCCTTTAACCCTCAAGAAATTGGGTTATTAATATTCAACCATTAACTTTATAATTATAAGCAGAAATAGTCCAAAACGCTCCTTAAAACATTTAACAGAAATCCGACCCAGCCTGGGATTACGCAGTCTGTGACAGTCCGTCACGACTGTGACGGTCCGTCCTGCACGTCCGTCACAGAGTTCAGAGACTAAATTTCTGTAGAAGATGTGTGACGATCCGTCGTGCCCACGACAGTCCGTCTTGCCATTCCGTTACGAAGTTCAGAGAGTCGATTTCAATACTCAAATTTCAGAATTCTGAGTGTTTTGGAACGAGACCCCCACGATGGTCTTTCGTGCCCATGACGGTTCGTCGTGGGGTCCGTCAACTTAGCCAGTTTTTCCAGAAATAAATCTGCTGCTCAAAACGACTAAATAGGTCCCATACAAGACAATAAAATAAAGACTATGACATAAGGGACATGTGGATATTGTCCTTGAATCGATGAGGACTCACCAATACTTCATATTCAAGCCTTACAAACCTATTCATCCTCCATGGCACATCAAGACTTTCAATTCCCTACACATTAGTCAAAAAGGGAAAAGAAGGGGTTAGCACATTAGATGTACTAAGTATGAAAGCCATGCAAAAACCATGAAAAGGGGACATTTAGTAAATAGCGTGCTTTTCATGAATTTCGATTAAAACATCATACTATAAGCATAAGAACAACATTTAAAAATTTAGAAACACATAAGATAACAATAAACCAAATATCATAATTTCAGAGTCACTGTACAGTAACTCCAACTCACTGTTACAGTGAATTCCTTCATTGTACACTGAAGTTGCTTATCTTCACTTTAGACGTCTTCTAGTATGTAATCATCCCACTTAAAGTTATCCTAATACTCACTTAAGCAACACAAAGAGAGATCGCCCATACAACCTCTTTAAGCATGCCTAAATGATCCTCAAGACTACTTATAATGAGTAACTATACTTACAAGACATGAAACATATTAACATATAGATAATATGACATTTTCTCATCAAAGGATATCAAAATACTTACTTAAGTAGATCAAGACGATAGCGTCCATGAGTAACCTTTTCAAGACTACCTAAATAATCCTTAAGACTTTCTAAGTTTGGATCATGTCCACATAAAAAATCATCTTCCCTAACTAGAGTCATTCTTCAGACTCATCTAGGTAAGATAAGAAGTGACCATTCCTATTCCCCCTTCATGCCTTAACTAGACAACCCTTAACTACTCTACATAAGTACTTATTCATTTTACATACTTTCTTAACTTAATTAATTACATTCATTAGTTCATTTAATACGCATTCATCACATAAAGTACATTCAAGTAATGATCTTGGACAAGACCTAAGGACTCCAACTAACACCTTCAAAGTCTATTGTGCAATGTCTAGATAGTGTCCCATACCACAACCTAAACTTCATAGAACTTCTCTAATGCTAGTAAGTATCCCATATGATAAGAATAGGCAATAACCAACATAGACATGATAGCAAAGCATGGAATTCAGAGTTCTATCCTACTTCAATGAGGTTATTCTACTTGCCAACGGTAGAACTTAGACACATCCCATGTAGGAACATGGTTAAGGAATATGAAGGGTATGCTTTGTTAACTAGTCTCATTCTTGACTAGAACTACTTCCCTTACCATACTCACTTGGTGCTAGCCTTTTTTATCATAGGTAATTCACATTAAAGGTTCATACAATTGGGTTTCATATCTAGTTCATCACCCAATAACATTTACCCTACTAAATTGGTCCTCTTAGGGGTACCTTCCAATGGCGACAAGAAGCTCATGATGACTTTTCTAAGGTTTGCTATGATGTCGTTCCATCCAATAAACCTTAAGTCCATCATTCCTTTACGTGAAGGATACCGTTACGGCTTTCAACTTCAACATCCATAACCTTACCACTAGGTTCAAGGTTTCACATAAGAGACCCACTTAACATCATTCAAGGTCACATATCTTTCATACATTCAAGACTTAGAGACTTTATCATCCTAAGTCAAGACATCACATATTCACTTTCATACATACATCAAGCAAGGGACACAAGTCAACCAAGACAAAACGCAACATACTTCACTCTAACACATATTACATGTCATTCTTAAGTCACTTAGGAATAACCATTATCATCTTTAATTCATACTATATACTAGCATATCATCATCAATATAATCATTATAGATTCATATAGTCAAGTAGGAACAACCATGCATCAACCCTAAGACTATACATACAAGCACATAGTCATAGTCTATATTATTTACTAACATACATAGAAAGAACACATATTTCACATTACTTAATATATAGATATACATGCTAATACTTCACATAAATTAACTACACAAATCATCATAATACTTCAAGTAGTGCCGACAAGGTCATGATCATCATATTGCATAATGTAACGCCGACAAGGTCACAACAATTCACATAGCACCGCCACCATAAGTGGAACATACCAATAACAACATAATTGAAGTCTAATTAAAATAAAATAAAAGGAATTAGTGCACCATACCCCCACTCCATCTTACCACTTCGATTTCAAAGCTAATTCATCCAATTCGATACCATAAGGCCCTTACCTATGGCCATGAACATCAATTCAATACATAAACCAAAATACTCAATGAATCTAAGTCAATTCAATATATATTTATCAATATAAAACCAATTAGACATCAATTGAATACAATTCTTACTTTATTTAATAGTCCATAGAAATCTATACTAGAATTCATAAGCATTAAGTCAATATCAATTCAATAGGTTTAATAGTCAAAAGATCTAAGAATATTCAATACTCAATTGATAAAATTGAAACATCCTATAAAACAATTAATCCTAATCCATACATGAATCAAAAGCCCATAACAAACAGATGAATTCATTAATATCAAAGCATGATCATATTACCCATATTTTAGTCAAATTGAGAGATTTGTGAAGGTCAAGGTTTCATGGATAATTTCATTGGAAAACACCAATTAAACATCAATATTATCATATCTTAGTGTTTGAAAATGTTTCATGCAAGAACCCAAGACTTACAGTAGATATTGGACTTTTCATCTTTTTGAAATCTTTGAGAATCATCTTTGAAATTGACTCTAAGGTGATAGAAACCCTTATATGAAGAACTCTCATACCTTATTAGAATAACCCAATGAAAATTGAAGAATGAACTCCATTGAAGAACCATCTTCAAGCTCTATCTTCACCTTGAACTCTCATAGAGGTTTTTGAAGAAACTTTGAGAGGGAATGTGTTTTGATTTAGGTATTAGGGTTATAATGAGAGTTTAATGAATTATATACTCTTAAAATACTCATAATCACTCAAAACAAACGTCCTCACATTTTATAAGACTTGGGTGAATTTACAACTTCACCCCTCAACTTAACAGAAATTTAGCAGGAAACACACAGCACCATTGTCGCCAGCATCGATGGTTCGTGGTCTCACCCATGCCCCGTCGATGGGGTCTCATGGGTTGCTCCTGCAACTCCTCAACCTTCAACCTTTCAGGATCCATCGACGGGTCGTCGCCTGGTCGACTGGACGTCGTTTGGATCGTCGATTGGCACTGTCTGGCAGTGTTGAGCTCCAAGTTGGGGTCCTCCTTTAGGGCCCCTTTGTGGGTACTATGTGGAGTCGTACCTGGACGTTTACAACCCAAATATGATCGTATACAAGTTTAGGACCTACCACATGAGTTTTATCCATAACAAACACGTAAAACTCGACGAAACATGTATAGACACACAAGGTCATATCAAGGCAAACCTTTTGAACGTCATGGACGTTCTTGGACGTTTGACCTCCAAACTTCACGAAACTTGACACACTGCCTATATATACACTATAAGAACTCATTTAAGGACCTTATAACTGCATGAATCACACATAAACACGTAAAACTACATATGAGGCACATAGGTCACTTAGTCGTTGAACGTCTCGATCGTCCCTTGACGTTTGACTTCCAATGCACCTAAACTCTTAGACACTGATCAAACCCATATTATAAACCATTTTAGGACCTTAGACCATCACAACAGTCATGTTTGGCTCTAGCTTCACCTAAATCATTTTCGGGGTCTTACAATAATATTCTACAATCACTCTATGATTTGTTACCATATTCTATAATATATATAACTGAGCAAGTAAACACATGTGTCCTGCATGGTATAATACATGTAGAACGCCACGTAGGACACAAAATTTTCATGTAGGGTGTCATGTAGGACAAATGTGTCTATTTGCTCAATTTTTTACAAGTTTATGTGTCTACTTGTGCACAACCAAAGTTAAAGGTCATAGTTATCAGGTGACGTCAAGTTAAGGGTCATGTTTATGTAATATATATATATATATATATATATATATATATATATATATATATATATATATATATGTTATTTATTTTAATTTATGTGATATAAATCGAATTAAGAGAGTCAACTAAATTTTTAAATATTTTTTGTTACTTTTCAAATAATATTTATGGTACATGTGATATTTTGTAAGTTAATCAACTTTTTAATATATATTTTAATATTTTAAGTTGTTAATAATGGCACATATGCAATTTTAGAGTTAAATCAATTTTTTAAAAATATTTAATGTTCTTAATAATTGTGATTTATGGTATTCTTAGTTAACATAATTTTCAAATAATATATGTTACTTCTCCAATCTCAATTCATATCACACTGGAGATATTTTGAAAGTTAAACAAAAAAACAAGTTATTAATTATTGTGATTTATAGTACTATTTATTTATAATTTTTTAATACAAAAATATCAAAAAAAATGTAGAAATATTAAATATTGTAATCATAGAATTGTTTTGTTCATTTTAAATACATAACATATTAAAAAATTAAACAAAGAAATACAAGATATCATATTTAAGAAATTTGAGGCGAAAAGAAAATCGATTAGTTGACCAACTAACTCTAAGCACCTCAAACAATCAATTTTAAATAGAGGAAGTTAAGGAGAAGGGCTAACTGATCAATTGATCGGCTGCTCTTAAGCATTCACTCTTATATAGAGTAATAAAAAATTCAGTATGTCTTTTTAATTATTTAAAGTCGTTAATTATTGTGATTTTTAGTGATTTTAAATAATATAATTTTTAAATAATATATGTTATTTCCTCTGTTCCAATTTATTTCACATATGTGAAATTTTGAGAATTAATCAAGTTTTTATTATGTTTTTAAACATTTTTAAGTTGTGATTTATAGTACTTTCAACATAACTTTCAAATGATATATGTTACTCACTCTGTCCCAATGTCACGACCCAAAACGGGTCGTGAGTGGCACCCACATTTATCCTCCTATGTGAGCGAACCAACCAATCTAAACCCCAACATTTCAAACATAATAAATAGAAAAACAATGCGGAAGACTTAAAACTCATTAACAGAATCAATAATCAACTTCTAAAACTCAAACTTATCATTATCCCCAAATTTGAAAGTCATCATCACAAGAACATCTATCCTCAAATTACTAAAGCTAAGAGTATCTAAGAAACTAAACGTAATTAATAGCTAGTCTATGCCAGAACTTCAAGGAATCAAGACATGAAGAAGAAGATCCAGTCCAAGCTAGAAGCTTTAGCTCACCCTGAAATTTGGTGTAATGAAGACTGGCTAGAGTTGCGGTTGGGTTGAAGACGACGGTACGTTTGCTGCACTCCACAATGAACAAAAAGAAAACATACAAGTAGGGGTCAGTACAAAACACGAGTACTGAGTAGATATCATCGGCCAACTCAAAATAGAAAACAATATATATCGGATAATATCATAAAATCAACTACAATACTCAACATGCGGCATTTACCATAACCCTTGGTCACACACCAAGCACATTAATGAGGACGCAAGCCTCCATACCATACTCATTTGGGAATTAGGTTCATTAAGTTGAGTAATTAACATATTTCAAGATTCATTCACTTTTATTCCTCTTGTGTCGGCACGTGACACTCCGATCCCCTAATACTACGTGTCGGTTCGTGACACCCAATCCCCTAATACTACGTGTCGGTTCGTGACACCTGATCCCCTAATACTACGTGTCGGTTCATGACACCCGATTCCCTAATTCTACGTGTCGGTTCGTGACACCCGATCCCCTAATTCTACGTATCGGTTCGTGACACCCGCTCCACTAATCTCATTCTATTAATTCATCAAGTCTTCTCTTATACCAAGGCATCATCAATCTCATTATTTTAGTTCATCAAACCTTCTCTTATACCAAGGCATCATCAATAACAAGGTAGATTTAGGATTAGAGGTTCAATAGCCTCATCATGCTTATTCATCACATTTATATAATCACATTCATGCAAGCATACAATTAAGCATATAGAAGGGTTTACAACACTACCCTAGACATATCATTCGCTATTAAGAGTTTACTACGAATAGCATAAAAACCATAACCTACCTCCACTGAAGATTAGTGATCAAGCAAGCAAATTCCCCAAAGCTTCGTTTTTCCTCTCTCTCGATCAATCGTTCTCCCTCTCTCTGTTCTTTCTGTTTTTCTTATTCAAACCCTTTTTCTTTTACCCTAATTAGCATATAATTAAGTATAAAAGATGATGAATTAACCCAGTAATTAATTTAAGGTTATCTCCTTTAACCCTCAAGAAATTGGGTTATTAATATTCAACCATTAACTTTATAATTATAAGCAGGAATAGTCCAAAACGCCCCTTAAAACATTTAACAGAAATCCGACCCAGCCTAGGATTACGCAGTCTGTGACGGTCCGTCCTGCACGTCCGTCACAGAGTTCAGAGACTAAATTTCTGTGGAAGATGTGTGACGGTCCGTCGTGCCCACGATGGTCCGTCCTGCCATTCTGTTACGAAGTTCAGAGAGTCGATTTCAGTACTCAAATTTCAGAATTCTAAGTGTTTTGGAACGAGACCCCCACGACGGTCCGTCGTGCCCATGACGGTTCGTCGTGGGGTCCGTCGACTTAGCCTGTTTTTCCAGAAATAAATCTGTTGTTCAAAACGACTAAACAGGTCATTACACCCAACTTATGCGGTACATATGAAATTTTGAACTAAACCAAAATTTTAATATGCTTCTTAAAATATTATTAATTGTTAATTATTGCAACTTATAGTACTCGTGATGAACATAATTTTAAAATAATACTCCTCCTGTCCCATTTTATGTGACACTTTTCATTTTTTGAGAGTCAAACAGCTTAACTTTGACCAGGCATTTGCGTATGGGATCTTCAATGTTTTTGAAACGAAAGTTATATATTTGTAAACTACGTAACGAGTACTATAATTCACAATAATTGATAATTCATAATATTAAAAGGATCTATGAAAAATTTATAATCAAAGATATTTGAATCTCAAAATGTGAAAAGTGTCATATAAAATATAACGGAGGGAGTATATGTTATTTTCCATTTCGAGATTTGTGTGACACTTGTCAATTTCATGAGTTCATCAATTTTTAAATACTTTGAATTTTTATCTATAATACTTTTAACGTAATTTTCAAACAATATATGATACCTCCTTAATTCCTATTTACGTGATATATGTGTAGTTTTGAAAGTTCATCACATTTGTGTATGTTTTCAAACATAATAAGTTGTTAATACAATGTGGGTAAACTTTTGAAAGTTAACCAATTTCATAATGTTTTAAGTTGGTTTTAAATATTATTTCGTAAATAGATAACATGTAAAATATTAAAATAAAAATAAATTAAAATTGATAAAATATGAAATATAAATAGAAGAAATTGAGGAGAAGAGCAAACCAATCCATTGACTGGGGCTAATCCTAAGCTTCTCAACATTAGCTTCTATAACATAGTTAAAGGAAAAATTATTTTGGTTAGAATGATATTTTATCTATGTTATTTTAACTTTTTGAATATTT
The DNA here is from genome assembly GCF_036512215.1 of Solanum lycopersicum. Classification (NCBI taxonomy): domain Eukaryota; kingdom Viridiplantae; phylum Streptophyta; class Magnoliopsida; order Solanales; family Solanaceae; genus Solanum; species Solanum lycopersicum. The sequence goes on from NC_090803.1 coordinate 42,941,574, forward strand.
TTATTCTTTTAATTTTAGTATATTTTAACTAAAAAATGAAAAAAAAAATAGTTTATTCTAAAATAAAAAATATGTATAATTGTTTTTATATTTTTGATCAAAATCTGATTAAAAAAAGCATTAGTCTATAATTAAGTATAAATAATATAAAATTCTCAACTTGTTTTTTTTTTTTTCCTCAACTTGTTTGAATATTTCAATTTGGGTGATACTTAAATTTGACAATATTTTTATATTATTCCTCTACTCTCAATTGTTTATTTCCACTACACACCAATACACATTCCCGATCGCATCTCATCAAAAAGTCAAAAGTCAACACTTGTAATTCACCACATCATTTTTCCTACGTGTCATATTCTAATTAGCCCACTCTTTGACAGAGACCAATCATGTAGTGAACGTGGACACATCAAATGTGATCCTACCAGCCCAAAGATCTATTTTCCTGTAATAAAATATACTATCCATCCTAAACTCAATTTATATTATTTATCTTACTCCTTTTGTTTCGATTAATCCGAAAGATTTAAGATTCTTAAATTAAAACAAATCTATAATTATTTAATGATTTATAGGCATATATCTTTTAAAGAAGTAAATTATCCATTATTGAAATTTATTTTATTTTTTATATAAATTATAAATATATAAATTTTACTTTTAGAATTATTAATCACATAAACAATTATTATTATTTTATATGACAAATTTCAAAAAGATTTCTTTCTCCACTTCCATACCAAATCAAATTAATAAATATAATATATAATATTAGTATATAGTATGTTTAAATTGAAAAGAAGGCGTAATCAGTAATTGTGGTGCAAAGTACAATAACTTTAGCATAGTGTACATCTCATATTGCGTGGAAATAGCAAAATTTGTCCTGGCAATATTTATTTTCAAATATTCCTATAAGTATGCAACTAAAGTGTGAAAACTTTGGTGCTTCAGTTTCAACTTGCTTCAGCAATGGCGATGAAGAAATATCTAATTCTCTCCATTTTTCTACTCAATCTCATCTTCTTCAGAACTGCTTTCTCTTCTGTTGTTGAAGAAGAAGAGGATCTCAGTTTCCTTGAAGAAGAGGATTCCGATGCTCATTCAGATTCCAATCCATATGGTGACCACCACGATTTTGAGAACTACGAAGATCTCGAGGACGATTCTTCCGATCACGGAGAAGACTCGTATGAGCCGCCAGCAGTGGATGAGAAGGATGTGGCTGTATTGAAGGAAGGGAATTTTAGTGAATTTATTTCGAAGAATAAGTATGTTATGGTTGAGTTCTATGCGCCGTGGTGTGGTCATTGTCAGGCACTTGCACCGGAGTATGCTGCAGCCGCGACTGAGCTGAAAGGAGAGAATGTGATGCTTGCTAAAGTAGATGCTACTGAGGAAGCTGAACTTGCTCAAAAGTATGATGTGCAAGGGTATCCCACTGTTTTCTTCCTCATTGATGGTGTTCACAAGACCTATAATGGTGAAAGGAATAAGTAAGTTGTATTTTTCACTTGGTTGACTTTGTGTGTTGGCATTTTTCATCAGTTGCAATTTCTTCTTCTATATTTATTGATCTTGCTAGTGGCTTGTGTTTTTTAGTTTTGTAAATATGTCTAGCAGAGAGATTTCTGGTGAGATTAGATCTTAGACTTTTCTGATCCCTAGTTTCATCTGCAATTTCATCAGAATTATTGGTGATGTGTAATAATTTGAAACCTATTAATTTTCTGTATGGTCAAAATGTTGATTAATCTCATAACATGTTTTCCTTAGAATCTTGAAGAGAAATTTCTTGCCCTATATAATTTACTCATTTCCTCTCGGATTTGATGTACATGTAACTCGACTCAATGTAACATGTCCTTTACCATATTGTAGTTGCTTTTAAATCACCTGATTGTGTAAATAATGTTTAAAAGTATAAAAGTTGAACTCTTTCCTTCTATACCATGTGTATTCCTATTTTCATATCCATTTTACTTTGTCATATTCCAAAGTAGATTTTCATTTCTTTCATTGCAGGGATGCTATTATTTCATGGATAAAAAAGAAGACCGGGCCTGTTCTATCCAATATAACGACTGTAGAGGAGGCAGAACAAATCTTGAAAGATGAGAAAAAAGTAGTGTTGGGTTATTTGAATGATTTGGTGGTAATTCCTCTATCCAGGCTAATGGTTTTCTTTTCCATATTGGGCTGTCATTGGACTTGAGTGCAATTCTGATTTTGGTGATTAATTAGTTTTACTTCCCTTCGCCAAGCTAAAATGGCATGGTACTATATGAACCATCAATTTCTCATAGATGGCAAGAGAAGTAAATTGGAGGAATTTTCTGTTGTCTCATCATATTCAACTGCTACATATTCTTACTACTAGATGTACCACCAGTTATGTAGGTGGATATGATTTTCTTAAATTTGATTGGTTTGGGGATTCAAAACCTTGCTGAAGGGACAAAACATTATTTATACCACAGAGTAAAAAAGAATATATATGGAAGCCAGATTTAGTGATATTTGTCAGGTAATACGGTGATAAACAAAGTTGGGATGGCAGTTACAATTTTATGGGTAATAAATATAGTCTGATGAGAAATACCATAGCTAGAGGGGAACTATAATTTATATTACGTTAGGATAAAAATGGAACACCAGCAAAATCAAAAAGGATATATGGCTGTTGAGATCTTGTTTTCCAGAACGTGTAGCATTATAATTTTGTTTAATTACATCTTTTCAGGGTGATAAAAGTGAAGAGCTTGCTGCAGCTGCTGCACTAGAAGATGATGTCAACTTCTATCAGACTGCCAATCCAGATGTGGCAAAACTCTTCCATATTGATTCTCAAGCCCAACGTCCAGCTCTTGTCATAATTAAGAAAGAAGCCGAGAATATCAACCACTTTGGTTAGTCTGGTTAATGCAATTATATATGCATTAACCATTTCATTAGAGAAGTATTTACCATGTCATACTTTCTTGCAGATGGTGAATTCACCAAGTCAGCAATAGCTAAGTTTGTTTTTGAGAACAAGCTTCCTCTTGTCACCAATTTTACTCGGGAAAGTGCCTCAGAGATATTTGAAAATCCCATTACGAAGCAGGTGATCAATTGAACTAACAATAGCATGCTGATCTTGGGTGATTTTTCTTTCTTCTGTTTACATGTTCTCTTTCTTGTTCGCAGTTGATACTTTTTGCCACTTCGAAAGATTCAGAAAAATTCTTACCAATATTTCAAGAAGCTGTGAAAGCTTTTAAAGGAAAGGTGATAATCTTATTTCTGCTTATAGATATACAGTATTATGGGTATTAATAAATGCCTCGTGCTTAGAAGAATATTTATGAATCATAGGTCTTTCTGCCTTTATTGAGTGAAGCCAGTCTCTTTATGAAGCATAGGTTTTTCTGCCTGTATAGTGTGCTTTTGCCAACTCTCTGACTCGAGATCATTTGTTTTTTTTTAAAACCTTTCCTTGTAGCTTATCTGTGTGTTTGTTGAAATCGACAACGAAGATGTTGGAAAACCAGTTTCAGAGTACTTTGGTGTTAGCGGTGATGCCCCAAGAGTAAGATATTTGTAGTACTGATCGTCGCATATATTCTGTTTTCGAACTTCCTAGAATCCAACTTGAGATTTGGTGCAGGTTCTCGCATATACAGGAAATGAGGATGGGAGGAAGTTTATACTGGAAGGTGAAATAACCTTGGATGGTGTCAAGGTTTGTTGACTGCTAACTTTAGAATCAAACTTTTCAATAAACCATGTGTAACGAGGATGTACTTCCCCCAGTGTTAAATTACATGGAATGTGTTTATGAATCCTTTTGTACCTAAGGTTTTCTTTTAAATTAAACCTTGAATGTTGGCTTCTCAAAAGAATAGCAAAATCATTAAATGGTGCGGTTTGGAGGGGAGTAACTAGACGGTGTGAATCGAAGATTGGAGCAATAGGTCTTTCCTTGTAAAAGTCACATAGAGTAAAACGATTCATCGAATTAAAAGTTTGAGTATGATGTTAGCCTGGATGAGTTAGCCAATTTATTTGAAAGAATGTCTTTTTAGCCAATGAGATCTTAGTAGGTGTGGTAAATCTTTGCATTAATTGGTGGGGCACAATGGAATTCAGTTTTGGAGTTTTGGGTTTAGCAAATGAAATCTTGTCCATTTTGAAAAGTTTGAGATTAGGACATTGATTTATAGTCTTACAGCGGTAATTTTGGTTTCACATTTGCATTATATTAGCAAAGGTTCTTTCAGCTAATGTTTACCTTTCTGTCTTAACGTGTATACGTGTTTCATATGTTTTGCAGTCATTTGGGGAGAAGTTTTTGGAAGACAATTTAAAGCCTTTCTACAAATCTGATCCAATTCCTGAGACTGTAAGTGTTTTGGGTCGTTCCATTATTTGCCAATGTTATTTAAATATCAAAATGCACATGCTCCAACAGCCAACATTAAGCATCAGATTATGGTTTTTTTTCTTATATCCTTTGATCATATGCAGAATGATGGGGATGTCAAAATTGTGGTTGGCAATAACTTTGACGAAATTGTTTTGGATGAATCAAAAGATGTTCTTCTTGAGGTACTAGTTAATCTTGTTCTAAATGAATGCATGTCTTAATCAGTGATGCGAATAATTGGATGAACAGCATCCAGATTTTTAGAGTTGTTCTGGTCGTCTAATTGATGATTTGCATTTGTGATTCAATACAGTTATATGCTCCTTGGTGTGGACATTGTCAATCACTAGAACCCATATACAACAAGCTTGGCAAGCATTTAAGAGGCATTGACTCCCTTGTTATTGCCAAGATGGATGGTACAACAAACGAGCATCCCAGAGCCAAGGTACTTTTCACCACTTGATCTTTTGACTATGCTAGCGTATTATAATTTCCAGCAAGGGATGTGTCAGATTCTATATCCTAGTTTCTTTAGTTAATTAGATATGTTTGTGGGATACCTATATTGCATTCTTTTGTGTATACCAACATTTATATGTAATAAAGGAAATGTCTGAAAAGCTAAGGATTTGTTGAAGGCCTAAGTAATAAAAATATCCCGCAAACCGCTTAAACTTTTGAAATAGACGGTCACATTATTAAAAATAGAACCAAAGCATATAGAGGTCATGCAAGTACTTCATTAGATATATCTGTAACTGCAAGCTCTAAATAGTGTAGTTATGTTATGCTTGTTGGCAGATACAAAGTCTGGCTCAGTCACTACCATCTATATTAGTGCACTAGATGTTATACTCTTGTTTGTTAAACAATTAATTAGCTAAGGGAAATCTTCTTGTGTGACAAACAGACTGTAAACTCTCTTCTGCTAACTTTGGTTTCTAATTTAAGTTACTGTGCTTGTGCATTGTACTAGAATTGTGTAGTTGTTTCATATTTAGTTGTGTTACCAACGTCCAAAACAGTGGGTAGGAGGAGAGTGTGGCCTTCATTTTTTATTTCTCATGATAGCTCAGGCTTTTTAAAAGATTGTATTATGTGAAAATACACGCAAGAGTATCTAGAATGTCGTTACCTACATATATGTTGAAGCAGAACTTGAATGAGGAAAACAGACTCATTTTCAGTGTGCTGTTTTGCCTCAGGTAGGGAGGCTTAGGTGGGAAAAAGAGCTAATTGTTTTATTATGTTTATTTTTCGGAAGGAACTGCGGGGAGAGGGGGTAAGTGTTCTTTGTTCAAACATTGGGTTAACGATTCATTGATTAATTGCAGTCTGATGGATTCCCAACACTTCTGTTCTTCCCAGCTGGCAACAAGAGCTTTGAACCTGTGAGTGTAACATAAATTCTTTGCCAAAATTATATTGCTATTCTTTGTTCCGTTTTGCTTCAAATGATAGCTGATGCATGTTTTAAATGATCATGCCGTTCTACAGATTACTGTTGACACAGATCGTACAGTTGTTGCCTTTTACAAATTCCTGAAAAAGCATGCATCTACCCCGTTCAAGATTCAAAAGCCAGTCTCAACACAGAGAACTACAGAGTCTGATGCCAGTTTAAGCCACGAGAGCACCACTAATGACGCTAAGGATGAACTGTGAGATATGTAGGTTCTAGCATATAAGTCAAGTTTGGCTTTAGAAGAGAATGCAAAGCATATGGTTAAATGTGGAAGTGGAATATGATCACAACATCAGCATTGAAAATTTAGGTAGAGAATAGAAAGTAGAAAGACACACCAAAAGGCTCTCTTTTGATGGTTGAATATTTTTACTTCTTTTTCTTTTTTGGTTGGCTGAAAATAAAATGTTTCGTTGAATTTGCAAATTGACATGCCTTTTTCTTTACTTTGTTTTTGTTGTGGTATTTATGGAAGCAAGTTTTGCACTAGTTTGGATTGCATATTGCAGATTTTGATGATGGTTTTGGTACACTTGTTTATATTAAACTAGTACACTTGTTTGCACTTAGCATGGTCATGAAAAACAATGGTAAATTCGCCTAAAATCGCTCTAATCACACTTCTGATTCATCTCGCTTGTCATCCTCGCCTCTCTCGCTTATACAAATAGAAATGAAATTATAAATTGTGTTTATGTTTGTATAAAGCGAGAGAAAATTGTATATATACGTGCAAATGCATATATTTTCATCCTGTACACTTGTAATTATACAATATAAATATTTCCTACTCAATTTTCTTTCTCTCTTTCTCATTTTATACATACACAAATTATATAATTAATCTTTTGTATACAAGTGCACATGTATAGCAAATTATACAACTGTTTTCTTTATATATGTATAGCAAATTATAAAACTGTTTTTTTTATATGTATAGCGAAATATACATATTTATGTTTGTTATGGAGCGTAATTATAAGATATAAAATATAAAAATGAATTTTATGTTTGTTAAATGTGAAAGTTACTCTTAAAAAAATATCAATTACAAAAATATATATCAGAAATAAATAATTTAGTAATTCATAAAAGTAAAAAACAACATATAACACCGGGATTCACCAAAAAAAAAAATGAAAACAGATGTTTAAAATTAATTGAGAAAAAAAAATGGAGAAATCATATTTGGTAAGGATTCTAATTAGATATAATTACCACTATTTAAGAAATATTTCTTTTTCTTATAACCGCATGATGCTCAATTAATTAAATAACTTAATAATTAATTTGTATAATTAATTAATAATAACTCAAATATACAAAAAAGATTCAGTTTAGTCATAAAAACTATAGTTATGTTACGTAAATACGTAAAGTCTAGCTAAAGAGGTCTATTATGTGTTACGTTATAGCTATTCATGAAATTTAAAAGGATAAAACACATACAAGTATACTAATTAAGAACCTGAATAACATGTATATAACAATAGTGTTGAGTCAGGCCCAAATAATTTTTTGTGTTCAGACGGAAAACTCACTTTACTATGTCAACTCATACTTGTATGAGACACCATTTGATTGACAAGCGGACATGGTTGGGATTCATGTGCAACATCTTTTAGTCCACTTTAAAATTATTTTTTTTGACTTTATGCCTCATCTAATGTATTTTTTGTTTCTACTTTTTTGTACTAAATGTTTTTTCTGTTCTTAGTTTATATTGTTTCTAAATAATTTTTTCTGATTATTATATAAATTTTTAGTTAATTTTGTTTATATATTTTTTCTATTTATTGTTTCTTTTTTACTAAGTAGATAATTTTTTATGATAATTATATAGATTTTTAGTTTATTCTGTTAATATTTTTTTCTATTCGTAGTTATTTATTTATATTATAGTAAATAGTTGTTTGTATTTTATTTTCAGTTTATAAAATTAAGATATAAATATTTTTTTAATCCTAAAAATTAATTTTTTTAAAAGGTATAAATAAAATTTGTAAAGTCAAAATTATACTTTTTATTTATAATTTCTTAAGAAACGTAAAAGGAAAGTAAATAAATAAATATTTATTAAATTTCACATAACTTTAGTTTTAAGAATAAAAACTAGCATATATTGACTAAAAAAATATGTATTTATATATGTATTTATGGATTTTTTCATTTTTGAATTTCACGAAAATAGTATCAAAACTTATGTAATTGTTTCACGAGTATTTGATGGTTTAAGTGCTTTTGAAAACATGAAATCGTTGAGAGAAAATAATAGAACAAATTAATTTTATACCTTCTTTATTTTTCATATTAGTAGTCTACTTGTTTATTTTACAAATTTCTTAAGAAATCATAAATAAAATTTAGCTTTACTAATTTGCACGTTTTTTAACATTATAAATTTTATTTAAACTTTCAAAAGAATTAATTATTACAAAAATAAAAAAATATAATTAATTATATCTTAATTCGTAAAATACAAAAAATATTATACAACTTATTTTAGCAATTTAAATAACTGATATTAAAATGGAAAAATAATGTCAAAAAGTATAAGTAGAATGAATCGAGCAAGAATTTTGGATTTCTTTTCTATAAATAAGATTATTAAAGATTAAAAGTGCAAAATTTAGAACAATTGATTGAAAAGAAATCAAAGAAAAAAAAGTAAAAAGTAAGAGAGAAAAAACTTTACAAGGAAAGAGAGAAAGGAAGAAAAAAAGTAAAAAGTAAGAGAGAAAAAACTTTATAAGCAAAGAGAGAAAGGATAGTTTGACCATTTTCTGAAATACAATTTGTTATTCACTTGGCAAATATAAGTTAAGTTTCATATAAGATTTGTTTGTCACATCATATATATGTCTAGTACATAATAAAAATTTCCGGTAGCTCATTTTTTAGTGAGGAGCTTGTTCTTTTGATTTGAGTACTATTAGTATAGTATAACTTGTATTTGTCGGATGTTATATAACTAATATTGTTGTATGAGGTACAACTTGTATTAGTTTTGATCAAAAATATTTTTAAATGATACACCAACTTAAATTATTCTTCTTAGCACAAAACGTCTCTCAATTATTAAAACGTGAATTGGCTATAAACGCGAAAAACAAGACAACAGATTTACGTGGTTCACCAATAAATTGGCTACGTCCACGGGGAAGAGAGGGAGCAGTTTTATTATGGAGAGGCAAAAACAGAATTACAGAATAGGGTTTGCCATAGCGTCTATATATAGTGCTAAGTTATGCCCTAACAGGCTTGGGCCTAAAATACATAATTGACAGATAATTAAGGGCTCAATTCAAGGCATTCAACAAATCTCCACCTTGACTTGAATTCTCCAAACAGATTCTTCAGACGCACTATGATAGTGCCAGGCCTCCCTGTAACGACCTGTTTAGTCGTTTTGAGCAGCAGATTTTATTTCTGGAAAAACAGGCTGAGGCGACGGACCCCACGACGGACCGTCGCAGGGTCTCGTTTCAAAACACTTAGAAAATCTGAAATTGGGTACTAAAAATTGACTCTCTGAACTTCGTGACGGAATGGCAGGACGGACCGTCACAGAGTCTTCAGTGGAAATCCAGTCTCTGATACTTGCGACGACCTGCAGGACGGACCGTCGCAGGCACGACGGGCCATCGCAGGCTGCGTAATCCCAGTCTGGGTCGGATTTCTTTATACGTTTTAAGGGACGTATTTGACTATTCCTGCTTTAATTATAAAGTTAGTGGGTTAATGTTAATAAGTCTAATTACTTGGGGGTTAAAAGAGGTAACCTTAAGTTAATTAGTGGGTTATTATTGCCATCTTTTATTCTTAATTATATGCTAATTAGGGTAAAAGAAAGAGGGTTTGAATAAAGAAAATAGAAAGAACAAGAAGAGAGAGAGAGGGTCGATCGAGAAGGGGAAACACAAAGCTTTGGAGAAAATTTGCTTGCTTGATCACTAATCTTCGGTGGAGGTAGGTTATGGTTTTTATGCTTTCATAGTAAACTCTTAATAGCGAATGATATGTATTAGGAAGTATTGTAAACCCTTCTATGTGCTTAATTGTATGCATGCATGAATGTGATTATATGATTGTGATGAAATAAGCATGATGAAGCTATTGAATCCCAAATCTTGATAAAAACCCAATCTCTTGTTAATGATGATGTCTTGGTATAAAAGAAGGCTTGATGAACTAAAGTAATGAGATTGATGATGCCTTGGTATAAGAGAAGGCTTGATGAATTGATAGAATGAGATTAGGGGATCGGGTGTCACGAACCGACACGTAGATTTAGGGGATCGGGTGTCACGAATCGACACGTATATTTAGGGGATCGAGTGTCACGAACCGACACGTAGATTTAGGGGATCGGGTGTCACGAACCGACACGTAGATTTAGGGGATCGGGTGTCACGAACCGACACGTAGAATTAGGGAATCGGGTGTCACGAACCGACACGTAGATTTAGGGGATCGGGTGTTACGAACCAACACGTAGATTTAGGGGATCGGGTGTCACGAACCGACACGTAGATTTAGGGGATCGGGTGTCACGAACCGACACGTAGATTTAGGGGATCGAGTGTCACGAATCGACACGTAGAATTAGGGGATCGGGTATCACGAACCGACACGTAGATTTAGGGGATCGGGTGTCACGAACTGACATGTAGATTTAGGGGATCGGGTGTCACGAATCGACACGTAGATTTAGGGGATCGGGTGTCACGAACCAACACGTAGAATTAGGGGATCAGGTGTCACGAACCGACACGTAGAATTAGGGGATCGGAGTGTCACGTACCGACACAAGAGGAATAAAGATAATGAATCTTGAAAGATGTTAATATACTCAATCTAATGAATCTAATTCCTAAATGAGTATGGTATTGAGGCTTGAGTCCTCATGTGTGAACTTGACGGTAATTGTTAATGATATAGTACTTGTTGTTGCTACATGTTGAGTATCATAGTTGATTTTATGATATTACTTGGTATATACTATTTTCTATTTTGAGTTGGCCGATGATATCTACTCAGTACCCGTGTTTTGTACTGACCCCTACTTTTATGTTTTCTTCTTGTTATTTGTGGAGTGCAGCGAACGTGCCGTCGTCTTCAACTCAACCGCAATTCTAGCCAGTCTTCGTCACATCGGATCTTCAGGGTGAGCTAACGCTTCTAGCTTGGACTGGATTTTCTTCCTCCTGTCTTGATGCCTTGAACTTCCGGCATGGACTAGCTTTTACTTATTTTAGCTTCTTAGAATACTCTTAGTTTAGTAATTTGATCATAGATGTTCTTGTGGTGATGACTTCCAGATTTTGGGGAATAATAGATGTTGGATTTTAGAAGTTATTGAATTGGTTTTTATTAATGAGTTAAGTCTTCCGCATTACTTTCTGTTGATATTATATTGAAATGTTAAGGTTTAGATTGGTTGGTTCGCTCACATAGGAGGGTAAGTGTGGGTGCCAGTCGCGGCCCGATTTGGGTCGTGACAAACTTGGTATCAGAGCATTAGGTTCGTTGGTCTCATCACACAAGAACGAGTCTAGTAGAGTCTTAAGGAACGGTAGGGGGACGCCTTTACTTTTCTTTGAGAGGCTATAAGACTTTAGGAAAATTCCATTCTTTCTTTCTTCTTTCGTGCTATTACTTGAATCCAATTGGTATCTAGGTGATACAAATTGGTATCTGACCATCTTCACTCTCTTTCGCAGATGGTTAGAACTAGAGCAACGACTACGCCAACACCAACACCAGCACCGGCGGGACAGGGTGCGTCTGAGCCAGCCACTGGGGCTGTAGCTCGAGGAAGAGCAGCGGCAAGAGGTCGTGTTAGAGGTCGTGGGAGGACGTCCTCTAGAGGAAGAGGACGAGCACCTAGCCCATCTGATACTAGGGCGGTGACTCCTCCACCGACTGAAGAAGTAATAAGAGAAGAGGAGGATGGGGAAAATGAACAAGTGCAGAATGAGGGATTGCCACCCCAACCTATCCCAGAGATGATCAATCAGGTTCTCGCTTATCTTAGTGGGTTGTCTGATCAAGGTCAGGCACCTCCAGTGTTTTCTGCACCAATACCTCCGGTTTCAGAGGTACAACATGCATCCACTATGGCTCCTCGTATGGATGCTTCATTGGACATAGGCACGTTTGCACGTCTGACTACTGGGCCTATAATGACAAATGATCAGCATGAACTTTTCAGTAAGTTCTTGAAATTGAAACCTCTAGTCTTCAAGGGTGCTGAATCTGAGGATGCTTACGATTTTCTGGTTGACTGTCATGAGCTACTACACAAGATGGGTATAGTAGAACGGTTTGGTGTTGAGTTCGTGAGTTATCAGTTTCAAGGGAACGCCAAAATGTGGTGGCGGTCACATGTTGAGTGTCAACCAACGGAGGCACCACCTATTACTTGGGCCTCATTCTCTAGCTTATTTATGAAGAAGTATATCCCCCGGACTTTGAGGGATAGGAAAAGGGATGAGTTCTTGAGCCTAGAGCAAGGTAGGATGTCGGTCAATGCATATGAGGCTAAGTTTCGTGCACTATCCAGATATGCCACCCAACTTTGTTTCAGTCCACAAGAGCGGATTCGTCGTTTTATGAAGGGGTTGAGGTCAGAGTTGCGGATTTCAGCCTTACAGGTAGCGGCTACGGTAAAATCCTTCCAAGAAGTGGTAGATTTCGTGGTAGAGGTGGAAGGAGTGAATCAAGATGAATTCACCATGGCATCGACATCAAAGAGGTTTCGAAAGGGAGGTGAGTTTAATAGTTCTTACTCTAGAGGACAGGGTTCAGGAGGTTACTCAGTCTGACCAATTCAGTCTTCACTACAGACTGTAGTTGGGGGTCCACCTCAGACCGGTCAACACTTCTCTGAGAGACCTATGCTTGACTCTAGAGAGTGTTATGGATGTGGGGAGACTGGACATATTAGGAGAAATTGTCCAAAACAGAGTTATAGACCCCCAATGGCTAGAGGTAGAGGTGGTCATGGTAGAGGCCGTTATTCTGGAGGACGTGGCGGTCGAGGTAATGGTGGTCACCAAAATGGTCGAGGTGATGGGCAAACTAGAGCCACTACATCACAACATGGTAGGGGCAATGGACAGACAAACGATAGGGCTCATTGTTACGCTTTCCCTGGGCGGTCTGAAGCGGAGGCATCTGATGCTGTCATCACAGGTAATCTTTTGGTTTGTGATTGCATGGCTTCTGTATTGTTTGATCCTGGATCCACATTTTCTTATGTATCTTCCTCATTTGCTAATGGTCTAAATTTACATTGTGAATTACTTGATATACCTATTCGTGTTTCTACTCCGGTGGGTGAGTCTGTGGTAGTTGAAAAGGTATATAGGTCTTGTTTGGTGAACTTTGTGGGGAGCAACACTTATGTAGATTTGGTTATCTTAGAAATGAATGATTTTGATGTAATTCTGGGTATGACTTGGCTTTCTCCGCAATTTGCGATCTTGGATTGTAATGCTAAAACGGTGACGTTAACCAAGCCTGGGACAGATCCGTTAGTGTGGGAGGGTGACTACACTTCCAATCCGGTGCGTATCATTTCCTTTCTTTGTGCTAAGAAATGGTTAGTAAAGGGTGTTTAGCTTTTTTGGCACATCTCAAGGATGACACTACCCAAGTGCCTCCGATTGAGTCGGTTTCGGTGGTCCGTGAGTTTCTGGATGTGTTCCCTGCAGATCTTCCTGGTATGCCACCAGATAGGGATATTGACTTCTGTATTGATCTTGAACCGGGTACTCGTCCCATTTCTATACCCCCTTATAGAATGGCTCCCGCGGAGTTAAGAGAGTTAAAGGCACAACTTCAAGATTTGTTGAACAAAGGCTTCATTAGACCAAGTGCATCCCCTTGGGGTGCGTCTATATATAGTGCTAAGATACGCCCTAACAGGCTTGGGCCCAAAATACATAATTGACAGATAATTAAGGGCCCAATTCAAGGCATTCAACATAAATGATACACCAGCTTAAATTATTCTTCTTAGCACAAAACGTCTCTCAATTATTTAGAAGTAAGCAAATTTCAATCTTTTATTAAAATTTGTTAAAATTAACAAGTTTTTCGTGAAACATATACCTTTCATACTACTCTCAGCAAAACTCTCTAAATCACTCCAATAAATCATTTCTCTTCATTCAAAATATATTTAAAATATTATCATGATTTTTTTAGCAACAACATTTGGCATTATGTCTTCTTATTAAATAGCAACTTTGTTCATTTGATTAAATAATTAACAGTTGATATGTTTTCTTCTTATTATATCAGTAAGAAGTGGTGTCACTCAGATATTTTTTACTTCTTATAACGAAGAACGAAAGTCGAGCATTAGAGATCAAAATTAGTTGAATCTTGATCACCTCAACTATCAATTTTTCCTGAAAAATTGTTCAATTAACAATATTTTAACTTTTGCATAATATAAACATAGTGTAAAATTAAGTTTTAACTTTATACAATTGGTAAAGGAGAAGAGTAGATCATGTTTCCTCATAGCTAATATTGTTTTTTTAACCCAAACAAATGAAACAATGGTTCAATGAATTTTAATTTCTTTTTTTTTAGCTTTTTTCAACTGGTAATAAAATTATAGAAAAAAGTTTTTAATGAGAATAATATGACTTGGATATATTTTTGTGTGGAATTCACTAATTTTTTGACAAATTTAAATAGAAGGATGGAACTTGTTAGTTTTAAATATTTTGAGGATGTTTTTTTTAAGAACGATAATTTAAGGATATAATTTAAATTTAAGGTATAATTTAAGAATGTTTTAGTCAAAAAATCGTATTATTTATTGCAATTATATTCTGATCTATGTGACCTATACTTTATTTTTGTATATTGTCCTTTTGTTGTCTTTCATGCTCTTCTCTTTCTTCTTCTTTTTTCTCCTCGGTATGTCTTTACTTATAAGAAAAAAGAAGAGAAAATACATAGCAAGCCCATTAAAGTATGTTTCTTTTTTTAAAAGGACACTTAAGGTCTTAATACACCCCTATATTAGTTAAAGTGAAATTATTGAACCGTTTTTTTAAATTTAGTTAACACTCACGTGTAAAGCGTGAAAACTAAAAAAAATATATTAAACTTTTTTTTCACAATATTTTTATTAAATATATAAATAATCTTTTATTTTAGTGTTAATTTTTTTTCTTTCTTCTCCTTCCTGAGCGCCGCCATTGTCCATTGAAGGAGACAATGGCTTCGAGGTTTTCTTTTCTTCTTCTTTTTCTTTCTCTTTCTCTTTTCGTTTTTCATTCTAATTTGATTTTGATAAAGATTATTGCAAAAGAATAATACAGTCTCTATCCATCAGTAAAGTGTTTTTTTAGTTCAGTCACCAGCAAGAAATTTCATTGACAACTAGCTGATTTTCTTTGCGATGGCGACGATAAAAGATTTATTGTTTCATCCTCAGATTTCTACTCCTCCTTCTTGGCCGACGGGGGTGAGACTGGCGGGGTGAGAAGCATCGAATAAATGATGCAACGTCGAAGAAAAAATCGTATTTCAAGTGACTTCTGATCATTTGCGAGGCTGAAATCATGTTCAAACCAACAAAACATTATCTCATCTGAGACTGAAGAGAGAATTTATGTTTTTCTAAAATACAACTCATGTTGATTTAGAGCAAAAATTAATGCTAAAATTACAAAAAAAAAAATTAATTTGATAGAGGATTTGATTTCCCATTGTAATTTTGATTTGGTGATAGACAAAATGGAAATGGTGTTGTGGCAACAAGATTGTCAGCTAAGAAGACCAAGTGAAGAAGAACAAAGGTTGAGGTTAAGCAAAATTGAAGAAGGAAATAAAAATATCTATAGAACTAAGAAATAAAAAAAATATAAATAAAAACAAAGAATAGAAAATCATATAAAAGTTGACATGTGGCACGTAGTAATTAGTGTGTGCATTCACTTTCTTTTGTTTAAGTGAGATTGATCCGAAAATGTGATATTTATATCACTTTAAATTATTCAATGGGGGTACTAGAACCCTTGTAAAGTTCATATGTCTTTCTAAAAAATGTGCTATAGTTAAATGGAGTAATTGTGTATTTTCTAAAAAAAAAAATGTTTGGAAACCAGTTCAATTACTCCTTCAATTTACAATATAAATAAAATTATAATTTATTTTTTATAATTAAATAATTACATAAGATATCAATTGTCAAATTTTAATATGAATGTAATTCGTATTTGTATCATAAGATTAATCATTTTTCATTTATAGTATTTTAAAATTTTCATCTTTCTAATTCATTTTTTTTACTTCTACTTTTGCGATCCATTAAACATAAAAATATTTATTTATTATGAATAATTTTTACTTTATTTAATAAATAAATTTAACTTTATTTTAATATTAATGTTTATTTAAATACAAAAGTTTTTTTTTTCAATTTGAAGGTGTATTTCAATTTTGAAGAGCATGTTAGGATATTTTTTTGACTCACTTTTTGCTTTTATAAATTTAATTATATTTGCATTTAGAGATTCATTTTACTAAATTAGTCTTAATAATTATATTTTGAATTTATTAATATTGTAATTATTTAAAGCTTAAAATAATATTTTAATAGACAATAAGCATATTCCTAAATGTTAAAGCTTAAAATAAAATTAAGAAGAAGAGAAAATATTGCAAGTAAGATTACAAGACTCTGATTTAATCAAATTGGGAACTTAAATCAAAGTTAAGGAAGGGCCTAATATTTATTTATTTACTTAAAATTTTATGCTGATAAGAATAAAATGCGTAGATATTGTTAATTAACAAAAAATATTCATTTAGAGCATATACTTATTGTAATACATGAAGCTTATGTATGTAGTTTTGAAATAAGTAGGTTCTTAGAA
Organism: Solanum lycopersicum; assembly: GCF_036512215.1. Taxonomy (NCBI): domain Eukaryota; kingdom Viridiplantae; phylum Streptophyta; class Magnoliopsida; order Solanales; family Solanaceae; genus Solanum; species Solanum lycopersicum. Next base: position 42,958,360 of record NC_090803.1, read on the forward strand.
ATATTAATTGAACTTTTTGCTATTTATTAAAAAAAATTACAAAAGATAAAAATCTACATTTACTATTATTCTCAATTAATTATCATTTAATTACTATTCTAATATTCATACCTTTGAAACCAACTAAAATTTTAATAATTAATTCTTCGTTATTTTGAAGTATGTATGAATTCCTAATATTTAGGATGTTAATATTTATGTTAATCGATTGAGACGAGAATTCTTTAGTTTATTTTAATAATTAAATGAGCACAATTTAATGAAATGTACGTTTTCAACATTTATATGAGGTATGTGATCTATTAAGTTATACTTATTAACTACTCATATTGATTATAATAAATCAATAATCTCATTTTTGTGTGTAGTTATAATGTACGATCATATTAATGATCATCAAAAGTGATAAAATTACAATTGTTTTAAAGGCTTAAGGTTGAACCTCATTGTTGATAAGAAGATGGATTTAACTTCTGCCGCATCAAAAGGGTAAGGCGATGGATTCATGTCTAATTGCACCAAGAGGAGGGATAAGACATGAAGTTCAAGTCTTGGTGCACCGTGATATATTAAAGATGTTGAGTTCAAGTCTCATAATTTATGGCTTAAAATCTCTTTATATGAATAAGACGTTGAGACGCACTATATTAATGATATTTTGACTATTAAAACAAAAAGTGTGCTTTTGATGAAAATCAATCATGAACCCTATTCAATTGAAAACTTTCATTTCCTAATTTGTGATGGCACCACATAAACAAACTTGGGTTCTCCTTTTGTGTGTGTGTTTGTGTATCTCCCGGATGCATGGTATTTTTTGGGTATGTATATAGTGTGTAGGTGTATTGTGTGAGTGACATAATGGGAGATATAGTGGGAGATTAAGAGGGTAATTGGGTTGTGGTGTGAAATAATGGGTTTATGGGGTAGTTAGGTTATATTTAATTTTATCATATTATTTCTTTTGTTTAGTTTTGGAAGATTATATATATATATTCACTAACTGTTAATATACTAATAATTAGGGGTGTGCATTCAGTTTTTTCTATATTATTTCGTTTGAATTTTTTGATTTTTGATTTGAAGAAGTGTAATTCAATTCGAATCAAAATAAATTTATTTTGTTTGGTTTTCTCTTTTTCGGCTCGAATAATCAATTATATCAATAATTAGAAACATAAACAAAGTTATATTTGCAATTTGAAAAAAAATCATATATATATTCTTAAATATGCTTTTTAATATAAATCACAAGTAAAACGTAAAATATAAAATACTAACGTAAAATACAATACTTAAAAATATATCAATTATAGATGTCCAAACATAAAAAATAACTAAAAAGGGACAAACTCGTTAATTCCAACTTAATTCTAACACACACAAGCACACACATATAATTTAATTTTTTTAATTTTTCAGATTTTATTTTTCTAAACTTGAAACCAAACAAAAAAACTAAACAAAGTAAATTATTAGATGTATGTTCAATAGGGTTAATTGGGCAGGACATTGAAGCCAATATTGAATTCTATATGCACTAATTTTTAAGCTTAAATAAATAAAACATAGTGAATAAAGAAGAATGATTTTTATTTCATTCAAAATGATACATTCAGAAATAAATCATTCTACCTACACTACATTTCTAATGAAATTTCAAGTTCTAATTATATTTTTGAATTCGAAAAAGTTCATATAGAGTTAATCTGAATGAAATTCAACATATTATGATTCTCTTGTGCAAGAGCGGATATCAATTTTGGCTATCAAAGTCATGGTCAGCAGTCGTAGCATCTGCTCCTGCTTCACTTAAAGGTCTTTCATTTTGAAAAGCTACTCTCATTTTATCAAAAATTAACTTAATCAAACTAATGCTCCAGTACAAGACCCCAAAGCAGCTTTAATTTCATAATATTTTATAATATTTAGAATTTGAATGTACTGTTATAATAAAGATGGACGTAAAAAATAAATTTAATCAATTTAATATTTAATTTTTTTTTATTAAACTCGTTATAAGATGCATTAGATGGTGTCTTATGTGTATTATGCCACAAAGGACATATATTTACTTATTCAACTTTATATAAGTTAAATATTTACTTATATACATTTAAAAATTTAAAGATATAAACATTAGTTGAGGTCAACTTAAGGAGCACTTTTATTCCTTTAAAACATTATACTACCAAGTATAACTATAGTTAGGATTACAACAAATCTCAAAAAAAAACTTAGGCTTTCACCCTCTCTGCCAGACCCCTCATCTTCTCATTGAGAATCATAATTAGGGGTGGACATGGTATATTATGGTATGGTATTATAAAGTTCGTTTCAATAATATTTTGATTTTTTTATTCTAAAAAAAAATTATATTATTATTATATCAAATTAATTCAGTATGGTTTGGTTTTTTAAAGTTCAATTTTGATATTTCATGGTACCACAAATTAGTAAGAGTAAAGTTTAGTTTTAGCAAACATAAATATCATATTTGTATGGCATATGCGTGCGTACACACGCGCATGCACACGTAGGCACACGTACACACATACACGCGCGCGCGCGCACACGCACGCACACACACGCACGCACGCACGCACGCACGCACGCAGCGCACACACAATCTTCGGTTTTTTAATTTTTTGTCTTCGGTGTTTTTAGTTTTTTGGATTTAATTTTTCTAAATTCGAAACAAAATTAAAAAAACAAACAAAATAAATTATAAATCCAAAAAATCAATTCAAATTAGAATTCAATTTGATTTGATTTGATTTTTCAGTTTGATCCAAATAGTGCACACCCCTACTAATAACATAAACAAAAGTTAAATGGTAATAAAAAAAAATAAAGTGTAATTAATAGATATACTAAAATCATTAGTTTATCTATTAAAATCTACATTAAAAGGAAAAGCAAATTCATTACTTTTTGAAATAATTGGGAAAAAAAAAAACTTACCAATTTTTTTTTTGTTATTTTCAAATACTTAATAATAAAGTTAATAAAATAAGGTAAAAGTCAAATATTTAATTAAGATTTTTATGAATTATTTAAACTCAAAAAATAATGTAAAACTTAAGTTCGATAAAAATTTATGTGTCTACAATATTAATCTTTTCACTTAACTAATTAATTAAAATGTTTATCCTCATTTATACACACCATAATTAACTTTAATAATGTTTATCCTCATTTATAAACTTGAATAAATTACTCCCTCAGTTTATTATTTTTATTCACTATATCATTTTAAGATGTTCAATACTTGTCTAGTTTATAATATCAATGAATAATTATAATGTTGTGTCTATTTTATCCTTGCTAATATTATTTATTTTTTAATATTTAGATGACTTATATTTAATAAAGGTGGTTTGGTAAAATTACCTAGATCACTTACAACTTTTTGCTCTCTGTGTCAAGTAGGAATATGCAAAAATTGAACCGATTGATAAATCGAACTAAAAAAAGTGTTATTGATTTATTACTATTGGCTTTATTGGGTTAACAGTTTTAAAACGGTTTTATAATAATACTAAAAAACTCATCAGTTCAATATTGATTTTTAATATTGAATTGTGTAAACGGATATAACTCATAAAGGCTATAGTAACTAGAGTCAATTCCCTAAATGGTCACCCAAGTTAAGAGAATTATCTTGAAGTATCATTTATGTTTCATTTAGGACCAAAATATCACTCAACTATCACTATTTTCCTCTAAATATACTTGTCACTTCAAAATCATCACTCTCTCCTAGTTGACATGACATGTCATTAAAATCTTTTTTCAATAATAGATTAATTTTAATTCATTGAACCCATTTAACTAAAATAATGATCATATTATTTTTAATTTTTTTTATTAGTTTATTAAGAATAAACTTTTATACATTAAATCTTTTATCATAATTAAACTTTTTATATTTTTATGTTATGAAGAATACATTTTAAAATTGTACTATAATTTTATAAACACATACATTCAAAAAAAATTAATATACAAATCACGTGAACGCTAATTTACTCAATTAATCATAGTTGTATAAAAAATCAATAATATTAAAGGTCAATTAACTATTAGAATAATAAAAATTGTGCATTTTGAAATTCATGCTTCGATATTCCTTTTTTTTTTCAAAAAAAAAAAAGAAATTGAATAATATTATACTTTTTATCCGTTAGATATACTAAATACCTTTAAAATCTCCTTAAATTCTAGTTGATTTGTCCTTTCAATAAATCATCATTTTAAAAAATAATAGACCTATTTAATTCATCAAACTTATGTCTCTACAAAACAAAATATATAAATTAAACGAGAATTTATGAAGCTTATAAGAAAAATAATTGAAAAAAATCTAGTAACCGTATATATTGTTACTATACAAAATTAAAATTCCTAACTAAATTATTTGAAAATTTTAAGCAACTTTTTTTACAAAAATATTTAAATAAATTTGTAGGTTGACAAAAAAAGTTGGTAAGAAAGCTGAGAAAATTATTATTTAACATTTTTCATTTAATTTTTATGTTTACTCTTTTGTTTTATATTATATGATATGATATTATAACATTTCAAACAACTAAACATCAATAAATAAACTAATAATTAATTAAATTTCCTATTTTAATTCAATAATATACAGATTATATGTGCTTAATATACTGATAAATAAAGATTAAAATTTTATTTTCTAGAAATATTATTCACTTACTATTTTCTTTTTAAAAAGGATATTGTAAGTATATATGGATTTCAAATCACTCAAATATAAATCTTTTTTAATTAACTTTTAATATTATTAATTCATTATACAATTTATGATTATTTGAAGTAAATTAGCTTTAATGAGTGATTTGGATATAAATATTTTTTTGAACGCATATGTTTATAAGTATTCAAAATTGATGAGATTATAGTACATTTTAAAAACGTATTCTTCATAACATAAAAAAATAAAAAGTTTAGTTATGATAAAAGATTTGAAACATGAAAATTTATTCTTAATAAATAAATAAAAAAGTTAAAAATAATGTGATCATTATTTTAGTTAAATGATTTTAGTAAATTAAATTAATCTATTATTAAAAAATACTTAATGACATGTCATGTCAACTAGGAGAGAGTGATGCTTTTAAAGTGTCAAGTATATTTGGAGGACAAGAGTGATAGTTAGGTGATATTTTGTTTCTAAATGAAGCATAAATGATATTTCAAGACAATTCTATTAACTTGGATGACCATTTAGGGAATTGACTCTAATAAGTACTACTTTACCGGTACATAAATATTTAAATATTAATCATAATACCTTACTAGTTACTTTCTATGTTCTTTAGCCTTCAATTCACATTTCGTATTAATTTTGAATTCACAATTTCACATAATACAAAGTAAAAAAATATATTTCTCTTTGAATTCACTTGTACAGTTTGTGTTTGTTTCATGTTTTCTAATATATGAGCATTGTAAAGTTACGTTATTATCTTATCGATTTAATTTATTGGAGATGTCATATATTTATAATTTTATAACCATTTAGTTATTGGTTAATTTAAAGTTGATTTTAAAAAATCTTTATTAATTTAGCGTATTTTAAATCGAAAATCTATAAAGTGAATTGTTGAATGCATAATCTTAATATCAAATGAATAATGAACAATAATAAAACGTGGCAGGTTTTGAGATTGAATATAAATATAAGTTTTGTTCTCAATCTATGTTAGAAAAAAATCAGAATTATTGATTCTAATAAATTTTGCGAAAACACGAAGTAATCAAAATTTACTGAATCAGTAAGAAAGAAGAACAAAAATTTAATTCACAAAAAAATCAAAATATGTAAAACACGTACCAAAATCTGAAAAAATTTTAACAGGAAAAATATCAAGTCTACTGAACTCACAGTGTCCCCTTAAGAAAATTATTCCCCTCTAAGATCCGAGGTTTGATTTGGAATATGACCTCGCAGGGTAAAATGATCTCAATCACCAGAGTATAGATACCAAAAACTCTAGTATCAGCGAACCACTCAACAACAGTAAAATACATGAAGTAGTTGTTGTGCATAAGAAGAAGAGATCAGAAAAATTCGTAAGAAAAAATTCTGAAGAGTAAATAGTATTTATAGGCAAGAGGAACGGGTTTCGAAAGGTTGCAACCCTTTCAGAATCCAAACGACCATTAATGAAAGTTTGCAACCTTTCAAATGATACTAACTGTTCTTGAAAGTTGTAGCCTTTCAGAACAATCATTTTCAAAACAGCGGAAAATTTAAATTAAACAGGGAAGTTTTAAAATTAAATTGGTCGCGCGCGGATCCGAGTCGGGTCGGGTTAATCAACTAAAAAGTTGAAACGTTTCGTTTAATTTCAACTAAATAACTGAAAATGTTTCTGTTATCAACAACGTTTCGTTTAATTTCAACTAAATAACTAAAAATGTTTCTGTTATCAACTAATTAATTAAAAGTATTTAATCTAATTAATTAATTAAATAATTAATTAATTAAATAATTAAATAATTAAATAATTAAAACAAACTTTATCCAAAAAATAATCTCTCAATCGATCATTTTTAAAGCCGAAGTCGAGACGAGCGGGCAACGACGACAACGTCGTGAGGGGGTCTCTCTTTCCAACCTTTTTAACAATTAAAAGGAGTGTTTGTATATTTAAACTCTCATATTTTTCGTTCCACCACCGATGAGGGACAATTGCCTTTTCTTTAAAGCATAAGAGGACTTTTCACGTTTCCAACTCTTCAAGTTCTCAACTTTTCAAGTTTCTCTCTTTCCCTCTATTTGTCATCAATTTTTGCTACATACTCAACATTCCCCCACATTGAAGGGGAATGATTATAACATAGGAATGCACAGACAAGTATGTACTTTACAGGCAAGGATTAACTGCATCAAGATAAGTAGGTTTCCCCTTTGACTTTCCATAGTGAACATATATCGTATATACTCGGTCAATCGGTATGCCATATATTTGAACAGTCAAGCTTTGGTGTATAACTAGACAATCATATGTCAAGCAATTAGCCTTTTACTGTTTATGGTTCTTACGGTTGTGTTCGTTTCAGCCATGAACACATCATGGTTTCATCAGTGTATAGAGAATAGGCTTTTGAGAAAAAAATTTCTTTGAAGCAGCTTTCACTTCACACTCACATAGGTGGTTTGTAACGTATCATCTCGTAGATACACTATTTGGTCAAATTTGTCAAACTTAGCAAATCATTAAAAACTTTAAGCTTATTACCTCATTAACAAGCCTTAAAGTCTTAACCTTGTTCCTCAACATTGTTTTCATTATGAGAATGGATTGAGTTAATTGACAATGTCGAATCATCAACCACAACTTTGTTTTTCTCCTAAATTTAGATCTTGATATCTCTAGTCTGCTAGATAGAGTTACCGTCATGTTGACTTAACCTAAGCCGTAAACTCATTCCCTTAGATGATCTTTCAACTGCCTCTCTCACTAGGCCTTTCGTTAGTGGATCTGACATATTATTGCTTGACTTTACATAGTCAATTGTGGTAATTCCACTAGAGATCAATTGTCTTACGGTGTTATGTCTCTGTCGTATGACTTTCCGTTATACATAGCGCTCTCTGCCCTTTCTAATATTGCTTGACTATCGCAATGTATGCGAATAGGTCCAACGGGTTTGGGCCAGAATGGTATATCCTCTAAGAAATTCTAGACCCATTCAGCTTCTTCACCAGACTTATCCAAAGCAATGAATTCAGATTTCATTGTGGAGCAAGTAATACATGTCTGTTTGGACGATTTCCATGAGACCGCTCCTCTACCAAGTATGAACACATAACCACTTGTGGATTTTATTTCATTATACCCGATGATCCAATTTGCATCACTATATCCTTCAATCATAGCAGGATATTTATTATAATGCAACTCATAGTGTTGTGTATATCTAAGATATCCCAACACACGTTTCATTGCCACCTAGTGAGTTTGATTCGGGGAACTTCTAAACCACCTCAGTTTGCTAATCGCACATGCTATATCTGGTCGCGTACAATTCATTATATACATCAAACTTCTCAATACTCTGAAATATTCCAATTGAGAGTCACTTTGACTTTCATTCTTTTGAAATTTACAACTTAAATCAATTGGAGTTTTTACAATATTGAAATTCAAATACTTGAACTTATCAAATATTTTTTTAATATAATGAGATTGAGATAATGCTAGTCCCTAAGGATTTCTATTAATCCTGACCCTGAGATTAAATCATCAACTCCTAAGTGCTTTATATCAAACTTGCTGGACAACATGCGCTTAGTAACATTTATATTGTCAATATCTTTACTCATTATTAACATGTCATCAACATACAAACAAACAATGGCTTCATGATTCATAACGTTTTTAATATAAACACACTTATCACATTCGTTAATCTTGAATTCATTTGTCAACATTGTTTGGTCAAATTTAGCATGTCATTGTTTGGATGTTTGCTTGAGTCCATAAAGTGATTTCACAAGTCTGCACATTTTCTTTTCTTTACTAGGAGCAATAAACCCTTCAGGTTGTTCCATGTAAATTTCTTCCTCCAACTCTCCATTTAAGAAGGCTGTCTTTACATCCATTTGGTGGATTTTAAGATCATGCACTGCTGCTAGTGCTATTAACATCCTAATTGATGTTATTCTAGTTACCGGAGAGTATGTGTCAAACTAGTCCAGTTGTACCCTCTGACTACCACTCTAGACTTATATTTGTCAATAGTCCCATCAAGTTTCATTATACTTTTAAAGATCCACTTTGATCCTTATTTCCTGGAGGAAGATCAGTCAATTTCCAAGTATGATTACTTAAAATTGATTCGATCTCACTATTGATTGCTTCTTTCCAATAAGTTGACTCAGATAAAAACATAGCTGCTTTAAATGTTTGAGGCTCATTTTCAAGCAATAGTGCCACACAATCTGGTTCAAAAGAAGCAGGTTTTCGTTGGCAAGTATTACGCCTAAGATCCTCACTAGTTAGTGTATGTTCCGTTGATTCTTCTCGTGGTCGTATAGATCTTTCACTTGTCGACTCACATTCAATTTTATACGGATAAATGTTTTCAAAAAACTCTTCTTTATCTGATTCAATTATCATATTAATATGAATCTCAAGATTATCAGATTTGTGAACCAAAAAACTACAGGCCTTACTTTTCACAACATATCCAATAAATACACAATCTACTATTTTGAATAAAATTTTAACCCTCTTTGATAAAGGATCCTCTGCCTTGTCTAAACACCCCCACACTTTGAAATATTTCAAGTTAAGTTTCCTTCCTTTCCACAAATCATATGGAATTGATTGTGTTTTTCGATGGGGTACCCTATTAAGTATCTTATTAGCCGTAAGGATGGATTCCTCCCAAAGGTTTCGTGGTGAACCAGAATTGATCATCAAAGCATTTATCATTTCCTTTACGTTCTGTTCTTCCGTTCCATCAAACCATTTGACTGTGGTGTATAAGGTACAGTAGTTTTATAAAATAAAATATTACCATATTCCAAACATATCTCTACAAAAGGAGATTCATATTCTCCACCCCTATCACTCTGAATCTTTTTTTTTCATTAGATTCAATTGGTTCTCCACTTCATTTTTATATTGCTCAAATGCAACAATTGCTTCATTCTTACTATTATCGAAATATACATAACAAAATCGAATGCACTCGTCAATAAAAGTATAAAATAATTTTTTCACCACAAGATGGTATCGACTTCAAATCACATATATCCGTGTGAATTAAGTCTAAAGTTTTGAAATTTCTTTCAACAAACTTATAATGATATTTAACAAACTTACTTTCCATACAAATTTCACATTTCGATTTATCACATTTTAAAATCAGGCAATACTTCTATAGTAATTAATTTTCGCAAGGCTTTGTAATTTACATGTCCAAAACATGTATGTCATACATCATTTGACTCCAATAAGTAACAGAAGCAGAATTCTTATTAATACTTTCAACAACCATTACATTCAGTTTGAAAAGACTCTCATTGAGGTAGCCCTTTCCTATGAACATTTCATTCTTACTTATTACAACTTTATCACTAACTAGGATACACTTAAACCCGTTCTTAACGAGTAGTACAACAGAACATGCAAAACACTGTTCGAAGTAAACACCTTGCTGGAAGTTATTTTCAACCTTACTTTCCCAGTTCCTGCAATCTTGTTGTTGCTGTGTTTCCCATGAACAAATCTTCATCGTACTCAAAAGGAGTGTATGTTGCAAAGGCTTCTTTTGCAGAGCAAATGTATTGAGTGACACTTGAGTCGAGAAACCACTCCTTCGAATTTCTAACTAAGTTACACTCCGAGATTATTGCACACAAGTCATCTGCATCTTCCATCTTTTCCACGATGTTTGCTTGAGTTTTGCCTTTGCCTTTGTCTTTGTCTTTTATTAGAGCACGACAATCAGAAGACCTATGACCAACCTTGCCACAATTGTAAGAATTGCCTTTGAATTTCTTCTTGGCCTATTCTGACTTCTGCCCGTTGGACTTCTTTCTCTTTTTGTCTTTGGTAGGAGCTTTTCCAACAATATTTACTCCAATGATTGTTGAGCTCTTACTAGACTTTTTTCGGCGTTTTTATTATCTCCCTCAATCTTGAGCCGAATCACAAGATCTTCAAGATTCATTTCTTTACGCTTGTGCTTCACATAATTCTTGAAATCATTTCACGAAGGAGGAAAATTATCAATCGCTGTAGCCACTTTAAAAGCTTCATTTACTACCATATCTTCAACAATCAGATCATGGAAAATAAGTTGAAGTTTCTGCACTTGTGATCCAACAGTTTTACCATATAACATTTTTTAGTCTAAAAATTTTGCGACTATAAATTTTTTCAAGCATGCATCTTCTGTATTATATTTCTTCTCAAGTGCATCCCACAATTCTTTTGAAATTGTTATTACACTATAGAAATTATATAAGTCGTCCTCTAAAGTACTCAAAATGTAGCCTTTACATAGGAAGTCTGCTTGTTTTCATGCTTCAATAATAATGAATTTTTCTCTGTCTGGCATATCAGCAGCAGTCACTGGAGTTTCTTCACTAGTAAATTTCTGCAGACCAAGAGTGGTGTGCAAGAAAAATACCCATTACTGCCATTCTTTGAAATTCACACCAGTGAATTTATCCAATTTCTCTACTTGTGGTACAACAGTTTGGTTGGTGCAACAACAACCACTGTAACACCGTTGTTTGCCATTTCTGATAAACAAATGTCTAGTCTTAGTAAACAATAAATTATAATTTCAGACTTCAAGGAGTATAAAATCACAAAGATTTTAGTCTCCATGAGAAACACAAATTAATAATATTATAGTAATTTCCTTAAGATTGTTGTCAATCTGTGTTAGAAAAAAATCAGAATTCCTGATTCTAATAAATTTTGCAGAAACACGAAATAACCAAAAGTTAATGAATCAGTAAGAAAGAAAAACATAAATTTAATTTTAAAAAAAACTAAAATCTGTAAAACACGTACCAGAATTAGAAAAAATTTTAACAGAAAAAAGATCAAGTTCACTGAACTCACAGTGTCCCCTTAAGAAATTATTCCCCTCTAGTATCCGAGGTTCGATTTGGAATATGACCTCCCAGGGTAAAATAATATCAATCACCAGAGTATAGATACCAAAAACTCTAGTGTCAGCGAATCACTCAACATCAGTAAAATACACGAAGTAATTGTTGTGCAGAAGAAAAAGAAGAGATCAGAAAAATTTGTAAGGGACATCTCTGAAGAGTGAATGATACTTATAGGCAAGTGGAACAGGTTCCAAAAGGCTGCAACCCTTTCATAATCCACACAACCATTAATGAATGTTTGCAACCTTTCAAATTGTATTGACTATTCCTGAAAGTTGCAATCTTTCAGAACAGTCATTTCCAAAACGATGAAATATCTTTTTAAATAAAACAGATCGCGCGCAGATTCGAGTCGGATTGGGTTAATGTCACGATCCAAATCGGGCCGTGAGTGGCATCCACATTTATCCTCCTATGTGAGCGAACCAACCAATCTAAACCCCATCATTTCAAACATAATGAACTAAATACATTGCGGAAGACTTAAAAACTCATTAACAAAATAAATCAATTAACTTCTAAAACTCAAACATTTATTATTATCCCCAAAATCTGGAAGTCATCATCACAAGGACATCTATCCTCAAAATACTAAAGCTAAGAGTATCTAGAAAGCTAGCATAAACAAAAAGTTAGTCTATGCTGGAACTTCAAGGAATCGAGACATGAAGAAGAAGATCCAGTCCAAGCTAGAAGCGTTAGCTCACCCTGAAATCCAGTGTAATGAAGACTGTCTAGAGTTGCGGTTGGGTTGAAGACAACGACACGTTTGCTGCACTCCACAAATAACAAGGAAAGAAACATACAAGTAGGGGTCAGTACAAAACACGGGTACTGAGTAGATATCATCGCCCAACTCAAAATAGAAAACAATATATAACAAGTAATAATATAAAATCAACTACATTACTCAACATGTAGCAACAACAAGTACTATGATCGTTAATAAGTACCGCCAAGTTCACACATGAGGACTCAAGCCTCAATACCATACTCATTTGGGAATTAGGTTCATTAGATTGAGCATATTAACATCTTTCAAGATTCATCACCTTTATTCTTGTGTCGGTACGTGACACTCCGCTCCCCTACTACTATGTGTCGGAACGTGACACTCCGATCCCCTAGTTCTATGTGTCGGTTCGTGACACCCAATCCCCTAATTCTACGTGTCAGTTCGTGACACCCGATCCCCTAATTCTACATGTCGGTTCGTGACACCCGATCCCCTAATTCTACGTGTCGGTTCGTGACACCCGATTCCTTAATTCTACGTGTCGGTTCGTGACACCCGATCCCCTAATTCTATGTGTCGGTTCGTGACACCCGCTCCACTAATCTCATTCTATTAATTCATCAAGCCTTCTTTTATACCAAGGCATCATCAATCTCATTACTTTACTTCATCAAGCCATCTTTTATACCAAGGCATCATCAATCTCATTACTTTAGTTCATCAAGCCTTCTTTTATACCAAGGCATCATCATTAACAAGGGGTCTTCAAGATTTGGGATTCAATAGCTTCATCATGCTTATTTCATCACAATTATATAATAACATTCATGCAAGCATGCAATTAAGCATATAGAAGACTTTACAATACAACCCAACACATATCATTCGCTATTAAGAGTTAACTACGAATAGTATAAAAACCATAACCTACCTCCACTGAAGAATTTTGGTCAAGCAAGCAATTTTCCAAAGCTTTGTTCTTCTTCCCGTTTTTCCTCTTTCTCGTTCGATCCCCTCTTTCCCTCTTTTTTTGTTCTTTTCTTTTTCTTATTCAAAACCTATTTCTTTTACCCTAATTAGCATATAATTAAGCATAAAAGATGGTGAATTAACCCATTAATTAATTCAAGGTTATCTCTTTTAACCCTCAAGTAGTTAAATTATTAACATTAACCCACTAAATTTATAATTATAGCAGGAATAGTCCAAAACGTCCCTTAAAACATTTAAAGAAATCCGACCTCGCCTGGGATTACGCAGCCTGTGACGGGCCGTCGTGCCTGTGATGGTCCGTCCTGCTGCTTCATCACAGAGTTCAGAGACTCACTTTTTATTTAAGACCCTGTGACGGATCGTCATGCCTGTGACGGTCCGTCCTGCACTATCGTCACGAAGTTCAGAGAGTTGATTTCAGTATCCAATTTTAAGAATTCTAAGTATTTCGGAACGAGACACCCTCGACGGTCCGTCGTGCCCATGACGGTTCGTCGTGGGTTCCGTTGTCTCAGCCAGTTTTTCCAGAAATAAAATCTGCTGCTCAAACGACTAAATAGGTCGTTACAATAGATACCAATTTACCCATCGTTCGTCCCCGAACAATCATAAGAAGAAAAACAAGGGCAAAAAGGAGTACCTGAATCTGTAAACAGGTGTGGTTATTTTTCTTGCATATCTGCCTCCTTCTCCCAAGTGGCTTCTTTAACGGGTCGTTTCTTCCATTGAACTTTGATGGATGCAATCTCCCTTGATCTCAACTTGCAAATTTCTCTATCTAGAATGGCAACAGGTTCCTCCTCATAAGACAAATTCTCATCAAGCAAAATGGAATCCCAACGGATGATGTAGTTTCCATCCCCATGGTATCTTTTCAACATAGACACATGAAATACCGGATGCACTCCTGACAGTGCTGGGGGCATGGCTAATTCATAAGCCACCTCCCCTACTCGCTTAAGTACTTCAAATGTTCCAATATACCTTGGGTTTAGTTTACCTCTTTTTCCAAACCGCATCACCCCCTTCGTGGGAGAAACCTTCAACAAGACTTGCTCACCCTCCATAAACTCCATGTCTCTAACCTTTCGATCCGCATATTCTTTCTGCCTGCTTTGAGCCGCTAAAAGCTTTTCTTGAATAGATTTCACTTTCTCTAATGAATCCCTCAAAAGGTCAATACCCCAAGGTCTAACCTCAAATGCAACAAACCAACCAATGGGAGACCTACATCTCCTCCCATACAATGCTTCGAATGGAGCCATATCAATACTTGAGTGATAGCTATTATTGTATGAAAACTCCGCTAAGGGTAAGAAGTTATCCCAATGACCACCAATTTCTATCACACATGCACGAAGCATATCCTCCAACACTTGAATCGTTCGCTCAGACTGGCCATCGGTCTGAGGGTGAAATGCAGTACTAAGGTCCAACCTAGTACCTAATTCAGCATGCAATGTTCTCCAAAACTTAGAAGTAAACTGCGTACCTCTATCTGATATGATGGAGAGTGGAACTCCATGCAATCGAACGATTTCTGAGATATAGATTTTGGCTAACTTCTCTGCATTGTAAGTTACCTTGACCGGAATGAAATGAGCAGACTTAGTTAATCTGTCCACAATTACCCAAATAGAGTCAAACTTCCCCAATGTCTTTGGAAGACCAACCACGAAGTCCATTGCAATTCTCTCCCACTTCCATTCAGGAATGGGCATTCTTTGAAGTGTTCCTCCAGGCCTCTGGTGTTCATACTTTACTTGCTGACAATTCGGACATTTGGCAACAAGCTCCACAATGTCATGCTTCATTCTACTCCACCAAAAATGTTGCTTTAGGTCACGGTACATCTTGGTTGCACCAGGATGTATAGAATATCCGGAACTATGAGCCTCTGTAAGAATAGTGTGGATCAAATCATCAACACGGGGCGCACATACCCTTCCCTTAATTCTCAAAACACCTTCCTCATCCATTATTGCTTCTTTAGCCTCTCCTCGCAACACTTTATCTCGGATCCGGATTAATTTCTCATCATTAAACTGCTTTCCCTTAATCTGGTCAAGAAAAGAAGATCCCGCCTCCACACAAGCCAACAATCCTCCCTTCTTATTTACTTCTAACCTCATGAAGTCGTTAGCCAGAGTCTGAACCTCTCTAGCCAATGAACGTCTAGAAACTTGCAAGTGAGCTAGACTTCCCATGCTCCCTGTCTTTCTACTTAAGGCGTCTGCCACAACATTAGCCTTTCCCGGATGATACAAGATAGTGATATAGTAGTCCTTCAGTAGTTCCATCAATCTCCTCTGTCTCAAATTCAAATCTTTTTGAGTAAAGCATACTGTAGGCTACGATGATCCGTGTATACTTCACACTTAACTCCATATAGATAGTGTCTCCATTGCTTTAAGGCAAACACTACCGCAGCCAATTCTAAATCATGGGTCGGATAATTACGTTCGTGCACCTTTAATTGCCTTGAAGCATAAGTAATTACGTTCTTTTCTTGCATTAGCACTGCACCCAAACCCGAATAGGATGCATCACAATAGACAATGAAATTCTTACCTTCCACTAGCAGGGTAAGGATTGGTGCAGTAGTCAACAAGGTCTTGAGTTTCTGAAAGCTTTCCTCACATTCGTCCGACCATACAAATGGAACATTCTGTTTAGTCAAGTTCGTCAATTTGGAAGAAATGGAAGAGAATCCCTTTACAAATCGACGGTAGTAGCTAGCTAGACCAACAAAGCTCCTTATTTCTGACACATTAGTAGGTCTTACCCAATTCTTCACTGTCTCAATCTTAGAAGGATCCACCATCACCCCGTCCTTAGAAACCACATGCCCCAAGAAGGACACTGCATCCAGCCAAAACTCACACTTGGAGAATTTGGCATAAAGCTTTTTCTCCCTCAACATTTCCAATACCATTCTCAAATGCTCCTCATGTTCCTTCTTGCTCTTTGAGTATACCAATATATCATCAATAAATACGATCACAAAGAGATCCAGATATGGCTTAAAATTCCCGTTCATCAAGCTCATGAAAGCAGCAGGGGCATTCGTAAGACCAAAAGACATTACTACAAATTCGTAATGCCCATACCTAGTTCGAAAAGCAGTCTTTGGCACATCCGTTGCCCTTATTTTCAATTGATGATAATCGGATCTCAAGTCAATCTTAGAGAAGACACAAGCACCTTGTAACTGATCGAACAAGTCATCTATGCGAGGAATGGGATACTTGTTCTTAATAGTTACCTTGTTCAACTGCCGATAGTCTATGCACATCCGAAAACTCCCATCCTTCTTCTTCACAAATAACACCGGAGCACCCCAAAGGGATGCATTTGGTCTAATGAAACCTTTACTTAACAACTCTTGAAGTTGGGCCTTTAACTCTCTTAACTCCGCGGGAGCCATTCTATAAGGGGGTATAGAAATGGGGCGAGTACCCGGTTCAAGATCAATGCAGAAGTCAATATCTCTATCCGGTGGCATACCCGGAAGGTCTGTGGGAAACACATCTAAAAACTCACGAACTATCGGGACCGACTCAATTGGAGGTACTTGGGTAGTATCATCCCTGAGATGTGCCAAGAACGCTAAACAACCCTTACTAACCATTTTCTTAGCACGAAGAAAGGAAATGATACGCACCGGATTTGGAAGTGTAGTCACCCTCCCACACTAACGGATCTGTCCCAGGCTTGGCTAACGTCACAGTTTTAGCATTACAATCCAAGATTGCAAAATTCGGAGAAAGCCAAGTCATACCCAGAATCACATCAAAATCCACCATTTCTAAGATAACCAAGTCTACATAAGTATTGCTCCCCACAAAAGTTACTAAACAAGACCTATATACTTTTTCAACTATCACAGACTCACCCACCAGAGTAGACACACGAATAGGTATGTCAAGCAATTCACAATGTAAATTAAGACCATTAGCAAATGCGGAAGATACATATGAAAATGTAGATCTAGGGTCAAATAATACAGAAGCCATACAATCACAAACCAAAAGATTACCTGTGATAACAACATCTGATGTCTCCACTTCCGACCGCCCAGGGAAAGCGTAACAATGGGACCTATCACCTACTTTCCCGTTGCCTCTACCATGTTGCGCTGCAGTAGTTCCCATTTGTCCGTCACCCCGACCATTTTGATGACCACCATTACCTCGGCCACCACGTCCTCCAGAATAACGGCCTCTACCATGACTAGCTATTAGGGGTCTATAATTCTGTTTTGGACAATTCCTCCTAAGGTGTCCAGTCTCCCCACATCCATAACACTCTCTGGAGTCAAGCATGGGTCTCTCAGAGAAGTGTTGACCGGTCTGAGGTGGACCCCCAACTACAGTCTGTAGTGAAGACTGAATTGGTCGGACTGAGTAACCTCCTGAACCTTGTCTTCTAGAGTAAGAGTCATTAAACTCACCTCCCTTTCGAAACCTTTTTGATGTCGATGCCATGGTGAAGTCATCTGGCTTCACTCCTTCCACCTCTATCACGAAGTCTACCACTTCTTGAAAGGATTTTGCCGTAGCCGCTACCTGTAAGGCTGAAATCCGCAGTTCTGACCTCAACCCCTTCACAAAATGGCGAATTCGCTCTTGTGGACTGAAACAAAGTTGGGTGGCATACCGGGACAATGCACGAAACTTAGCCTCATATGCAGTAACCGACATCCTACCTTGCTCTAGGCTCAAAAACTCATCTCTTTTCCTATCCCTCAAAGTCCGGGGAATATACTTCTCCATAGACAAGCTAGAGAATGATGCCCAAGTCATAGGTGGTGCCTCTGCTGGTTGACACTCAACATGTGACCGCCACCACATTTTGGCGTTCCCTTGAAACTGATAAGTCACAAACTCAACACCAAACCTTTCTACTATACCGATCTTGTGTAGTAGCTCATGACAGTCAACCAGAAAATCATAGGCATCCTCAGATTCAGCACCCTTGAAGACTGGAGGTTTCAATTTCAAGAACTTACTGAAAAGTTCATGTTGATCATTTGTCATTATAGGCGCTGTTGTCAGACGAGGAAACATGCCTATTTCCAATGGAACATCCATGCGGAGAGCCGCAATAGCCACATGTTGTACCTCCGGAGCCTGAGGTGCTGGTGTAGAAAACACTGGAGGCATTTGACCTTGATCAGATAACCCACTAAGATAAGCAAGAACCTGATTGATCATCTCTGGGGTAGGCGGGGGAGGAAATCCCTCATTCTGTACTTGTTCAGTTTCCCCTTCCTCACCCTCTCTTACTACTTCTTCAGTCGGTGGAGGAGTCACTGCCCTAGTATCAGATCGGCTAGGTGCTCGTCCTTTTCCTCTAGAGGACGTCCTCCCACGACCTCTACCACGGCCTCTTGCCGCTTCTCTTCCTAGAGCTACAGCCCCTGTGGCTGGCTCAGACGCTTCTTGTCTTGTCGATGTTGGTGTTGGCGCAGTCGTTGCTCTAGTTCTAACCATCTGCGAAATAGAGTGAATATGGTCAGATACCAATTTGTATCACCTAGATACCAATTGGACCCAAGTAATAGCACGAAAGAAAGAAAGAAAGAATGGAATTTTCCTAAAGTCTTATAGCCTCTTAAAGAAAAGTAAAGGTGTACCCCTACCGTTCCTTAAGACCCTACTAGATTCGTTCTTGTGTGATGAGACCAACGAACCTAATGCGCTGATACCAAGTTTGTCACGACCCAAATCGGGCCGTGAGTGGCACCCACATTTATCCTCATATGTGAGCGAACCAACCAATCTAAACCCCTCATTTCAAACATAATGAACTAAATACATTGCGGAAGACTTAAAAACTCATTAACAAAATAAATCAATTAACTTCTAAAACTCAAACATTTATTATTATCCCCAAAATCTGGAAGTCATCATCACAAGAACATCTATCCTCAAATTACTAAAGCTAAGAGTATCTAGAAAGCTAGAATAAACAAAAAGTTAGTCCATGCCGGAACTTCAAGGCATCGAGACATGAAGAAGAAGATCCAGTCCAAGCTAGAAGCGTTAGCTCACCCTGAAATCCGGTGTAATGAAGACTGGCTAGAGTTGCGGTTGAGTTGAAGACGACGGCACGTTTGCTGCACTCTACAAATAACAAGGAAAGAAACATACAAGTAGGGGTCAGTACAAAACACGGGTACTGAGTAGATATCATCAGCCAACTCAAAATAGAAAACAATATATATCAAGTAATAATATAAAATCAACTACATTACTCAACATGTAGCAACAACAAGTACTATGATCGTTAGTAAGTACCGCCAAGTTCACACATGAGGACTCAAGCCTCAATACCATACTCATTTGGGAATTAGGTTCATTAGATTGAGCATATTAACATCTTTCAAGATTCATCACCTTTATTCTTGTATCGATACGTGACACTCCGCTCCCCTACTACTATGTGTCGAAACGTGACACTCCGATCCCCTTGTTCTACATGTCGGTTCGTGACACTCGATCCCCTAATTCTACGTGTCGGTTCGTGACACCCGATCCCCTAATTCTACGTGTTGGTTCGTGACACCCGATCCCCTAATTCTACGTGTCGGTTCGTAACACCCGATCCCCTAATTCTACGTGTCGGTTCGTGACACCCGATCCCCTAATTCTACGTGTCAGTTCATGACACCCGATCCCTTAATTCTACGTGTCGGTTCGTGACACCCGCTCCACTAATCTCATTCTATTAATTCATCAAGCCTTCTTTTATACCAAGGCATCATCAATCTCATTAATTTACTTCATCAAGCCTTCTTTTATACCAAGGCATCATCAATCTCATTACTTTAGTTCATCAAGCCTTCTTTTATACCAAGGCATCATCATTAACAAGGGGTCTTCAAGATTTGGGATTCAATAGCTTCATCATGCTTATTTTATCACAATTATATAATCACATTCATGCAAGCATACAATTAAGCATATAGAAGACTTTACAATACAACCCAACACATATCATTCGCTATTAAGAGTTAACTACGAATAGAATAAAAACCCTAACCTACCTCCACTGAAGAATTTTGATCAAGCAAACAATTTTCCAAAGCTTTGTTCTTCTTCCCGTTTCTCCTCTTTCTCGTTCGATCCCCTCTTTCCCTCTCTTTCTGTTCTTTTCTTTTTCTTATTCAAACCCTCTTTCTTTTACCCTAATTAGCATATAATTAAGTATAAAAGATGGTGAATTAACCCATTAATTAATTCAAGGTTATCTCTTTTAACCCTCAAGTAGTTAAATTATTAACATTAACCCACTAAATTTATAATTATAGCAGGAATAGTCCAAAACGTCCTTTAAAACATTTAAAGAAATCCGACCTCGCCTGGGATTACGTAGCCTGTGACGGGCCGTCGTGCCTGCGACGGTCCTTCCTGCTGCTCCGTCACATAGTTCAGAGACTTACTTTTTATTTAAGACCCTGTGACGGCCCGTCATGCCTGTGATGGTCCGTCCTGCACTTTCGTCACGAAGTTCAGAGAGTCAATTTCAGTACCCAATTTTCAGAATTCTAAGTATTTTGGAACGAGACACCCTCGACGGTCCGTCGTGCCCATGACGGTCCATCGTGGGTTCCGTTGTCTCAGCCAGTTTTTCCAGAAATAAAATCTGCTGCTCAAACGACTAAACAGGTCGTTACAGTTAATCAACTAAAAAGTTGAAATATTTCGGTTAATTTCAATTAAATAATTGAAAACATTTTTATTATCAACTAATTAATTGAAAGCACTTAATCAATTAATTAAACAAAAGAGAAAAGGTTCAAATATGCTATTGATTTTTTCAGATTAGGCTCATTTGTGCCATCTGTTAAAATTTTGACTCATTTATGTCATTATCGTTAAAGAAAGTCTCATCCATGCCATTATTTTTTAACAGTGGTTTTGCAAAACCATTTTTGACATGCGGCAAATTATAATTTGGCCACGTTATCAATTTTTTTAATTAAAAAAATTTTAAAAAATTGGTTCAATATTATTCAGAATTTTGATTTTTTTATTTAAAAAATTGATGATGTGGGCAATTATAATTCGTCCACATCATCCATTTTTTAAATAAATAATAATAATAATTCTGAAAAAAATTTATTTTTTAAAACTATTTTTTTATTTAAAAATTGATGACGTGATCGAATTATAATTTGACACGTTTCAAAAATGGTTTTGCAAAACCATTTTTAATATAATAGCATGAATGAGCCTTTTCTAGAACAATAATGGCCTATATGAGCCAAACTTTTAACGAGTTGCATAAATGAGCCCTTTTTGAAAGTTTGATTGAATATTTGAGCCTTTTCCCTTAAATAAATAATTAATTAAATAATTAAAACTAACTTTGTCCTTGTCCAAAAGAAAATCTCTCAATCATTTTTCGAAGTCGAAGTCGAGACAAGCGACGACGGCGCGAGGGTGGTCCCTCTTTCCAACCCTTTTAACAACTAGTAGGATGTAACTATATTTAAGCTCTCCTATTTCTCTTTCCACGACCGATGAGGGACAAATGCCTTTCTCTTAAAGCATAAGATGACTTTTCAAGTTTCCAACTCTTCAAGTTCTCAACTTTTCAAGTTCTTCTCTTTCTGTCTATTTCCCATCAATTCTTTCTACATACTTAACAAATTTAGTGTTTACTCTTATCATGTTTGTTCTTTTGCAGCTCTGATTTGGGAGAATGGGATTGTAGAGTTGTGTGTTTGGGTCTCATTCTGTTGAGTTATCCGACTAACAGAATACTTTGGATTTAAGTTGTTGGTCTTTTACTTACATTTTTTCTCCATCTCCATCAACAACTTTGTTTGTGTGTTTGCAGATTAAAGGTTTTAAGCAAATTCTGATGTAATTAGTTTCTAAATTTTGATCAACCCTAATTGTTAATCTGAGACAATTACCGTCACATTCATATGTTCCTCCAGATCAATAGAGTGCTTCACTTTGGATTTTCTAAACCCTACCTCTGTCACTCTCTTCTCTTCAGATCATTAACCATAAAATCCAAAGATGATGATGATGAAATTTAATATTATCCACAGAGTTAGTCAGGTAATTTGATCGGAGTAGAAAAATTTTTAACCTAGAGATTACAAACGCTTGTAAGAAACATAAGTATTTCAGTTTTCTTTATTTTTATAAAACTTCTATTAAGGATTCATTGGGAGAAAACTATAAGTTCTCTGGCCTTTCCTCATTCACATTTGTCTTTGTACCAATGGATCTCATGAATTTAAACAAACAATAGGATTTGGTTCTCATTCCTTATATAATCTATATCCAAATGTTAAAGTCAAATAGATTTCTTTTCTTTCAGGATATTCACTAAAAAGGTGGTTGAATTTGGAATAGAGGGGAGTTGGAAGCATTACATATGTATTTTGCTCGATTTGTTTTTTCAAATTTACAGTAATTTTGCAGGTTCGACATTTTACACTTCAACACAAATGATTGATTGTTCTATGGTTTTCAGGCAAATGAAGCGTTGTCTTCAAATTTGGAAGATGGGCACTATTAATTACCTAGAGGCGCTAAAGCTGCAACACAAACTAGCATCTGATAGAAAACCTCTTAATATCTTATAATTTCTACAATAGCCACCGACATATATAGTTGGCTAAAGGGAAACAATTCATAATCTAATCATTCCTTATTCAGATCTCAAGTCTATGGGGGCACAACTTCACTATACACAAAGAGGAGGTGACAATACTTCTCATGGTCCTCACCAAGCAATCTTGTATCCCATAATTTTGTTGAGAGATATTGGTTTAGGGG
Organism: Solanum lycopersicum; assembly: GCF_036512215.1. NCBI lineage: Eukaryota > Viridiplantae > Streptophyta > Magnoliopsida > Solanales > Solanaceae > Solanum > Solanum lycopersicum. The sequence continues at coordinate 42,981,572 of NC_090803.1, forward strand.
CTAGAAAGTATGTAGAGAAACTTGAGCTAACCATGATTGAATTGGCATCTATATATGGTGTGAAAGCACAGGCTGGACAAAAATGTGAAACTAGGGTTTGGGTTGAGGACAGAAAGATCCGGGATCACATCTCATGGATTAGTATTCAACATGGATATTGACTTAAACTACTTTAAGCATATCGTACCTTGTGGGATTGTAGATAAAGATGTTACGTTTTTGCATAAAGAGGCAGATGTAGATCTTACTGCTGATGAAGTGATACAGGAGCAATTGATCAATTGTTTTGTAAAAGCACAATAATGTCATTTCGAAATATTAGTCAGCATTATAATGTTGACATCTAGACAATTAGATTATCATTCTAGACGAGCTAGGGACGATTTCAGAAGCAGATTTCTTCAATACCATAGATACACATTGACTATAGATGCTTCATTTTTTAAAAGAAATCAAACTTTTCATTCCATTTCAAGAAAAAACTTACTGAACCAACTGGCTACTACATATCACTTTCAGTACGAAAGTGAAAATAGAAAAAGTAATACATTAAGCCTTATCACCTCTAATATGTCTAGCCAATTACATATCCTTAGGCATAATTGTAAATCTTTTAGCATGAATTGCACACAAATTGGTATCCTCAAAGAGACCTACCAAGTACACCTCAGCAGCCTCTTGAAGTGCAGCAACAACACTGCTCTAGAACCTCAAATCTATTAAAATCCTATGCAATTTGTCTAACCAATCTTTGAAAAGGTAGCTTTAGGATCAAAAGCTTAGTGCTCTTCTGATACTTATGGATCTCAGAAGATCCGCTGTTCCTGGACAGAAACGGTGAGGCTTCTTGATCCTCCAGTCGCCGGCGTTGACTTCCTTACAGCTTTGGTAGCCAAGTGCTTCCTTGGTGACTTTCCTCCAGTGGATTTTCTTGCTGTTTGCTTTGTTCTTGCCATTGCTTTAGATCTTCTAGTCTAGAGAGAGAAAGCTCGAGAGAAAAGTTGTGTGTTAATGGTGATTGTGTTATAGGATGAGAGATGTGTATATATGGAGAGAGATTGGAGTAAAGTGGAGGGAGAGATTGAAATTTAGTGGAAAAATTATTGGTTGCACGAATATTAACAGTTGATTGTGTTCAAATGAACGGTGATTATTTGGTTTCAGATAGGTGACACGGATAATGATTCATGTGCTTCTTCCCTTTCTAATTTTTACAACACATTGTTTGGATGGTTGTTGCGTTGTATATTGTTTAGGACATCTCCAACCTTATACTTTATTTTACTTTTTAAATATAGAGTTTTTTATTTTTTCAGACAATTTACTCTAAACTCAATTTTTATTTTACTCTCTAAAAAAATTCATTCTCTATCTTCAATATTATAGTATTATTTCTAGTTTTTTTTTTAATTTTATTTTATAGTATAGATCTTTTTTTCTTTTTTCCAAATAATCAATTTATATAATTTTTATGTGAAATAAATTTTATTTTTAAAAATTATTTATTTATTTAATACAAAATTATATTTTACTCTAAACTTCTAAATAACATAAAATTATAAGCAAGTGTTATATAATATACAAATTAATGAAAATTCAAATAAAAAGTGAAATCATTAATGAAATAAAATTAAATTAATATTACATAAATACTTAACGTTCCAAATTATTATGTTGCTATCACAAATGTTCTATTAATAAATTACGGAGTTTAAAATGAGTATTTTGTCGTTACTTTTTTATGTCTAGAAATCATAAATTTTCATATACTACCGTTTATGTCGTTGCAGTTGGAGCCTCTACAACATCTTGAATTGGTGCATTAAGATCATGTTCATCCTCGATTATCATGTTCTGTAGTATAATACATGTAGTCATTATATCATGTTGCACATTCATTCTCCAAAAACGTAGTTGCCCTGCAATGATTACGAAATGTGATATCAAACTCTGAATGCACTTTCAACATTTTTCGGCATGATTCTTGTTTCATCGTGAAATATTTCTTCTTTTGGGAATGTGGATCACAAATAGTTTGGACAATTGGAGACCATTTAATTTTGTGTATTTTTTATAATGAAAACTAATAATAAAAAATCAAACTATGTTAAAGGGATGAAAATTAAAAAAAATCAAAACATTGTTAATTCGAGATGAAAGTAATATATATTAAATAATATATTTTCAAAATATTATATTACATTTAAAAAGAATTATTAATATTAGATATTTAATTAATGATCTTATATAGAAAATAATATGTTAATTTGATATAATAAAAATAATAACGAAAAAGTGAAACAGAGAGTTTGAATAATAGTTCTCCAAATAACTGGAGAATAACTAGTGAAATGGAGGATGATTAGGTCATCTCCAACCCAATCTTCTATTTTACTCTACACATATATAGTTCTTTATTTTTTCAGACAACCAACTCCAACCCAATTCTCTATTTTACTCTCTAATTTTTTTCTCTCTCCTCAATATTATATTATTATTTTTAGTTCATTCTTATTTTCTTATTTCATAATATAAATCCTTTATTTCTTTTTTCCCAAATAATTATCTTATATAATATTTAATGTGATATAAAATTATATTTTATCTTAAATTTTTAAATAACATTAATTGCAAGAAAATATTAATACATAAATTAGGGGGCAAATTAAAATAAAAGTGACATGCAATTACATAAACACTCAATTTTCAAAATCATCACGTTGCTCCCATAATGCTCTATAGTGCATTACGGAGATAAAAATGATCATTTTTGTCCTTAATATTTTTATGTCTAGCTAAACATTGTTCAAACCGGAGATTTTCATCTACTACCACTTCTATAGTTGGAGTTGGAGCATCTTCAACATCTTGAATTGGTGCATTGAGAAACTATTAGTGATCCAAATGTTCGTGATTACATACAACGAGAACAATAACGAATACTTGAAAAAAAAATCAACAATCACAACTGCAGTCACAACAATTTTCGAAATCATATCCTAATTTTTTTCGAATAAAACGACCTACCGTATTACTAAATTATTATTGTGATTAATTAATTATTATGTTATGCATTGTATTTTATCTTGTTTTTAAATTATTATGTTATGTGTTTTATTGTTGTCTTGTATTTAAATATATGTTATGTATTATATTGTTGTCTTGTATTTAAATTATCATATCATGTATTGTATTTTCAAATTAAAATTTTCATCATGCCATTTTAATTTTTTGTATTCTTTAAAATAAAAATTATTGATAAAATAAAATTTTATTGATGATGAAGAAAAATGAAAATACTATTAATTTGAAATCAAAATAGTATATATTAAAAAACAATTATTAAAATATTATATTACATTTAAAAAAGAATTGTGAATAATAGATATTAATAATGTAATTATGTATAAAATAATATGTTAATTAAAAGTAACAGAAATAACAATATAATAATGAAAAAGTGAAATAGAGAGTATGAATAGTAGTTATCCAAATTTGGAGAACTACTATATTCACCTTTATAAATGGAGAATAGAGGGTGATTTAGAGCTGAGTTGGAGTGCCCATTCTCTATTTTACTGTTCAAATATAGAGAATAGAGAGTAAAATAGAGGTGGGTTGGAAATGGTCTTAGAGAGTTCATTCTCTATCTTACTCTCCAAATATAGAAAATGGAAAGTAAGATAGAAGTGAGTTCCAAATTTTCCAGACAGCCAACTTCAATCTAATTATCTATTTGACTATTAAATAAAGAATCTTAGGCCTCATTTATTTGCATTAAATGGGGATCTGAATCTTAATCATTCTGATTCAGCTCAGTAAGTGTGTTTGATTTTTAGATCTGAATCTTAATCTTTAGGATTCATTCCATTAAGTCCATCTATTTATTTTTGTTTTTTTTTTTAAAAACATCTTAATGGATCTTAATGAGTCTAAATGAATCAAATGAGTCTTAATACCATTCAAACTCTATTAAAATAACCTCTTTTGGACAAGTTTTAAGTTTTTTCCTCTCATTTTCCAACCAAATACCATTTTACTTTCTTTTGAATAAGTAAGTCTTCATAATATTTTACAAGTATTTATATAATATGTTTAATATATACAATATTATTTGGTTAATTGATATTTATAAAGAACTCTTCTTGTCACAATTCTTTTGTTGTCAAAAGTTCTATAGAAGAAGTTATCTTTGTTTTTGAGAAAAAATTGTTTGAGAAAATAAATAAATCGACTTTTCTAGGAATGGGTAATCTTATTCTTGAATTTTTTTGGGGAAAAATGCATAAGTACCTTTGACTATAATCGAAATTCTAGAGGCACACTTAAACTTAAGTAAAGTCCTATTACACCTCACTAAACTAATTTAAAATGGAATAAATACACCACAAATGTTGACATGTCATAGAGAATGTGCACACTCTCTTGAAGGCAAATGATTAGTGCACAAATTGGATACATGTCATTTTTTAATTGATAACTATAATTAGTAATACACATATTTACTGATAATAAAACTTATATATATTTAATTTTTTTTCTTTAATTTAAAATATTTATTTTAATTTCTTTTCACTTTAAAATTATTTTTAGTTAATTTATTATATTTTCACATTTAATTATTTTTAATAAATTGTGTGTATTTAAAAAATAATTTAAAAGTGTCCTTTAATTTTAATATTTTATGTTTTATTTGATTTTCTTCACTTATTTTGATATTCCTTGAAAATTAGCTTATTTAAATACAAGACATTTGAAATCAAATCAAAACGAAAGACAAAGAAAATAAACTCAATAGAAATATAAAAGAGAAAAAATGAATGTAAATAAAAAAAAATAGTTTTCATACGAGGTAAAAAAATGTGTGTTAACTTAATTTAAATACAAGATATAAAAATAAGATTATTCTTTTTTAAAAATATTTTAAAATATTTTTAAAAAAAATTATGAAATATTTTTCAAAAAAAAATTATGAAATATTTTTCAAAAAAAAATTAAGAAATATTTTTGATTAAAAAAATAAAATTAATTATTTACTCACATGGTGAGCGAGTGTGTACATATACAACCAACTTAGGAGGTTGAAGGTGCCACATCAGCACAAAAGGTGCGCAAAAATACGAATAAAATGAGTTCAAGGGGAAGTGGGATCTTAGTTAAGTTTAGGCGTGTCTCTGGAATTTCGGTCATAGGATAAGGGGGTACTTATGCATTATCCTATTTTTTTGGAAGAAGTATTCTTCGTTTTGATTATAACTTTTCTTGATATAATGTTAATTCCTAATTTTTTTTAAAGAAATATTATGCTCATTAAAATATTGAAAACAAACAATCTTAATGATTTAGTGTTCAGACCTAGAAACTATATCTTAATTTTCAGACAAGCATTCAGATTCTGACATCTTAATCTTAATGTTAAATCTTAATATTCAGATTCACATTCAGACCTATACCTCTAAATCTTAAATGAAAACAAATGAAGTCTTATTGTCTCTTCTCAATATTATATTATTATATCTATTTCATTTTTATTTTCTTTATTTCATAATATAAAGTTTTTCTTTATTTTTCCAAAATAATCACCATATATAATATTCATGTAGTATAAAATTTTAATTTTTTGAAATTCTTTATTTGATACTAAATTATATTTTATTTTGAATGTCTAAATAAGAACTTTGAACAATTGAGAAAAGGAATTAATAAGCACAACTGCATTCACAAATATAACTAGATCATATTCAATTTTTTCCGAATATTATTATATCTAGAACTGACCTATGGGATAACTAAATTATTGTTGTGATTTTAAAAATTATTATGTATTATATTGTGTTGTTATCTTGTATTTAAATTATTATATTATGTATTGTATTTTAAAACTAAAATGTTATCTTATTATTAAAATGTTGTGCATGTTTCATAATGAAAATTAATAATAACATCAAAATGTATCACAAAGTGATCAAAAAAATACAAAATAATTAAAATATTATTAATTCGAGGTGAAAGTAGTATATATTGAAGGGAAAAAGAACAAATAAATATCCGAGCTATCGTAAATGGTATGTCAATACCCTCCGTTATACTTTAAGGTTGTATATACCCTTAGTGTTAATATTTTGGATTGTGTATACCCTTGAGACTAACGGCCGAACACGTGGCTTCATTTCAACTACTAACCTGATTTTTTACACCAAAATTAGAAAACTGACCATTTCTATTTTAAACCCACCCAATACCCTTTTTGAAATAATTTGAATATATTTGAACAAAGCTACAAATAGAATTCAAAACCTAATTCCGTCTAGTGGAGATGATGGAGCATTATCAGATCTACTCCCTCGTCAAAATTCAATTCGTTCTCTTTTTACAATTTGAGGAAAAATAACAATGGAGAAGATTTGAGAATTTCTGGTGAGATCATGGCATTTCATCTAATTCTAGGCAAGTTTGTGAAGTGTTGATATCTGAGGATTATTCCCCACCCACTTATCATCTAAATCATGAAATTTGAGCTCATTCTAACGGCTTGAACTCCGACAGATCACTATTGAGCATCTCGATAGTTTTTTGGCGGCCTTAATGAAAAAAGACCAATGTCGGTGCCTCTTCAAGGCGCACACAACCCCCCCTCCCCCCCCCCCCCCCAAAGTTACATTCCACCAAAACAAACCCTACAAATCTCTAATGATTCATATTTTTTATGTGGACTTTGGAGAAGATGGTGACAACAGTGACGGTGGTTAATTACAAAATTGACTTGGTGATTTTATGCGTAATCATCCATGAACTCTAACACACAAAAGGAACATGGATAATGTTAGTGAAATTTTTAATCGTGCAATAAATTTTTGAAAACTAAAAAAGAGAAGAAGATGGGTCACAAGTGTTTTAATTTGGGTTAGGATGAGTTAGGGAAGATGGGTGTTTATTTATTTTGGATAAAAACATAATAAAAAATTATGTAAATAATTGAGATGTATCAATGTGTCCAAGCGTTAGTCTCAAGGGTATACACAACCCAAAATATTGACGGTAAGGGTATATACAATTTTAAAGTATAACGAAGGGCATTGGCATACCACTTATGATAATTTGGGGATATATTTATATTTTTCCCTTATATTAAATAATATGTTTTTATACAATTTCATATTACATTTATAAATAATTATCAATATTACAGATTTAAATAATAACTATATACGAAAATAATATGTTGATTATAAAATAATAAAAATAATAATATAATTTCAAAAAGTGAAATAGATAGTATGAATATTGGTTCGAATTTAGAGAACTGTTTTTCAACTCTCTATAATTGGAGAGTAGAGGGTAGGACCATCTCCAACTCTACTCTACCTTATTCTCCATTCTCTATATTTGGACAGTAAAACAAAGAATGTTTTACTTTTGCTCTCCAATTATGGAGAGTTGAATAGTAGTTTTCCAAATTTTAAAAACTACCATTCATACTCTCTATTAAACTTTTTGAATATTATATAATTATTTCTATTATTTTGTAATTAACATTGAACAAGTACCTCCCCAATCTATGCCTAAAATTTCAGAGACACACTTATACTTTACTAATGTCCTATTATCCCCCCCTCTGCGAAATTATTTTATAAATAATTTTCTACCACTTTTCAACCTACGTGACACTATCATTGAAAAAATTGTCAACACGCGCTGAGCCCATAAGATAGTGCCATGTAGTCCGAAAAGGGGTAGAAAACTATTTATAAAATAAGTTCGGGGAGAGGGGGGAGGGGTAATAGGACCTTAGTATAGTATACGTGACTGAGATTTTGGGCATAATTTGGGACTACTTATGCATTTTCTCTAAAATATATATTATTCTTATATACTACTTTCATCTCGAATTAATAATATTTTATTTTGTTAAAAAATCACAACTATACAATTTGATGCTATTATTAATTTTCACTATAAAGAATGGACAATATTTAAAAGATAAGATAAAAATTTTTAATTTAAAATATAATATACAACATAATAATTTAAAGGGAAAATGCACAAGTATCCCCCCCTCCCCCCTCCCCCCTCCCCAACCAACCTATGCGTGAAATCTTAGAGACACACTTATATTATACTTAAATCCTATTACCCCCCTGAACTTATTTTATAAATATTTTTTTACCGCTTTTCGGTCTACATGACACTATCTTATGGGACCAGCACTTGTTGATATTTTTTTTCAAGCTAGTGCTACGTTAGATAAAAAGGTGTAGAAAATTATTTATAAAATAAGTTCAGGAGGGTAAGAGAACCTTAGTATAGTATAAGTGTTTCTCTAGGATTTCAGGCAAAGGTTGGGGGTGCTTATGCGTTTTCCCTAATTTAAATATAAGATAATAATACAACACAATACTATACAATACATAACATAATAATTTTAAAAATCACAATCATAATTTAGTAGTCTGGAGTCACGATCCAAAATAATTCGTGAGTGACACCCACATTTAACCGCATAGGTGGGAGAACCAACGAATTTAACCCCAAATTACAAACTACAATCATAATGCGGAAGCTCAAAAACTTACTAGATATCTTTTCCCAAAACCTAAAAAGCATCACAACAAGGAGATGTAATATCCAATTACTAAGTCTAAGAGTATCAAAGACACAAAAATAAATAAAATAAAGTAATTCGTGTTCAAAAATTAAGGACATCAGGTAATTATTGAGAGAATCAACCCAAGCTCGAATGAATAACTTACCCTTGAACCTGATTTGCCGAGACTTGATAGAGCTGAGGGCGATTCTAATTTGTTGGTACACTTGCTGCACTCCATATAAGGAAAAAAAAAGAAGAAAAATACAAGTAGGACTCATTACGAGGAAAAATGTACTGAGTAAGTATCATCGGCCAACTCAAAATAGTAACTAATATACAAAGAATGATAGTATGAACACAACTATAGCACTTAATAGGTAGTAAGCAACAAACAACATGAATAAGTAACTACATAATCAATCACAATATCAAGCACACCCATGAGAACTCATGCCTCCACGCCACGCTCATTTGAGAAATAGGTTCTTTGAGATTGAGTACATAAAGTTAATTTCATATCTTTTCGTTTAATGTTATTGTGTCGGAACGTGACACTCCGATCCAATTATATCGTGTCAGAACATGAAACTCTGATCCAATTATACTGTGTCAGGATGTGACACTCTGATCCAAGAATACCGTGTCAGAACTTGATACTTTGATCTAAGAATACCGTGTCAGAACGTGACACTCCAATCCTATTATACCATTAATTTATCATTTATTATCAGCACTTTCAATTCATTGATAATATTTCATCAAGCCTTCTTTATGCAAGACATCACTTTGATAAAGAGGTTCAAGATTATAAGTTTCACGGTCTCAGAATTTCAGACCAATCACAAAACACACGACCAAGACACACAACCACACAATCAAGTATATAGGAAAATTCATAATATCATTCAGTGCATATCAATCACTATTAAAAGTTTACTATCAAATAACATAAACTATAATCTACCTCCACTGAAGAACCGAAGTCAAGCAAGCTACTTCTCCAATACTTTTCCCTTCCCCAATACCTCTGAACCTTTCTAATCTATCAAGTATATATGCATAATTTGTAAAATATCGAGTCTAAAAATACTCATATTATCTAGACCCAACAACTCACCTAATCCTATAGTTAATTCCTTAAAGTTCAAACCAAAGGGTAAGTCACGATTCCTCAAATTAGCATATCTTTAATGAAATTTTAAATAATTGAATACACCTAATATTTAATTATTTATCTCAATATATCAAAATATAATTTACAATATAATAACTAAATTGCAATGTTTAATAGTTAATATCACTGACTAGAACCAGTGGCAGCAAACACTTAAATGTATACCCTACCTGTTTATATTCCAATTATTAATATCCTTATTAAATTATTAACTTCCTCCCTTTCATCGAAAATTCCACTCAATCCGTAAATCAAATTCGTCTCCAAAGTTAATAATAATAATAATAATAATAATAATAAAAAAAATAATGCTAAAAGTTAAAGCCACTTTCAGTGGCGATTCTTCTAAATCACAATACCAATCCTAATGCGCGCGCACGCACGCACGCACACACACGCACGCACGCACGCGTGCGCGCACACACACACTATAAAACCATATTCTTCCTTTACTTTTTTATCCAAAAGTTTCAACCAGCAGTACATACATTAACACCTATAACCATTCAAGCTACACAAAATTTAATACAATTAATATTATTAGAAAGTTTGGAGTACTATTTCACCTGAAGTCATCTTCGAGGCTGCAGAGATGGTTCCTATCTAAATCCTTATTTTTTTTACAGATCAGTTATTACCCTAATTGTATGCCTTACAATAATAAAAGTGGTAAAAATGACCCACTATTGATTTTAATATTATTTTCTTTAACCACTAATTAAGTAAATTATTAAAACTACCCTCACTAATTTCATAATTACAAATTATGAATAGTCCAAGTGAATCATCTAGACTCTATAAGAATGTATTTTAAGAAATAAAATTCTCTAGTGCTCAAAACGATCAAAAGAGTCATTACAATAGATACCAATTACCCATCGTTCGTCCTCGAACGATCAAAGAAAGACGAGCGTAGGGATAGTTGTCTCAACGTTTCTTTAAAAATATTAATTCCTAAGGTCTCACCTCAAATATATCAAACCAACTAATTGAATACTTACACATCCTCTCATACCCTCAAATGGAATCATCTCGATATTTAAATGATAACTATTCCTATATGTAAACTCCACTGACAACATAAAATATTCCCAATAACCATTTAATTTAATGGTACACACATATGTAACATGTTCTCAAAGACCTTGACACAACCATTAGGTGGAATCCTTTTCACATAAACATGATAAATTATTGAATTAATACTAAATCCAATCTTAAGTGAATCTAAACCAACCACCACACACTCATAATGCACAAACCGTCATAAATCTTATCAATATTTCATTCTCACAACATAAACTTTCCACAAGCCTAAGTTTATATATATATATATATATATATATATATATATATATATATATATAAAATGATATTTAAACATCAAGGGAGAACCAAACTTATCTAATCCGAAGAAGAAAATGATCAAGTAACCACCCATCGAGCGATACATCTAAGCATACATAACCTATAACAACATTGTCAAAATTTTAGATTTGTAACTATTATAAACAAACCTTAAGATTGACAGAACTATAATGGTCCTCACATTCCATCACACATAACCAAAATATAATACCGATGATGAGATAAATCTAAAGTTATCGAAAAACTAGAAATTTTCATGGTAGCTCTCCTATAAATTTCATAAGCAAAGTGGTACATGTAGAACCACTCAAATACTTCAACTATACCAAGACAACACTAAATATATCATATCGAAAATAACCAAGGTGGAATAACTCTAATTACTAATGTCATGGTGTCCATATCAAACATTTTCGTTCAACTAACTCTATCGCTTTGATTTCTAGCTATCCACAATCACCAATTTATTCCCTATTATAATTGCACATCCACTTGGTTTATCGAACCTCACATCGACTGAAGTTAACACTCTTAATGCTAACAAAACATAATAACCACATCGATTATCTACCTTACTCCCAAATCATCATTAGTATCAAAGTATTTTATCAAATATATATTCAAACTATAGCTATTTATCTTTATATTTAGGCATTTCATGACAAATACGACTCACATACAAGGATAATAACACTAATTTAAAATTTTGTGGTACCTTTCCATCGAGATAAAACTATTAAATAACACCTACAGTCAACTCCGCACCATTTCCACACATCATGCTTTAGATACCTTGCCAAACCATCATATAGGAAAATTCTTGGTCACTCAAATTAGTATATAGCCTCTATTCACCAACAAATGTCTATGAACACATCATAACATTCTATGTAGTTCCATCAATAGAGTAGTATTAGTCCAATTTTAAATTGTTAATAATCATGTAGAATAATATCTCACCTTGTGCATCATTCTTAAGTCATCTATCATAATTTGGCAATCTAATCCGACGTAAAACTCTAAATTTCTTACCTCACTGTTTTTCATCCAAAGCTAAACTCAATTTTTATAAAAGTTGATAATAAACTCCTTGTAAGTCATCTGTACCGAATTAATTTACATCTCACAATCATTTTTTTTAACGACCTGTTTATACGTTTTGAGCAACAGACTTCAATTCTGGAAAAACTGGCAGAAGCGACGGACCCCACGACGGACCGTCAAGGGCACGACGGACCGTCGCAGGGTCTCGTTTCAAAACACTTAGAAAATCTGAAATTGGGTACTGAAAATCGACTCTCTGAACTTCGTGACGGAATGGCAGGACGGACCGTCACAGGCGTGACGGACCGTCACGGAGACTTCAGTGAAAATCCATTCTCTGAACTTTGCGACGACCTACAGGACGGACCGTCGCAGGCACGACGGCCCGTCACAGGTTGCGCAAATCCCAGGCAGAATCGGATTTCCTTACACGTTTTAAGGGACGTTTTGGGACTATTCTTTCCTTAATTATAGATTTCGTGGGTTTATATTAATAACTCAAATTCTTGGGGGTTAAAAGAGGTAACTCTAAGTTAATTAGTGGGGTATTATTGCCATCTTTTATTCTTAATTATATACTAATTAGGGTAAAAGAAAGAGGGTTTGAATAAGAAAAATAAGAAAGAACAAAAAGAGACAGAAAAAGAAAGAGAACGAGTAGAAAGAGAGAGAAACGAAGAGGATAGCAAGGATTCTGAGAAGATAGCTTGTTGATTTCAATTCTTCGGTGGAGGTAGGTTATGGTTATTTCATGCTATTCGTAGTAAACTCTTAATAGCGAATGATATGTGTTAGTAGTATTGTAAACCTTCTATATGCTTAATTGTATGCTTGCATGAATGATGTGATTATGTAATTGTGAATAAATAAGCATGATGAAGCTATTGAATCCCAAATCTTGAAAAGAAACCCTAATCTACTTGTTAATGATGATGCCTTGGTATAAAAGAAGGCTTGATGAACGAAAGTGGTGAGATTAGGGGATCGGGTGCCACGTTCCGGTACCAGGATAGAATATGGATCGGGTGTCACGTTCCGACACCAGGATAGAATATGGATCGGGTGTCACGTTCCGACACCAGGATAGAATATGGATCGGGTGCCACGTTCCGGTACCAGGATAGAATGAGGATCGGAGTGTCACGTTCCGACACAAGGATAGTATATTGAGGAGCGGAGTGTCACGTACCGACACGAGGGGAATAAAGATAATGAATCTTGAAATATGTTAATATATCCAATCTAATGAATTAAATTCCCAAATGAGTATGATGAGGAGGTGTGAGTCCTCATTGATGTTCTTGGTGTTGTAACCAAGGGTTATGGTAACTGTAAATGCTGCATGCTAAGGATATTAGTTGATTTTATGATATTGCTTAATACATACTGTTTTCTATTTTGAGTTGGCCGATGATATCTACTCAGTACCCGTGTTTTGTACTGACCCCTACTTTTATTGTTTTCTTCTCGTTTATTTGTGGAGCGCAGCAAACGTGCCGTCATCTTCGACTCAACAGTAACTCAAGCCAGTCTTACTACATCAGAAATTCAGGGTGAGCTAATGCTTTTAGCTTGGACTGGATCTTCTTCTCCAAGTCTTGATGTCTTGAACTTCCGGCTTGGACTAGCTTCTTATGTATTTTTAGCTTTTAGAAACTCTTAGAATTAGTAGTTTAAAGTAGATGTTCTTGTGATGATGACTTCCAGGTTTTGGGAATAATAGATGTTGAATATTGATAGTTATTGAATTGGTTTTTATTAATGAGTTTAAGTCTTCCGCATTACTTTCTGTCACTATTACATTGAAATGTTAAGGTTTAGATTGGTTGGTTCGCTCACATAGGAGGGTAAGTGTGGGTGCCAGTCGCAACCCGGTTTGGGTCGTGACATTTTTAAATCTATAGGCAAAAATCAATACAACCTTCAACTACATCCAAGGGCTTACACGAGGGGTCTTATTCCTTCACTTTTCTCAAATTCTTTCGATTATGCAAAATTCTAAATTATTCGATCCTTCAATATGTCACACTATTGTTTCTCTAGCTCGTTAACCAATCTCATCCTTTTACCAACAACTGATGATGTTTTACCTTATATTCTAAACCAACACTTTTAAGTGAAACCATTCCTTAGTTTTATTAACTTTGCTACTCAAACATGCATAAGTCAGTCCATATGTTTAATATCTTATTTAAAAAATTTATTGTTTATTTTTATTTTACCTCACCAATTCATACCTTTATAAAACATACCATCACAAAAGTAGATTCGAAATGAAACATTTGAATAGTAAATCGAACAATGTAACTCAATCTCCTTATTTTATTAACATGTTTGGTACCTTGAAGATTTTATGAATTTACATATCTTGACTTATCGTTGATTGCCTCTTCATCAATATTATCATATCCTTCACTAAAAGTTTGACGCGGTTATAATAAACTCAAAATTACTAGAGAACTTGTAATCAAACTCGAGTTGAGCGTATGTACACTCCTTTCTTAAGTATTATTCGATAGCTTTTAACCGATTTGATAAATATGTGACACTAAAACCATGACCATATTAAAATATATGAAATCACATGTTTCAAAACTCAATTCTCGACCTCCAAAATATACCTCTTTATCTCTTGCAATTAAAGAAAATATTCTTGTTCTAACTTCTTTCTGAAGATTGCATTATATCCCACAATTTTTTTAATTATTTTTTTAAAATTTTTTTTGTTATTACTCTAACTCTTTTAAATTCAATTCAAGTGATATACCCACATCTCCTAAAAATTTCATACAACCACATTATTCATCAAATAATGAAAAACCACAATATTAGATGCTCACAATTCATTAGTACTGTAAATAACTCGTTTAACCAACAATCCTTATTATATAATTTCATCTCCATCACAATTCATAACCAACCCTTTATTATCATTACGAACTCTAATCATCTTCATTGTCTTAAATTAAGATTCCTCGTATTAAACCTCATCATACACACTATAAATACAATGCCTCTACAATTTTAATGCATACGCCACCCAAATGCAGTTGCTCTTCGGAACCAAAAAAATGATCTCCAGATAACTAAATTAAATCTCCACAGTTAAAATCTACCACCAAGATGTCTAAAATATGTATTTAAAATTTTAGCCCGATCCAACGGTTGGTTAATTGAGAAATACGATCTGAAGGTTGCTGGTCGGAGAAGAAGTATGTAGCAAAATAAATCTTTTTCTTCTCTATTCTCTCTTCTCTCTCCTCTCTCGTTGAAAGTTCTCTCAAAACCTCTCGTATCTCCTAATGTCTTCAAGGAGAATACTAATGAGTACTTCAATTTTTCTCTTAAAACCATCCTCTTTTTATACAATTTGTTTTTCCTTAGAAAGTCAAAATCAACTACAAATAGGATGATAATTCAATTCTTTTCCTAATAGAATTGAAAACCAAATAAAGAGAATAATTTCAATTCTTTTTCAAATAGGATTTGGCCTAGTGTCCAACTCTTAAGCAAATACTAAATTCGATATCAGAACCGGTGAAACACTTTCAAGATGTTTTTGCCACTAAACTAATTCTAAATGAGAATTTTCGATACTATTACAACAAACATAAATCATATAGATCATATATCACTTTTTGATTTTACCATCATGCTTAGCTAGACCTTTTCAACATCAAGAAGTGAACCTTTTCCTCGACATGACACCTTAAACTCAGGTATGCCAGTCAAATTTAAGGGACTAAACTCAATTTTATAAGCATTTTCGTACTAAAATCTTCAATTTAATTCACCCAAGTATACTCAATAGGACTTTTGTTCCCCATAAGTTTGTCATCCTAGTAGCAATCTACCATTTGAAGATTAAGATAAAATCGTAAGTCCTCATTCAGAACCCTCAATATACATCTCACAACATAAATATATTTGTATTGTACCAAAAATCCACCGTTAAAATATTCTAACAAATAATGCATTTCAAAGTGCCTGTAGTAATACAATAGTTGGTTTCTCAAATATGAATGAAACACCGAATCTCATTATCTGAATATGTCATACAACTAATAACTTCTTTAGGAGTTAGAATTCTTACTTGACAATCAACGTACCCTTTCCACATAACCCTAGTACTGCCACACCGTGAAAGTCCGTTAGATACCTCACTAGAACATATCATACCTATCGATAAGATCGTACCAAAATAGCCCACATATTTCTATCCAATGAATAATTGCAAAACATTATCAAATGTGTTCTCTCTCTAGGCCAAACAACTTGCTTTACTTCTTAGACCAATTCAATAACAAAAATAACACACATCCTAACTCTAACCAAGTAAGTATTGATGACCCTCTCTGGTACATCCTTACTCTATGAAGTCATAGTAGTGTCTTTACTAATTGACACTCAACATGAGACTACCACCATATTTTGCAATCGAGAAAATATACCTATTTCGAAGGATAATATTTTTTTCAATTTTCTTTCTCTTGTCCCTGTTTCAACTCCTAATACTCTAGTTTAACCATATTTGAAATAGAGTGAAGAAGTTCATATACCAATTTGTATCAACAAGATACCAATTAGATTCAAGTAGTAGCATGAAAGAAAGAAATGAGTTTTCCCAAAGTCCTATAGTCTCTCGAAGAAAAGTAAAGGCGTCCCCATACTGTCGACTCTACTAGACTTGTCCTTGTGTGATGGATCAACCAACCTAACGATATGATACAAAGTTTGACACGATCCAAAATGAGTCTTTAGTGGCACCCACATTTAACCCCATAGGTGGGAGAACCAACGAATTTAACACCAACTTACAAACTACAATAATAATGCGGAAGCTCAAAAACTTACTAGATATCTTTTCCCAAAACCTGAAAGTCATCACAACAAGAACATCTAATATTCAATTACCAAGTCTAAGAGTATCAAAGACACCAAAATAAATGAAATAAAGTAATTTGTGTTCGAAAACTAAGGACATCAGGTAATGATTGAGAGAATCCAACCCAAGATTGAATGAATAACTCACCCTTGAATCTGATTTGCCGAGACTTGATAGAGTTGAGGGTGATTCAAATTCGTCTGTACACTTGCTTCATTCCATATAAGGAAAACAAAGAAAAATACAAGTAGGACTCAGTATGAGGCAACATGTACTGAGTAAGTATCATTTGCCAACTCAAACTAGTAACTAATACACAAAGAATAATAGTATGAACTCAACTATAGCACTTAACAGGTAGTAAGCAACAAACAACATGAATAAGTAACTACATGATCAATCACAATATCAAGCACACCCATGAGGACTTATTCCTCCACGCCACGCTCATTTGAGAAATAGGTTCTTTGAGATTGAGTACATTAAGTTAATTTCATATATTTTCCTTTAATGTAATTGTGTCGGAACGTGACACTACAATCTAATTATATCGTGTCGGTACATGGCACTCCAATTCAATTATACTGTGTCGGAACGTGACACTCTGATCCAAGAATACCGTGTCAGAATGTGACACTCTAATCCAAGAATACCGTATCGGAACGTGCCACTCCGATCCTATTATACCATTAATTTATTATTTATTATCAGCACTTTCAATTCATTGATAATATTTCATCAAACCTACTTTATTTAAGGCATCACTTTCATAAAAAGGTTCAAGAATATAAGTTTCATGGTCTCAGGATTTTAGACCAATCACAAAACACACAACCAAGCCACAGAACCACACAATCATGTATATAGAAAAATTCACAATATCATTCATTGCATATCAATCACTATTAAGAGTTTACTATCAAATATCATAAACCATAACCTACCTCCAACGAATAACCGAAGTTAAGCAAACTACTTCTCCAACACTTTTCCCTTCCTCAATGCCTTTGAACTTTTCCAATCTATCAATTACATATGCATAATTTGTAAAATGATGAGTCTATAAATACTCATATTATCTAGACCCAACAACTCACCTGATTTTATAATTAATTCCCAAAAGTTTAAACCAAAGGATAAGTCATAATTCCTCCAATTATCATATCTTTAATGAAATTTTAAATAACTGAATACACCTAATATTTAATTATCTATTTCAATATATCAAAATATAATTTACAATATAAAACAAAATTTCAATGTTTAATAGTTAAAACCACTGGCTAGGAACCAGTGGCAGCGAACACTTAAATGTATACCCTACATGATTATACTCCAATTATTAATATCCTTATTAAATTATTAACTTCCTCCCTTTCATCCAAAATTCCAGCCAAAAAAACAAATTTGTCTCCAAAGTCAACATGCATTATAATAATAATAACAACAATAATAGTAATAATAATAATAATAATAATAATAATAATAATAATAATAATAATTATTATTATTATTATTATTATTATTATTATTATTATTATTATTATAGTAATAATAAAATGCTTAAAAGTTAAAGCTACTGTCAGTGTCGATTCTTCTAAATTACAATACTAATCCAAATATATATATATATATATATATATATATATATATATATATATATATATATATATAATGCTCTTCAGAATCACTATAAAACCATATTCTTCCTGTTTTTTCTTATCCAAAAGTATCAACTAGCAGTTCATACATTAACGCCTATAACCATTCAAGCTACACAAAATTTAATACAATTAATATTATTAAAAAGTTTGGAGTACTATTTCACCTGAAGTCGTCGTCCTTCTTCGAGGCTGCAGAGATGGTTCCTATCTAAACCCTTATTTTTTTTTACAGATCGGTTATTACCCTAATTGTATACCTTAAAATAATAAAAGTGAAAAAATTTATCCACTATTAATTTTAATATTATTTTCTTTAACCACTAATATAGTAAATTATTAAAACTATCCCACTAATTTCATTATTACAATTATGAGTAGTCCAAGTGAACCATTTAGACTCTATAGGAAAGTATTTTAAGAAATAAAATTCTCTAGCGCTCAAAACTACCAAAAGAGTCATTACATCCGGTTGTTCGTTTATTTGAAAAAGGAAGTATGTAGTGTACGATTTAGAGAAGTTGTGGTTGTAATTGTACTTGTCGATTTCTTTTTTCAATTATTCGTAGTTTTCTTTTAGAAATTTAGAATAAAATATAATTTAATATTAAGTAAATAATTTCAAAAAATTAAATCCTATATAACATGAAAATTATATAGGATGATTATTAAAGAAAGAAATGATTTATATTATGAAATAAGACAAACAATAAAAAATAAAAATAATAATATAGTATTGAGGAGAGAGAAGAAGATTTTTGTAGAGAGTAAATGGAGAATTGGGTTGGAGTTGGTAGTTTGAAAAAAAATAGAGAACTCTACACTTGGGAGTAAAATAGAGTGTAGGATTGGAGATGCAAACAATATTCCATATCGTTTTAAAAATGCAGCATTGAATCCATCTATGCAGGGGGCTTTATTATTATATATGCCAAATAGAGTTATTTTAATCTCCACTACAACAAATATGATATATAGCTACAAAATTATTAGCTATGATATTAAATTCGTCACTAATTATTCGTTTTTAGTGACAAAATTTTCTTTTCGTGCTTAAATATATGAGACACATACTTTTAGTGACAAAACATAAAAATCCATAGTAAATTTTTGTCCACTAAAATTTCCCACCAAAAAATTAATTGACACCATTTGTTAAGTAGTGTTAGTCACGAATTTAAAGTTACCAGTGACAGATTATTTTGTCACTTAAAATGTACTTAATTCATGACAAATTATTTTGTCTTAAAATTTATTGATTTTTGGACAAGAACTATAAAACTATATTGTTACAATATCGACAAATTAGAGTTCGTAGTTAAATATTATAAGTTTTAGCTATAAAATTTATATTTAATTATATTATTTATTTTTTCAGTAATAATAAAATAATTGGAAATAACAATTTTATTGTTTCTAATCAATCTGTGATTCAGTGACAAAAAATATTGTCACAAAATATGTAATATATTAAATAGCGAGAACTTAAAATTTGTAGTGAATAATTAAACTATTTTCTACGATAAAAATTCATATATATCTCAACATAATTTTCTTGGCTACAATTTTCAATGGTTCATAATTACTTGTGACAACTTACAAAAAGAATAATACAAGTGCTTCATAAGAAATAAACAAAGTCCATGCGATAATTGGCGAGGGAAAATATTAAAATCAATGAATTTTGTCAATTTGTAAAAATGAAAAAGTTCAATTTATCATTTTTCTAAAATTATGCAATTATAAAATATATCTTTTGAAAAATACAATTTAGGTTATAAATATTATGAGTGTACAGTTCTACCACTATATTGTTATTATTTTTTGGTTTAACACTTTTATTTTTTTATTTGATTCACTTTCATTGATAAAGACAATAGAAAAATTATTTCTCAAGTCTTGGTGCTAATTTTTAACGTGTCTATTGATTTGTGATTGATAAACAACATAAACTAAGGGTGTGTTTGGTATGAAGGAAAATGTTTTCCTGGAAAGCAAGTAGATATTTGACTTACTTTCTCATGTTTGGATGTTTGGTTGGTGAGTAGAAAATATTTCCGGAAAAATATTTAAGTGTTTGGTTTTTGAATAAAAAATGTTTTTGAGAAATATCATTTATTTCTTTTACTAGAGCAGAAAATAATTTTTGAAGTTGAATTTTTTTAAAAAAAAATATTAAAATTTTTGAAGTTGAAAATACTTTTGAAAAACAAACTTAAATATTTTTTTGGGATTGGAGTGGTAAAGCGGGGGGGGGGGGGGTATGGATGAAAAAATGAAATTTTGAAGTTGAAAATGTTTTTAAAAAAATAAACTTAAATTTTTTTAGGAGTAGGGGGACTGGTATGGGGTGGGTCGGGGGCTGGTAGGGTGGGTTAGTTGGGGGGCTGGTAGGGGTGGGTGGGGATGGGTAGGGGGATGTTGGAAGAGATTTTTGGAAAATATTTCACTTAAGCTATGAAGGGAAGTCATTTTTCTTAAATTTGAGGAAAATAAATTGATTTGGAAAATATTTTCCAAAACATATGACCCAACCAAACATGAGAAAATTGGAAAACATTTTTCGAAAAATATTTTCCTTCATACCAAACACACCCTAAGTCGATATATTTTCTTCTTCCTAAAAATATGTACACATTTAATAGTAAATATACATATGTACGTAGAGCAACTATACAAAGATAACATCGACTTACAAATTTAGTCTTCCAAGATGTGAAATATCTCATTAATTACTATTACTTTTTTCGTCAGTGTGAAAATTGAAATAAACTAAAAAATAAAAGTACAAATGAAAGAAATGAACCATCTAGGATTTCAAATATATTATAATGAAAAACTATAGTATGGGTATCAATGTTTTTAGCAAAATGGTCTGGTGAATCCTTGTACTTGTATAGGATTGTACTTAGGACTCTTCTACTTACAAGTTCGTCATCTGAACCCTTCAACCCATATAAACCCAATATTTTAATCACTTTTTTAATGTGGCATCCTATGTGGAATGACTCCACATGGAGCGTATGATACACACAAAGTAAGAGCATGAGACACCTTATAAAGGCACTAAAGGTCAGATTTTGACCTTTAAAGGCCATCTCTTCTTCTTTATTTTCACTCAACACCATCGTTGGATATATTTGAGCTTTGTTCTCGTCTTTTTCTGAATTTTGTCTCTTCAAATTTTTTCTCTTTTTCTTGGTGCCTTTATTTTTTTCGATCTACTCATCTTTTGTGTGTGTTTGATTCTATTGTATATTTATTCGTTTGATTTTGTTGGTCTTCATGATGATGGTTTGATGTTGCTACTGTTGAATATATGTTGAATTAGAGACATCAGGAACACTAACTAATTTTGGAAGAATATTTTGGGTATCAAAAAATATTCATCCGATAATGGGTGTGAATTCTTCCAATAGGCTTATGCAAATGATTCAACATGCCAAGAATTAAAAAAAACATCAAGAATCAATCAACAAGTTCAGAGGAAGGAAGACAGGCAAGACAAGAAAGAAAAGAAAGTCATTTTAAACAAGAAAGCCAGGGAAGACAAGGATCAAACACTGGTATGGATATCATTCGTATTGTGATTTGTAACATATCGTAACTCGAAATAGGTAGGATCAAACAAAGAAACTAAGAATAGCTATTTTTGGAAAGAATATGAGAAATGTGGAAAAATTTCCTAATTGTAAAAGTAAGTTTTTGGTCCTTTTCAAATGGCCATAACTTCTAGCTCAAGATGAGTTAGGGACAGTTCTTTATATGGTTGGAAATCCTTTGAAGATATCTTTCTAACGCCATCGAGTTTCTGCCTTTTAGATATCGTATGAGGGAGATATGCCTATAAGAATTTGGGCTGTTGGATTGAGGAAAATTCAATTCGAATTTTAATAAGGATAAAGTAGTCTTTTCACCCTACTATTTCCTAATTTGTTTTGAGGGTTTATTAGGAGTAAAACTAAGCCTAAAGTAAGTTTTAGAAAATTTAAATACGCTTAGGGCTTGGGACAAAAAAGAAGAAGGAGAAAGGAGAAAAGAACAAGAATTCATCAAGAACACCAAGATCTTCAAGTAGAATTCGTCGAGGGTGATCCCTATAAGGTCCGTGAGATCTATATGTGTTGGGTTCTTTCACCCACACACCAATGTGTTTAATTCAGCGCATTTAGAGTAGATTGAATGATGAACATGGAAGTTCTTGATGAACAATTGTTGGATTCTTGATGGTTATATTGGAGTATAACTTTAATTGTTTTGATTCATATTTCCGGGCTATTTTATGAGTCTAATCGTTTGGATATTGAGAATATTAGTTATCCTAAGTGTTTGGGAAAAATACATGCGAGTTAGAAGGTTTGGAGATGAGAATTGAAAATCCCGTCTGCTAGGCCTTGGAGTGTCGCGCCAACCAGAGCCCTTTTGGACAAACTCTGCCCATCAGGCTTTGGCGCCCGCACCTCTCTGAGAGCCAGGGCCACCTGGATACCCCGTTCTTCCACCATGTTTTCATACTAGTTCTAAAGTGATGTACCTATGTTTCTTAGTTGATTTAACCACTTTAAGGTACATCTAAACATCATGAAATCATCCATAAACATGAAATCACGATCCTTGAATCCTTAAGCCAATTTAAGGAAAGTTAAGATCAAAGTTAAAAAAGTCAGAGTCAAGTTTAAAAGTTAAGAAGCAAGTCAAAGTAAGTTCTTAAAATTTCAAAACTGTTAAACAAACATTTTAATTTTGTTTTAAGGCTCAGTCTACAAGTTGAGCAAACAGTAATGAGTTCAGTTTACATCTCAAAAGTTATATGGTAACTAAGTATTCTCTAAGAGTTATGTTTCAAGTAAAGCAAAGAGCAAAGAGTGATTGCATTTCTCAAAAGATATAAGGGAAATAAGTAGCCCCTAAGAGTTACACATGTTTTCACAATTTGAGAAATAAAGGAAGCTAGACTTCCACAGAGCCTTTGACTAGTTTTAGAAAAAGGGAACTATGACTTGCAAGTTAGCTTTTAGATCTAAGTTCGAGCAATTACCTCAAACCAGAGAAGAAGTTATTTTAAAAACACATGATCTAAGTATTTTTTGGGAGTTGTATTGAGCACCAATATAAGGACGTGAGTTCATAACAACTCAAGTTTCCATAAACCATGTAACTACATGGACAGACAAAAGAATCATACTTTATAGATGATTCCTTAGCGCCTTTTAGCATAGACTAGTGGATCCACTAAGTAGTTCAGAATCTATACAAACGACAAGGTATAGAGCGGTCCTCTTGCAATGTGAGATAAAATGTACTATCGCTTAGTCTCATCGTGATGGTTGTCGGTTAGTGAATTCATGTTAGAGTGCTGGAGATCTTGCGTATCTTGATATGATGTTGTAGAGGATTTAGAGGGTTCCTGATATCGTTAATAATAAATATATTCTCACAGAAACTATATTACTTTCGTTATAAGTAAAGTTGAGTTTGATTTTGTATTATTCTTAATGAACTAACTCTTTTACTCTATTTTCACAAGCTTTTATTATATATTGCATGTGTCCTTACTGCTTTATATTGAATTAGTACTTCATGAGTTGAACAGAGCCAAGGTAAGTTTTTTTTCCTTTCGAGCTTTAAGTTGTTGTTTACTATTCCAACTCGCATACTCGTACATTCAATATACTGATGTCAGTTGGCTTGTATTGTCTTATGATGCAGAAACAGGTAACCAGAATTAGTATCTAGCGTCTCGTTTATTCAGTTTGAGCATCCAGAGTTTTTGGTGAGCCTTCTTGCATCTGGAGGACCCTTTATTAATTTCAATATTTTCTCTATAGAATGTTGAGGGTTTGTCCCAACATTCATCCTAGTTATTGTAGAGGCTACATAGACTGATATTCAGTTAATTCAGTTGAGTCTCTTCTATTTCAAATATTTCATTATGAGACTAAAGTGTCATTTTGGCCAAGACAGTAATTTAAGTTATTAATGATATTGTTCTTGTATTATTATGGATTAAGTCTTCTACTGAGTTAAGTAAGTCAAGCTAAGGGTTCGCTCAAGACCATCAATGGTCATTGGGTTACGTCCACGTCTAGGGTGTAGGCTAAGGGCGTAACATGATTGTTGTTATTTGGTATCTATCCATTATTTTAAAGATATATTGATTTGTACTAGGTGTTATTTGATAATAAAATGGATTACTTTTTCTTCAGAAATCTGAATAGCAACTTCATTCAAACACAAATTCATACAAAATAAGGAACAAATTCTTCCCAATAGAAACTTAACACAAATTCATATTAGAATCTTTCATACACAAAAACAAAGTCTTTCTAATAACATAACCAAAACAATTGGGATCAAGCTATTGAGGTAAACAAAGTTCAAGAAGTGGCAAGACTCCATGGAGTCTCGATTTCTATTATTTCAGATGGAGATTCACAATTTACTGCACAGTTCTGGAAGTCTTTCTAGAAAGATTTGGGTTCAAAGGTCAACTTAAGCACTGCTTTTCATCCTTAGACAGATTGACAAGCAGAGCGTACTTCAAAACTTTAGAAGATATGTTGAGAGCTTGTATTATTGATTTCAAAGTGAATTAGGATGATCACATACCTCTAATTGAGTTTGCTTATAAAAACAGCTACCATTCGAGCATCCAAATGGCTCTCTGCGAAGCTCTTTATGGGAGAAGATGCAGATCTCCTATTGGGTGGTTCCAAGTTGGTGAATAAGGGTAGATAGGACCAGATATAGTTCACCAATCCACGGAGAAAGTGAAAGTGATTCAAGAAAGGTTCAAGACGGCACAGAGTCGCCAAAAATCCTACACAAATATTAGGAGGAGGTTGTTAGCGTCTGAGGTGGATGATTGGGTATATCTTAAGGTTTCATCAATGAAGGGTGTTATGAGGTTTGCTAAAAAGGGGAAACTTAGTCCTAAGTATATTGGACCTTGTAGAATATCCAAGAGAGTTGACAGTGTAGCTTATGAGTTGGATCTACCACAAGAGTTAGAATCTGTTCATCCGGTATTCAATATTTATATGTTGAAGAAGTGTATGGGTGATACTTCATTGATTTTACCAATTGAGAATGATGGGATTAATGATAGCTTGTCCTACGAAGAAATTCTAGTTCAGATTTTAGATCGCCAAGTTCGCAAGTTAAGAACTAGGGAAGTTGCATCAGTCAAGGTTCTTTAGAGGAACCAATTCATTGAAGAAGCGACTTGGGAAAATGAGGAGTATATGAGGAAGAGAAATCCACATCTCTTTGAATCCAAAGAGAAAGAAGATCAAGGCAATAAATTCTCTTCTTAACACTTTATAAGACTGTGTGTAAGCATGTTATTACTCCCTTTTGGTTTTTGAATTTATAAATGATGTTACTACCCTTAGCTTAGTGAAAGAGTTCTCATTCGAGTATGAATGTTCCCAATGGGGAGATACTGTAACATCTCGTAACCCAAAATAGATAAACAAAGAAACTAAGAATAATTATTTTTGGAAAGAATATAAGAAATATGGAAAAACTTTCCTAAGTGTAAAAGTAACTTTTTGGTCATTTTCAAATGGCCATAAATTCTAATCCAGGATGAGTTAGGACCAATTCTTTATATGGTTGTAAATCCCTTGAAGATTTATTTCCAACACCACCAAGTTTGCACATTTTTGATATCTTTTGAGGGATATATGCATATCGGAAGTTGGACTATTGGATTGACAAAAATCTAATACGGATTTTAGTAAGGGTAAAGTGGTCTTTTCACCCTACTATCTCCTAATTTGTTTTAAGGGTTTTAGGGTTAAAACTAAGCCTAAAGTAAGTTTTAGAAAATTTAAATATGCTTAGGTCTTGGAAGAAAATAGAAGAGAAGAAGGAGAAAGGAGAAAAGACCAAGAATTCATCAAGAACGCCAAGATCTTCAAGTAGAATTCGTCGGAGGTGATCCTTATAAGGTATGTGAGATTTTTCTGTGTTGGGTTCTTTCAGCCACACATCAATGTTTTTTATTCAGCACATTTAAAGTATATTGAATGATTAACATGGAAGTTTTTGATAAACAATTGTTGGATTCTTGACGGTTGAGTTGGAGTATAACTCTAATTGTTTTTATTTATGTTTTCGGGATTTTTTATGAGTCTAATCGATTGGATTGAGAATATTAGTAATACTAAGTGTTTGGGGGGGGGGAATAAATGGGAGTTTAGAAGGTTTAGAGATGAAAATTGGAGAAGAAAAATCAAAAATCACGTTTGGTTGGCCTTGGGGAACCACGCCAACCAGAGCTCCTTTGGACACACTTTGTCCGTCAGGCTCTGGCGTGCTGCGCCAGCCTGAGCGCTTGAGGATAGTGTTTGTCCGCCAGACTCTGGCACCCCGTGCCTCCCAGAGCGGCATGACCACCTAGAGGCCCTATTATCCCCCCATCTTTCCGTAATAGTTCCTAAGTGATGAACATGTGTGTCCTAGTTGATTTCAACACTCTAATGTACAACTAAATATCATGAAATCATCCATAAACATGAGATCATGATCCTTGAATCCATAATCCAATTCAAGGAAAGTTAAGATCAAAGTTAAAAAACTGAAGAGTCAAGTTTAAAAGTTAAAAAGTAAGTCAAAGTAAGTTCTTAAAGTTTCAAGAGTGTTAAACAAACATTTAATCTTTGTTTTAAGGCTCAAGATACAAGTTTAGCAAAGAGTAATGAGTTGAGTTTACATCTTAAAAGTTATAAGGGGACTAAGTATTCTCTAAGAGGTATTCTTCAAGTATAGCAAAGAATAAACACTGATTGCATTTCTCAAAAACTACAAGGGAACTAAGTTGTCCCTAAGAGTTACAAATGTTTTCACATTTTGAGAAAGAAAGGAAGCTAGACTTCCACCAAGACATTGGCTAGTTTTAGAAAAAGGGAACAATGATTTCCAAGAGAGCTTTTAAACCTAAGTTTGAGTAATTACCTCAAACCAGAGGAGAAGTTGTTTTAAAAATACATGAGCTAAGTATTTTTTGGGAGTAATATTGACCATCGATATGGGGACGCGAGTTCATAACAACAAGTCTCCATAAACCATGTAGCCAACATGGACAGAGAAATTATCATACTTTTTAGATTATTCCTTAGTGCCTTTTAGCATAGACTAGTGGATCCACTTAGTAGTTCAGGTTCTATATCGACGACATGGTATAGAGTGTTCCTCTTGAAATGTGACGTAAGACATTGTACCTCACTTAGGCTTATAGTGATGGTTCTCGGTTACAGAATCTCCTACAGAAACTATATTACTTTCATTATAAGTAAAGTTGAGTTTGTGATTGTATTATTTTTAATGAACTATTTTGTTTACTCTATTTTTACAAGCTTTTATTATATATTGCATTTGTCCATACTGCTTTATATTGAGTTAGTATTTCAGGATTTGAACAGAGCCAAGGTATGTTCTTCTTGATCCTTTCAAGTTTTAAGTTGTTGTTTAACATTCCAACTCACATAATCATATATTCAATATATTGATGCCAGTTGGACTATATCGTCTTATGATGCATACGCAGGTAACCAGGATCAGCATCCAGCGCCTCGTTGATCAATTTTGAGCATCCTGAGTTTGTGGTGAGCCTCCTTACATCCAGAGGTTCCTTTATTGCTTTAAATATTTTCTTTATTTGTCCCAACATTCATCCTACTTATTGTAGAGGATACATAGATAGATAGTCAGTTAGTTCAGCTGAGTCTCTTTATTTTAGATATTTCATTTTGAGACTAAAGTTCCATTTTGGCCAATATATGATTATGGAGTAAGTTTTTCACTAAGTTAAGTAAGCCAAGCCAAGGGTCCGCTCGAGGTCAACAATGGTCATTGGGTGCTTGTCATGTTTAGGGTGTAGGATAAGGGCGTGACATGATTGTTGTTATTTGGTTTCTTGTCATTATTTTTAAGATATCTTGATTTTTACTACGTGTTATTTGATATTGAAAATTGACTTCATTTGCTTCAGAAATCTGAATAGCAACTTAATTCAAACACAAATTCATACAAAATAAGGAACAAAGTCTTCCCAATAGAAACTTAGCACAAATTCATATTGGCACCTTTCATATACAAAAGCAATGTCTTTCTAATAACATAACCAAAATAGTTGGGATCAAGCCAGTAAGGTAAACAAAGTGAAATCTAATGTGTGCCTTTGAATGCCTTCAGTGTTTGGTGTGCCTCGAGTACCTTGAGTGATTATGTAACTCTCCTCTCATAGACTTCGAGTAATTGCATCTCTTCCTTTCCACCTCAGTCCATTTGGTTTGTAACCAAGATCAATATTGGTAGCAGTTGAACTTGACAATGTAGCACTATGTGAATACCCTATCAGAATTTCCAGACTAAGAGAAAAACAAATATTTTAACTTAAATGAACTAATATCAATTAAACCAAATCCAAATAAGAGATCAAACTAACTGTCTTTGCCTTTTTTGGTCTTGGTTTCTTATAGGCAAGAGTTTCACCACCCCTCAAAGTTGTGCTAATGTTTCTTTTTTGGCCACTTGCACTAGAAGTTGATTGTTGAGTACTTAATTTTCTTATATCACTTGATGTAGTACTTGTAAGCCTTCCATCAGATGCCAAGGAAATTGTAGGCCTTACACCACTTGATGAAGCATTTGTAGGACTTCTAACACTAATTAGACTTGCATTTGGAGTAGCACTTGGAGTGCAAACTGCAACTGGAGTGCAACCTGCACTTGGACCTGCTCTTGAATGTATATTTACACTTGACAAGATTCCAATTGTAGCATATGTAAAATCTGAAGTTGCAGCATTTCCGGTAGTTGCAACACTTGTTCCTGCAACAACATTTGAAGTTCAAGTACTTGCAACACTTGATAAAGCAACAAATTTTTCTAGAAATATATATTAAAGTCAAAAGTATAACAAGAGTAAAACCCAGTAATAAAGAGACATTAAAGCACAACTTACCAGAGTTGGACATCGTTCTTCTTATGTCCAAAAGTCTTACACACAAATCATTTCATTATTCATTCCTTCCTTTTAGCCTTTCCAAACTCTTCTTAATTGGCTCATCACTATCTTTTCTCTTATTTTTTTCCTAGTATTCCTGGCATGGTTGTAATTTCAGGTGGTTGTAGGCTGGTATATCACTTATTGGGCATATCTTCATATTTGGCATAGATTGAATAAACCTATTAGATGCTTCCAAGTATCCCTTTAATTGCCATGACCTACAACTACACACCTTCTTTTTTTAGATCAATAACATGTTTATATGGTGGATTATGAATCTCAAGTCAAGATCACCATTAAACTTACCTCACAATTATCTGCAATTTCATCATTTTTCTAAGAATATCCACAGCCATTGGTGATACTTCCATAATCGATTCTTCTGAAAATTCTCTCATTTGATTCATTCTTTCTATAACTTTGACTCTTATTTCCTCTAGCATAGTGATTATTGATTTGAACCTAAAAGCTAAAATCCAACTGTTGAAATTCTCGTGGATGTTGTTATCGACCACATCATATTTGCTATGTTCTTTAAAAATGCCCTACATCATGCTTCCTTGTTATACTTTAACAAATCTTCTACAATGCCTACATTTAACTCAATCAAGTGATCAAGTTTGGACTTTAAAAATACCTCAAATGGTGCCCTAGCAACCTGCCAAAATTTCTTCTCCTTTCGTCACCCCTCCAGTCTTTCATCCAGTTTTCCCGTATATGCCTAGCATAACATCTAATTTCAGCATTTGTCAATACATTGATAAGTGCATACCATGCCAAATAAAGAACATTTGACATACGAAAATGTTAAATATCAATTACTACAAAAATGAAAGAATAAATTTAACAAATAATACATTAATACCTTTTGCATATCAGACATCACAGTTAGTCCTTCACCTCTTGTAAGCTCCAACATGTTTGATGCACTTGAGAAACCAAGACCATGTCTCCTTAGTTTCTTTATCAACTACTGCCCCTTCTATAAGGTACATCTGATTATTTCCATCTTTGGAAATCCAAAATAATAGTTTATCTTTACATACACTTTTAAGAAATGCACCATCTAAACCAATTATCCTTCGACATCCTTCTTTCCATCAACTTTTTAAAGGAACCAAGAAAAATATATTTGCTCATAAACACCTATTTTCCTAGAATTGTGTTCTTGGATGTCCTAATCGATACGATAGTTCCAAGGTTTGTGGTCTTTAATTGCTTAGCATAATCATACAACCTAGCAAACTCATCTCTCAAATCTCACATATGTTCATTCATAACTCTAAACTTTATCTTATTAACATACAAACCATATTTCTTTTATATAAAAGACTGTATCTGATGTAATTTGATGGTAGAGTCACTCATAATCCTCTTCTTGTAATGTTTAATAAGCCAAATGGGGGTATACTATTTTTTTCTTGTTCTTTTAAAACACTTGTGGACATGAAAATATGTTTTAACACTAAATATGCCAAGGAAAACCTTTTTTCTTACAATTTGTCATTATCCTTTCCTTCTAATTAGGTTTCAACTTAATATTAACACCCTTCTAAATAGATTAAGTTTACAGTGCCTCTCTGAACTCAATGTTATTCAAAAATACCATATACAATTGAAAAAAGAACCTTCTTAGCAGTTGGATCAAAGAAGATCTTTGTACTTTCCATCCTAGGTGTTTGATCAACCACATCATTATCCTCAACAGGATCTCTTTCGTATTCACTAATATCACTACCAGGATCCAAGCTGGTAAAATAAGGGTCATCACCACCCAAATTTCCTCCAAATCTCCCCTGTCTTTCCTTATAAATGTCTTCAAAACCACTATCTATACCTATAGGACCAAATGGTATCTCATCTAGATTTACTTTGTTAGCCTTCTCGTTAACTTATTCTTGAATGTTAGACTGTCTAGCTTGAAGCAGCCCCTCATCCAAATCACTCAAATCATCAATATTTCCATCAATATCATAGAGTGAAACAAAATTAAAATGTTCTTCAACTTTAGGGGCATGGGCTTGTTCTTCAACTCCAGGGGACTGATCTTCTACTAAAGGGGACAACTCTTCAACTAAGGGGGACTGATTTTGGTTTAAATGCCTATTTTAATTTTCATCAAATGGTTGAGATGAAGACACATCAGCCCTATCTTTATTGGGAGGGGGGGGGGAGAGGACAGATCAACCATTTTTTGTGAGGGGGAGGACACATCAACATTATCTTTTTTTGGAGATGAGGACATATCAACATTAGTGCTAGGCAATACAAGTATCTCTTCAATAACTAAAGGTGTACTAATGGAATGTATAATGTATACATCAACAAAATCGGCAACCTTCAAACCATTATGAAAGTTTAAAACATCAGAATCAGTATTTAACATGTAAAAAAAACCCTTCTTATTGACTCTACATCCAAATGTCTCAACATTTTCAACACCCAATTCTAGTGCTATTTTATGAAACAACATAATACACAACTCATCTACATCTATATTAATATTTTTATCTCTCACGCTCCGAGCCTGCATCCTGGGCGGGACTAGCACTCGGTGACCATTGCTAGCACGAGCGAACCCTTGACCTAGCTTACTTAACTCGGTAGAAGACTTAACTTAATATAAACTAAAAAGAACACTAAAAGGAAACATACTCAATATGTAATAATCTAGCCAAATAAGACTTAAGTCTCAAAGTTAAAAACATATGAAATGTAATATAAAAGAGACATCAAACAGAACAATCTAACTGATTATCTGTCTATGAAGACTCTAAATACTAAGATGGATGTTGGGACAGACCCCACAATATCCTAATGAACTAATCTAGAAAATAATAAAATGGATCCTCCCGAAAGCAACGAGTCTCACGAACAGACTCTGGGATGTTCAACTGGATCAACAGTGCAATGGATGTCGATCATCATTATCTGCGTCTGCATCATAACACGATGCAAGCCAACTGGAATCAGTACATTGAATGTACGAATATGAGAGTTGGAATGCTAAACGACACTTAAGCTTTAAAAGTAGTAAGAAAGAACACTTACCTTGACTCTGTTCAACTCATGATTTACTAACTCTTATTCAATATATGTAGTTTAAAAGTAAATGCAATATAAAGAAAAACTAACTGAAACATGATGTAAACTCTAAAGGTATGCAAATAATATCTGATATATATATGTGAAAATACAAATAATTGGTGCATATGAAAATACTATACTTATGTGAGATATTTTCTAACCGACAACCATCACTTAAGAGCTATAGTGATGATACAATATTAGTCAGCCCATGCTGCCCGACCATCCTAACCTTGCAAGAGTATAGGACATAAACTGCCTAATGGATCCACTAGTATACTATGAAGAGGGTTCATCTAAAACGTATACCCCTTTTTACCCATGATGACTAAATGGTTTACATAAAGACTTGAGTTACTATGAACTCGCATCCCCACATCAGTGCTCAATACTACTCCCAAAATATATATTGGCTCTTATGTTTTTAAAATATACTGATCCTGTAATTTGAGATTAGTGCTCAAAACTTAGCTTTAAAAAGCGCTCTTGGAAATCATAGTTTCCCTGCTTGTTTCATTTCATAAAACTATTACTTCTGTCTTTAAACTAGCCCGAAGGCTCTTTACTTGTTAAATGTGAAAACGTTTGTAACTCTTAAAGATTACTTAGTCCCCTTATAACTTTTGAGAATGAAGTCAACTCTTCACACTCGCTTAACTTGTAACAGTGAGTCTTTAAACAAAGTTAAAAAGAATTGTTGAAGACTCTTGGAAACTTTAAGAACTCACCTTGACTTGCTTTTTGACTTTTAAACTTCACTCTTAGCTTATTTGACTTTGATCTTAAGTCTCCTTGAATTGAATTATGGATTCAAGGATCTTGATATCATATTTATAGATGATTTCATGATGTTTAGATGTACTTTGGAGTGTTAGAATCAACTAGGAATGATAGGTACATCACTTAGGAACTAGTACAAAAAGATAGGGGAGAAATGTGAAATCTTGGTGACCCTGGCGCTTTGACAGGTGTGGGACGCCAGAACTTGATGGACAGACACTGTCCTTAGGCACTCTGGCTGGCACGACATGCCACAACCTAACGGATTGAGTCTCTCCTGAGGGGCTCTGGTAGGCGCAGCGCCCCAAGGCCTGTCAGACGAGTTTTTTGATTTTTTTTTATTATTTTCAACTCTAAACCTCCCAAACTTCAATGGATCTTCCCCCAAACACTTAGGATCCCTGATATACTCAATCTCCAATAGTTAATACTCGTAAAACAGGCCATGAACACAATTAAAAACCACTAAAGATACACTACAACTCTACCAACAATGATTCAACAATTATTTATCAAGACTTTCAAGATTTATAATTCAATCAATTGAAAACTTTCTGATTAAACATTTTGGTATGTGGGTGAACGAACACAACATAGAAAGATCTCACATACCTCGATAGGGATTACCCCCGATGAGTTGAACTAGTAAAACCTTAGTATTCTTGAAGAAATCTTAGTTTTTCTCTTCTCTTCTGTTTTCTCCCAAGCCCTTAGCATTCTCAACTTTTCTAAAACTGAACCGCGACTTGGTTTTATCCCTAATAAACCCTTAAAACGAATTAGGAAATACTAGGGTGAAAAGACTATTTTACCGTTACTAAAATCCGAATTGGACTTTCCTCAGTCCAAATACCCAACTCTCGAAAGGCATATATGCCTCATACGACATTAAAAATACACAATCTTGGCACAGTTGGAAAGATCTTCTCAAGGTATTTCTAACCATATAAATAACTCATACTAACTCCTCCTGAGCTGGGAGTTATGGTCGTTTGAAAATGAGCAAAAAAACTCACTTTTACACTTAGAAAAGTTTTCTTGATTTCTCCACTTATTACAAAAAATGATTATTCTTGGTTTCTTAGCTTATTATTAGTTATTTCAAGTTACGAGATGTTACATCATCACTAGTGATTCCATTCACATACCTTAACATAGGATCAGATACAAAACAACCCCCATACTGAAATTGAAATGTCACTATAGTCAAAACCATTAACTTATGATGCCTATAAAGTAAAAAAAACAACAACTATAGTTAAAGTTGTTAACATACCAAGGCTCTAAGAAAAAAAGCCCTAATTTTTTTAATTAAACAAGGTGTCAATTATCAAGAATCTAAATTAACAATGGACCACTACTACTAAAACTATCAACACCCAAGACAATTGACTAGAAATCAAATATCAATTTAAGTCGAAATTTGAGATGTTACGAATAAACCCTAGAATCTATCGAATTCACGAAATATTCCATTGAAGTTACTTGAAGTCATACATAAATGACAAAAGCATATTACACTAACATTAAACCCAAAACAAAGTAAAATCCCCCCAAAAATTAGAATATCGAATTATAATCGACTCTAAAATCAAACAGATACCCACGAAGAAAATGAAAAAATCAAAACTAATGCAAAAGGCAAGAACATACGATGAATATTGTTGGGGAACCGAGCTTCAACTGAGCAAATTTACAAGCGAACTATGTGAAATCGCAGAGAGGAGAAAGGGAGAAGTGGAAAAGTCACGAAGGTTTTGGTACAATCATGAAGGTTTGTACTATTCTATGTTGGAATACTCATTTGCCAACGTGGAATAAAATATTCATACATGGATTAATTTTATTTATTTTTGGCCAATATAAAAAAGTGTTTAAAATGTTGGGTTTTGATGGGATGAAGGGTTCAAATGACTAAGTTTTAAGTAGAAGGGTCAAGAATACAATCCTAAACAAGTACAAGGGTCCGTCGGACCATTTTGTCGATCATTTTTTAAAAACAATTGATTTTCTAATCAAATTGAACCGATTATTCAATTTCTACAAAAAAAAATCAAAAGTTTTTTTTATATAAATTTATAATTGTACTGAATAACTTATAGAATTTATATAAATAAATCAATAAAATGACAGAATCATACTGAATACATTTAAAGATATTTTAAAAAAACACATAGTTTAATTGAAATATGGTCAACACTTGAATGAATTGTGGGTGGTAAATTTCATGTGTATGTGTGTAAATAATCATATAATATATTATTTCTACAGAAGTTAAATTTGCAAGAATTGAATGAAATTAAAAATAAAAATGAAAATGAGACACAAGAGAGAATTGATTGGATGATAATCACTCCTCACTTCCAACCTCCAGGTTGTGAGTTTGAGTCATTAGAAAGCATAATGTGGGAGCCTCTTGGGGAGGGGTTAAAATTAATTGAGATGGGAGATAATAGGGTACATTTAATCCGTTTTATAATAGTAAATTTAT
Organism: Solanum lycopersicum; assembly: GCF_036512215.1. Lineage (NCBI taxonomy): Eukaryota > Viridiplantae > Streptophyta > Magnoliopsida > Solanales > Solanaceae > Solanum > Solanum lycopersicum. Next base: position 43,017,666 of record NC_090803.1, read on the forward strand.
CTCTAATTAATACATTCAAGAACAAAATAATTTTTTAATATAAAATATAGTCATTAGTGATGAAATTAGATTTTTTTTAATTACAAAATACATATAACTATAGAGACGATTTGGGAACAATTTTTCTTTTTATAGTTAAATAATACTTTTAGTGACGAAGCACTAAATTGTATTTGTATACTTTTAGCGACACACATTTAGTGACGACTGATTGACGTATTATTTTTCGTCTCACAAGAGTCTTTGTGAGGAAATACAATTTATAAATGATGAAATTATTTGTCCCTGATAATCAAATTTTTTGTAGTGTTATCAATAACATTTTCACACATAAGTCTTTTTTTACTTTGTAAAATGTGTGGGCTCTCTCATAAAATTCAATAGAGGACATATTGTTTGAGGATTATCGTAATAACTCTTTATTGAATTTGAGTACCTTAGTTTCAATGTGTCTCTTTGTTACTAGAGTCTTCCCTGTCTCACTCTTCACACTGATGATGTGATTCGTGCTAGCTCTTGCTTTCATACAATTGAAAGAGTAGTTTTTGTTTTGATCTCCTTCCTTAAATCCTCCAAATAAAAGAAAAATCAAATTTGAGAATTGTGATTTTTTCTGGAAATTTTTTTTTTACCAACAAGGTTCCATCCCGACATAAACTTGTGTTAATATAATCCAACAATAAAGATTCGCATCAACTAATTAAAATTAATAGTTAAAATAAAACCTATAGTCCTTCAATTCGAAAAACAAAATCAGCTATTGAATTAAAAAAAAACTTCATTGTGACTCCATTTTTTCTGGTCATGGTGATAAGAATTCATAATTTTCTGACAAAATTTTATTCATATTTCGGGCACCAAAAGTAGATGGAGAAAAAAGTAACAATTTAAAAATAGATTGAGGGAGAGATTGTTTTGTTTGGGATATTAAATTTCAGATGACTATAGAGGAAAATGAGGGGTTTTCGTGGGTGGGTGGTATATTTTAGAAATCCTTTTTTATTTATTTTTAATTAGTTAGATAGACTAATATAGTTATTTTTTTAGAGTTTCATTTTTTAAAATGAAAGCTTGGACTCAAATTCCACATGACATCATTTAATTCATAATTTTGTCATATCAGTGTGAGCATATAAAACGTGTCTCATATTTTTTGGTGAGTGTCAAAAAAATATCAAGTAAGTATCAATTTTAAGGGGCATATGTTTTCAATAGATACAAACCTTAGTTGAGGTGTTTAAGCGAATTATGCGGATAATTTTAATAAAACATCAATGACAAATACCTAAATTTATAGTCAAAATAATGAATAATGTTATGTTCATATGAAATCAATTGAAAAATATGTAATTGAGTTTAATCATCCATAAAAATATTAAGATCAAACAATTGATGAATCATAACAAATAAGGATCATGGAGAATTGAGATCAAACTCAAATCAAATTGAATTGGAAACTTAAAGATCTTTTGAGGCTCAATGGATAAATTGAAGTCGTTGTTGTATTCCCACATAAGTTAGTGATCAAATCCTAGCAAGAAAGAGAGAAAAAGAGACTTGAAGCTTGGACCGTAGCTTTCTCCCTTGACCTTGAGAGAGAATTTGGGAGTATGAACTTTAATGAGAATTTCAGAGAATGAGACGTTTAGGGTTGATTTAGGAATAAAATAATAGTTATAAGACTTAAAATTAGGGTCAAAACGACATAGTTTAGGTATTAAATGCATTGGAAAACAACCCTAATACCCTTCAAAATTAATGTCAAACATATATACGGTCTATAGAACCTTTTACATCATGTGCTCTGAACCGTAAAACCAACTTCAGAAACCATAAAGTTCTATCATTTCCCATGAGACTCTTTTACATTATGTCGTCTAGTCTACGGTCCATGATATCCTTCTGTAGGAAACAGGTTCAAGTCCAGATATTTACTAAGTTTGGTTCATTTCTATGAAACCTTCCACGACTCATTGAGTCAACTACGACCCGTAAATCCTTTTGAAGGTATGAGGTCTTAACTCAAGTATCTGGATCTTTTCTACGTGAGTCATCTATGACTCGTTCAAATTCCTATGGATCTTATTATCAATTTTTAGGTTAGACCTCGAAAACTAAAAATTTTCAAAACTCAACTCAACTTCTACAATTGCCTTTCTACGGCCCATAGGGATTACTACAATCCGTAGATTAAACTCGTAAATCATTCCTTTAGTAAAAATTTCCACAATTTTCCTTTTGAATTCGACTTTTAAATTTTTGAGATGTGAAAATATCACTCAATTGATAAAATTCGTCCTCAAATGATATTCAAGTTTGCATGAACAGAGTAGGAGAGAAACAGTCAACCCATCAAGAATACAAATCTCATCATAGACATGGAGAATCACTCCAAGCTAAATCATAAGATTAAAAATCAAATTTTACATGAACTTGCATACATATGAAATTATGAGAATAATTAAAACGCTTGAATTCAAAAAAATTGAACCATGAGGATGTAATACCTCAAGCTAGAGTAGGAGTGAAGAGAAAATATGAGCATACTAGGAAATTGTATCCGATTCAAATTCTCAAGCATCACCATAAGCTAATTGATTCAGCCAAAGAATGTTCACATAAGCAATTTTTTTGGTTCTCAACTTCCGAACTTGTCAGTGTAAAATCTCAGTCGGAACCTCTTCATCGGAAAAAAATTCTTCAACTCCTAAATCTTTAAAGGTACAATGGATGTCAGATCTCCAACATACTTTTTCAACAAAAAGACATGAATATCATAAAAATGTTATATCATTAAGTAAATCTAACTTATAAGCAATCTTGCCAATAAACCTTAAAATCTTATATGAGCATACATTGCGGGACTAAGCTTTCTTTTCTTTCCAAATCTCATTATACCCTTAATGGATAAAATTTTCAAGTAGACCCAATAATCAACATTAAATTCAATTTCTCTTTTTGTAACATCAGCATCACACTTTATCAACTTTAATCCATTTTCAATCTCCCGCGAATGAGTCAAACCTTTTCCATGACCTCATGTATCAACTCGGCCTCTATCAAAGGTAAAATAGATGTCAAATCTCCAACATAACTTTTCAACAAAATGACATGGAATACCATACATAAAGATGTTAAATCATTAGGTAAATCTAACATATATGCAACCTTGGTAATACACCTTAAAATCTAATATGAGCATACCTAACGGGAATTAAGCTTCTATTTCTTTCCAAATCTCATTATACTCTCAATGGGTGAATTTTTCAAGTAGAGCCAATAATTAACATTAAATTCAATTTCTATTTTTCTAACATAGGCATTAGAGTTTTATCGACTTTGAGCCATTTTCAACCTTTCGTGAATGAGTCAAACCTTTTCCATAACCTCATGCATCAACTCGGCCTCTATCAAAGGTACAATGGATGTCTGATATCCAACATAATTTTTCAACAAAGAGACACGAAATGCCATACATAAAGATGTTAAATCATTAGGTAAATCTAACTTATATTCAACCTTGATAATACACCTTATAATCTTATATGAGCATACATCACGGGAATTAAGCTTCCATTTCTTTCCAAATCTCATTATACTCTTAATGGGTGAAATTTTCAAGTAGACCCAATAATTAACATTAAATTTAATTTCTGCTTTTCTAACATAGGCATTAGAGTTTTATCGACTTTGAGCCATTTTCAACCTTTTGTGAATGAGTCAAACCTTTTCCATAACCTCATGCGTCGATTCGGACCCTATGAAAGCAACCTTAGCAACTTCAAGCCAACCGATAGGAAACCTCACCTCCTACCATAGTGTCATTCCAATCCTAGAATGATAGTTATTATTATAAGTGAACTCAATCAAAGGAAAATGATGATTCCAATTACCCTTGAAATCAATCACACAAGCTATCAACATATATTCTTAAGTCTAAATGGTATGATCATCTTGTCTACCAGTTTGAGAATAAAAAGTGTGTTATGTTTCCTTTGCTTACTAACACCATTCTGAAATGACCTCCAAAACTGAGATGTAACCTGAGTTCCACGATAAGACATGATATATAAGGGAACTCCATAAAATCTCATCATTTATTTAATATATATCGTAGCATACTCTTCCGCTTAAGATGAAGTTTTAATAGAAAAAAGTGCGCCTATTTTGTCATTGGATACACAATAACCCAAATCAAATCAAACTGATGAGTGTGAGGTAAACTTTAATGAAGTTCATATTCAAATATTCCCACTTCATGTAGGAATACTAATATTTTCATCCAAACCACTCAATTTCCAATGCCTAACTTTCACTAGTTGACAATTTGAATATTTATCCACAAAGTTTACAATGTCCTACTTCATCCCATTTCACTAATAGACTTTTCGCAAATCATGATACATCTTAATGGCCTCTGGGTGAATAGAATACAAAGAACTGTGAGCTTCTATCAAAATCTAATTTCTCAAACCATCAACATTCAGAACACATAATCTACTTTGGTATGAAATGACACCTTCTCCTCGTTGGAGAAAGCCTCAATGGATTTTTTTTGACATATTATTCTTCAAATCAACTAATGTCAGGTTAAGATTTTTAGCATTTACATATAATAGAAAAAATGATTCATAGGCATTCTGAACAATTACCACACCTTCATGAGAGCCAACCACGCGAACACCTAATCAAACCAATCTATGAACATACTGAAATTGCTCCTTCTCATCATACTCAACATGAGAAATATTTTTCATTGATAGTCAACTAAGAACGTCCGCCACCACATTCTCTTTACAATGATGATATACGACACTCATATCTCAAATTCATGAGTCAGATAATTTTTTTCATGCACCCACAATTGCCTTGAAACATAAGTAATGGTTTTCTCATGTTTCATCAAAACACTCCATGAAGCATCACAATAAACCACAAGACCATCTGATCCTTTAGATAATGTATATAAAGGGATGAAGAGAGTATGTCATCCATTCCTTTAGTAGCAAGTAATGGAAAGTCTCTCATCTTATAAGCATTCTTTCGACAATTAAAATAACCATCCATACTGACCAAACATTTGCAATCATTTTTCTCACCATACCTAGTGTAAGTAGTCATGGAAGATCCACCATGAATTCCTCATTGAGGGTTAGGGTTAGACACCCAATCATTTTTGAATTTAGGGGTAAGAGTACATAAGATCCTTGACCGGAAAATCTTTGCCAAAATTTAAAACGACCTTGTTCATCAGACCTAGAACGAGAAAAGTCACTATCACATATGCGAGTTTATTTGAGTTTATCTTCTTCAATTCTTTGGGAATGCATCATCAAACAGGAGATATTCATTTTTTAAACAACATGACAGTTCAGCATTCTTTGGCAACCAATTCAGAAACAACCAACACAAACTTACTCTTCCTTGCCCTAAAATAGGCAACCATAGTTGGAGCATACTTAGTTAATTGAGTGAACTTCAAATTATATTCATTCACACTCATATTCCCGTGTCAGAGGTTAATGAAGTCAGGAACTTTTTTCTCTCTCATTTTAATGAGAAAGAAATGATCAAGAAATACTCCTTTGAATTTCTCCAATCAAGAACACCCGCATCAACAACCCTCTCACCTCTCCACTGTTCAAACCAAACTTGAGCAACTCCCTTGAGTTGATAAGCGGCTAACTTTGCCCTCTCTATCATAAATAATCCCATAATCCCCTCTATATTGTACACCTCATCAATGAACTTTTGAGGATTCTCATTTGACTTTTGACCTATGAAACTATGGGGTATTTATCCAAGAGAAGTCTCTTATCCTTGTCCCCATCATACTCATATTTGGGTTCATGGGAGCAACAACTTCTCTATTAGCTTGGGTCATCATAACTTGAGCCAACAATGACTTAGGATTCGAAATAAGTCACTTACTCTACCAAAGGATCGATCAAAATTCAGGGAGCTTCGGGTTCTACATTATAGCCTGAATTCTTTCTCCGAAATCTCTTAGAGGGTCCATATCAAGAAAAACATTGGACAAGATTTAGGAGAAAGACATCTATAGAGATAAGACTATATAACATAACTTTAGATTAATGAAGGAAGTGAAGTTTCCTATAATTTTTGTAGTCTCTTATTCATAATGTGGCATACTTCACACTTATAAACAATACTTCACTCAACGCATCTTGTCAGACATCCTAACATCTTTTTCTAAAACCTAGAGTTGATACCAAGTTTTTTACGATCCAAAGTATATTCTACATGCGACATGGTATATAAAACTTTGAGAGACCCTACACAAGCCACTTAACATGCATACAACACAATATAATAGCAAGCACGAGAATTTAAGCAATATGTCTCATATCTTAAAAGAGTTTGACACAAAAGAAAAAGTCTATCATAGTCTTGACAAACCAATATAACCAATCAACTACCCATTGGTGGAAGGGAAAGAAACATAGAACCCTACATTATGAGAAAATGTAGGCACAAATATGCATTAGTACATGAAATATACTAAGTATGAGAGATATGCTGACACAAGTATGCATTAGTACATGAAATACTAAGTATAAGAACATGAAACATGATTATTAGGGGATAAAAAGAAAAACATGATATGCATGACCAAGCTAAAACATAGTAAAACATCTTTGAGAAGAATCATAAATCATGAACTTGGTCAATGTATCTTAAATTTATAATGAGAACTTCATAAAACCTTTGAAAGTAAGGTACATTTACCATTATTTAACACAGATCATGTAAGTTATAACATGGAATCAAACGTCTTGCTCCCACACCAAAAATAGATGTCCTACTTGTAAAAGTAAGGACCATAAATTTTTAGCTTACGTAGATCCACTAGTTATGTCTTTCTAAGACTATTCTACATGTTACGTTGTTAGGAATAAGAAAATTGCTACTACAGACCTATACTCTACTAACAGGAGATTCTCCATCTCAATATCCTCTCGGTGCTTAGTAAAATTCCCAAAGGAATAGTTATACTCATATACATATCATCCATTATACATGAAAAAACACAATTAAGTTACTAGTCCAATATTAAGTCATCATAAAGTAGCTTCTTAAATCATCATTCGTACTAAAAACCTTTCACCGATTCATTATTCTTAATATGTGAGAAAATCTTTTACAATTTATGCATATGTGAAAAAACCTTAGAAGGTTTCATTTATGCTTTTCTTAAAAAGAACCTTAATTTATAACCTATTCTTTTTCATAAAGAATGCAAAATCTTCATTCATGTAATACTTTGGAAATCCAAGGCGTTCTCTAGAGCTTAAAATAAGTTTCATAAGGTATAGATATTGTTTTAAGGTCTATATTAATGAATATAAATTATTTAGGAAGCCTAGAAACCAATATGTCCAAGAACGTCGGGAAACTAGTTCAAGGAGGTACTAGCGTGCCTTAGCCTATTTGACTAGCTTTTAGGAGTCAGAAATTCATGAAATTAGGTGGAAAAGTGTCTAACATGTGTTTAAGTTGATGCATGGTCGAAACATATGGGTACGACTCCCGAAGGACCAACGAAATGCCCTTGAGGAGGACCCTTGTATTTCAGGGTCAAGGTTGTCTAGGAAGTGTTCACCCACGAAGGGGAACGACGGAAGGTGTGTGGATCGTGGGGGCGGCGATTCATCCATTGACCAACACTTATAAAAATCCTTGAAGTTTCTACAAAGTGCAGCACCAAAGGGGGCAGGTCATCGACTCACAGACGGACCGTTGCTCGAGGTCTCGTCTTTGATTGCTGAGATTTTCTGCACTTTTTCAATTGCTTCCGATTAATTAATGAAGGGTTTATGTTGTTACTTGGGGGTAATGGGATCCTAATTAAGTTAATTAACACCCATATAAAGACCCTAACCTCATTAATCCCTCATAACTCACATAATTCCCAAACCCCAAACTCTCTTCCTTCTCTCTTCTTTCTCTCTCTAGTGAAGAACACCATTGAAGATCAAGCTAGGAAAGGTTTAAGGGCTTAAAAGATTCAATTTTAACCATCAATATTCATTAATTAGTAAGGTATGGGATTTAATTCACCTTTGAGACCTCTTTCTTCAAAGGGTTCCATCAAATTGATATTCCAAAAGTTGAGCTTTCAAGTGGGTTTCATTCAATTTTGAAAATTATGTAATGAATTGATTCGTTTATGATTTATTTTGGATAATATGAATATATTAACATGTATGAAAACTCAATTATGATATATCTTGATGAATTGGTCTAGTTTGTAGAGACTGACCTTTACCCCTTAACCCTAGGTTGTGATCTTAATATGAATTATATTGTATTGGTTCAATTGACTTGGTTATTGGTTGAATTACTACTAGAGGATGTTTTTAGACTAATAATGAATGAATTAGAGTGATTTATAGTCCTATCATGCTAGTTCTTGATAAGTTGATCTAGGTTATGAAGTATGTTGTGAATTTACCTAAGTATCCTGTCTTAAGCTATGAACTAGTATTGAATTGTGATCTAGTGATTCTTTTAGCCTTTTTATCATGTTGGTAATTGAATTATGATGATGGTATACCCTAAGTGGGTTGAAATAAGGGTTGATGTAATACCTTGATGATGAATTATGAAGGAGACATGGTAAGTCTTATGATCCCCCTCCTTTACTTCATATTGTGGTAAATTGTGATTGAGTCATGATGTTGTATTGGAATTTGCCTTGTATTAGTATTGATAGGATAGTATGATGTTGAATTGAAATGTCTTGACTATGATTTGTGAGGTGTTGGCTTAAGATGTATATGTTATAAGAATGGTGGATGATTACCAATGTGCCTTAGTATGAAGTGATATGTAAATGTGCTAACCTCACCTATATGAATTGTAATGAAAGGACAATACTCATGTAGTTCTTATTGAGCTATGATGATGATGATGTTATACAAGGGTTAGACCCTATGACCTACAATAATCTATGATGATTAATAAAGACATTAAAGACATTTCAAAAGGGACTCTAGCTTCCCACCGAGTGAACTAGAGAGAGGAGTGTCCCTTCCCACATAGTGAAGGTAGGATCACTAATGTACTCTTGAGATCGGAGACTACAATCCATGTACTATAAAGAGGGTCCCAACTGTACTCTTAGTTCTTTAACTATGTAGCCCACATAGGAATACTATCTAGTGGATCCACATAGTTGCTATATTCATGTTTTCGTATGACCATGGAAAGTAGTCCGCCTTCTTTCGGTGTAGGGTTCCATGCACCAAATTCCACATTTAGCTCATGTGCTCTATGTCGGTTAGGGAAAGATGTTTCAAAAAGGTAAAATAAACTAAAGGATTGAACTCTAACTAAGATGACCTATGGGGTTTAGCTTAGTCTAGGTAGGGGTATGAGAGACTACCTAAACATTGCACTAGTTAGCCTTGATGGGAGTCTTAAGAGGATATTATTATGTATGAATATGCTTATAATTCTATATGACATGTATATGATGAACTTGCACATTGTTTATACTATATGTTAATTGGTGTCACTTATGAATATATGTTGGTATATATTGTTAAAGTATAATACTATGTACTCTTAAAGGTTATGGTATATGAACTAGGATGTTAGTCATAAGTCTTGTTGGGTTACTTGATTGAGTATGGTTATAGGGATTTGCTTGGTCATTGCACTTGTTCACTTGATAGGGGTTCATGGGTAGCTGTCTTGCTTTAGTTATGTTTAAATGTACTCTTATTCATGCTTGTTATTGTTAGGACTTGATGATAGAGTTATTTGGCTATGTATTCAACTATATGCTATGCATGTTGACTTAAATAGACTTAATGTTGTTGTTCTTGTGATGTACATGTCTATGACTTAATGAACATGTCCTATTGGTTGGTATGGTCTTGTTGAATGTGCATAAAGGTTTTAATGAAAAATGCATGATTATTGAAATGTCCCTTGTCTTGGCATGTTTTAAAAGTATGTGTGCATATGGTCTCGTACTTAGTACAAGTGGTGTACTAATCCTATTTCTTCCTTTTCCACAACATTTTAGGTTCCGTTCGTTGAAAGGATTTTGGAGATGACATTAAAGATGACTTGGATTTCTAAATCATCTAAGTAGGGCTCACTTTCCGAGGGCGATGCCACTATCTAGCTAATGGAGTTGTTTTGAGTGTAAGACTTCTATGTTTCTTTCTTTTCCATTTAGTATGAAACATTGTATATCCCATTTGAGGCATTCTTACTTTGATGTATGGATTATGCCCAAGTTCTTATACTCTTATTAGATGGTTATGAGATGAGACGATTATTATGACTATGTTATATTTTATATACTAAAGTGCAATAAAATTAGAAGACTAATCAATCTTCCTATACAAAGGGTCTATGTATACTCGATATATATATCTATGTGCATGTAGAGGTCTATGTAAACCTCGAAGTAGAAGTAATGAAATTTTTTAAATTTTCCGCTTAATTTGACATATGAATGTAATGATGTAAGCTAAGAGGTGGTCTTAGTCCTCAAAGAGGCCACCGCCGCTGGTTAGTCTAGGGGCTATTCCCGTATGTGACAATTCATATCCTAAAAAAATCATATCCTCATAAATTCATAGTCAAAATCATGATTAATGTATGGATCTATATATGAAATCAATTGGAAAACACGTAAACAATTGAATCATAACAAATAGGCCATATGGAGAATTAACAATCAAACCCTAATCAAATTAATGAAATTGGATTGGAAACATGGATATATTTTAAGAACCAATGGATGGATTGAATCAATTGGTGAATTGACACATACCTTAATGATCAAATTCTAAGAAGCAAGAGAAAATAGGAGACATGAAGGTTGGAACCTATCTTTCTTCCTTGAGTTTGAGAGAGAATTGGAGAGGATGATCTTGGATGAAACTTGAAATTTGAGAGAATGAGAGGGTTTAGGAAGATATAGGAGTAGAAAGGTAGTTATAATACTTAAAATTAGGGTCAAAACGACATAGTATAGGTATTAATTGTACAGTTAAACACTCAAATACTTGTAGCGACCCTCAAAATGAAATAAGTCAAACTAGAGCTTCACTTGTGTTTCATGATTTAATAAGGTGTTAAACTAATGAATAATATCTTTAGAAACCAGTTTGAAGAGTTTGAAAGTCGAACATGGAAAAACGACCAAGACATTCGAAAATAAAACTTGTGTGTGATAGTATGTCCTTGTTTGTTGTGCATCTTTTTAGGTATTGTTTGGAGTCTAAAACTAGTGGGAATGACCCTAAAACCTAGAAGGACAAACCAAGGGTAAAAATTTTATAGTAATACTCCCCGGGGACCACCCTAAGGGTCCCAAGGAGGACCCAAACGTGGGTCAAGAAAGCTGTCGGGCAACCCATATTTTGGGTCAAGGGCGCATCGCGCCTGCAGAACTTAAAGGGAAAATTTTTCCCTGCGACGCGGGGCTAACAAAAACCATTTTGTCCAAAAATAAATTCCAAAACCAAGATGTGGAGGTGCCCCCACCCCCACCCCCCACCCCCCACCCCCCGACATGCAGTCATGTCCCAGATTTGGTCGCGTCATTTGTAAGTCAAATTAGACTTTGGAAAAGGGTCCAATTAGTGTAGGGTCTTTTGGGAACTTTGGGGATTGCTTATGGATGGTTTAATTCCTCCATCAAATCAAAACCGTCAACTTCAAAACAAAAGCTCTCCAAAACCATTTCTCCAAAATCTCCATTTTCATGAAGTTCTAAAGCTCCAAGAAAGAAGGTCAAATTCTTCAAGTTCCAACCCAAATTTCATGGGATTTTTATCAATTAAGGTATGGTAGTTCATCCTTGACTCTTTTATCATTCAAGGAGCCAATTCTTACAAAAAGGGTTTCAAATTTTAAATTCTTCTATTTGGAATTCTATACATGGGTCTTTGCATAAAAAGGTTCTAATGGATGGATTATAATGTTTTCAATATAAAGTGATGATTTTATGGTCGAAAACTCAATGGACCCATGAATATGAAAATTCTCAACTTTTGACTTATGCAGTGAGTTTAATGTATATGATTAGATAATGTTAGAGTTGTGTTTTCCTTGTGTTGTATTGTGATTATGTACTACCATGTATGCCTTATTATGATTATTTATTGAAGTATTAAGAAAAGGTGGTCAAGGCTTGGATGAAGGGTAAGTTGAGATATATTGTTTAGTTCTTGTTGAATTGATTTTTAATGATATGGTTGTAACAACCCTAAAATGACTATGCTAAGTAATGTCTAATGTATCTAGAATGCCTAGATTAGACCAGGTTCACACGGATTGATGCCCATAGAACCAAACCTCTGAACCTATGCAACAGCCAAGCCAACTAACTTGGTGAACTAGTTGAGCTAGGAAAGTTTGAGTCCAGCCATGTAGGGCACCCAAATACGAAGATTAACCCAGATGAGTCTTAACCCAACTTAAAAAGGGTTAATCTTAAGTTTGGAGGGTCTAGGGGTAAAATGGAATTTCCAGGCTAAGGGTAGTACTGTAATTATCCTAATTAATTAATTAATTAATTAATATGGTTAAGGGGCAATTTGGGTAGAGGTGGACGAAATTACCCTTTAAGCAAAATCGTGCTCCACCTGGGTTCGAGCCTTGGTGGAAGCAATGATTTAATTGATTTATTGTATTTAGTGAATTAGTTAAATTAATTAATATTTAATTTGATGATTTAATTAAAGGAAAATCAGATTTTTAATATAATAATAATAATAATAATAATAATAATAATAATAGGGAGTCCTAGTTTGACTAAGTCTCCACCTAACTCTCCTAATCACAATCCTCTCATTCTCACGTCTCTCACTCTCATTCTCACATTTTTCATCAGCAAAAGAACTGAAAATAATAGTTCTTCACTCTTTAAGAGCTTACACACAAAAACTCAAATGAAAAGCTAAGCTAAAAACGAAAATCAACAACATTCTTCTCGATGGATTGTGTTTGGGATTTTGGTGGTGAGGCAGTGGTTTCGTGGGAAATTGGCAGCATTTAAACAAGTGTGGAACGACATTAAGGTATGGATTTTCTTCTCTCTTGGTCTCTTCCCAAGAGACCCATAAGTTCAGTTTAAATTCCAATTGAGAAACTACGGTTGTCCCCGTTGCATGCCCCTGTCACCAGACCATTTGAAAGATTCAAAGCATGAGTTGGTATGTCTTTTGGTAGATAATTTTAGGTCTGGTTGTGATTATGTGTTGAATGTGTATTCGGAAATCATGTAAGGGATGAAAAATATATTCCAGAAAAGTATATTAAGTTGACTGTTTTGAGCATGTGTGCGCTGAAAATTTACTATATTTGCTGCCTGAAATTTGTGTGTTAAAAATGTTGTGTTGCTGGAAAAATGTCACCTGAAATACTCCAAAAATCAACACAAAAAACTTGAGAGTAAGATGGATTGGAAGAGACTGAATTTCCAGCTTGCTGGAAATGTTGGTTTCGGCTAAAGATATGAAAAATGAACTATGTTTTAAAAAATTTTAAAATGTAAGGTCATTAGGGATTGAACCCATGACTTTACTAAATGTAAACTACATAAAAATTTCATGAGAAAAATTAAAGGAAAAATAAATGTGGATAGGGGGGATTGAACCCACAACATCTTGAATAGATGAGAGAGTTAGAAGAAAATAAAGGAGAAAAATAAATATGGTGAGTGGGGATTGAACCCACAACTTGTTGAATAGACGAGAGAGTTAGGAGAAAAATAAATGTGGAAGGTGGGGATTGAACCCACGACCTCTTGAATGGATGAGAGAGTAAGGAGAAAAATAAATGTGAAGAGTGGGATTGAACCCACAACCCCATGAATAGGTGAGAAAGTTAAGAGATAAATTAAGAGAAAAAGAATGAGCTTGTGGGGGATTCATCCCACAACCTCTTTGCCTTAAACGGAAAAAAAAAGGAAAAGAAAGAAAATATCATGGGAGTGATGGGGATCGAACTAGGGTCCCCCAAATCAGAAAAATGCAATCATTAAGTTTAATATAAGATTAAGTGTTGCTCAAGAGATTTGAAATTGAGTTCCCCTGCCCAATTTCGTATTGATACATAAGTCATATGTGAACAAATATTTAATGAATGTTGCCTCCAATGATCAAAATCAATATCTTGGCATATCTACAAGATGCATAGGTCTTGTACCACATAATCTTGGGTAAATATTAATCACTTAGACAAATTATGAACTTCATGGCTTGTATGTGTGGACTAATAAGTCTAGCATACGTTTAAAAGTAAGTGAACCTAAGATGTTATGTGATGAGATAATGAAACCCCAGAGGGGTTAAAAGTAAGAGTGTGACACACATTAAAGGGGCAAGTTCATTGGTATACGATGAAATAAACATTCACGTAAAACGGTGAGTAATTATGAAGATTTAATGTGCTACAGTTAAAGAATGTGGTGAAAACATGATAAGAGGCTAAAGTAAAAGGTGAGAAGAATCTTAAATGATCCTAAGTAAATGTTACCAAGACGTACTTACATATGAGAGTGTAAAGTTAATGAAGAGACCAGTCTCGATGAACACTCTAATGAAAGGATTGAAGTTAATGCATACTTAATACTAATGATGAGATGAGAAATCATCTAATGAGATATGATTCCCTCATGCTAGAAGTCATCTTCTATGATGTATGAGATGAATGTAATGGAACTTTATACTGAGCATCGATATGCTAGCTATGAGTTGCGATTCCTTCTATTGGGAAGGAAGAGGTTTGTGTAATTCTCATGAGATGAGACTGTCTGTCAAAACGGGTATGATCTCCTTATATATCCTAGTCTTTGAACCTATACTGTCAATATAGGGTTCTAGCAGGGTTTGACTCCCTTTATACGCTAGCATGTTTTTTGGCGGGTGATTCCACCGCTTTTTAGTGTGGCGTCAAACATTGGATTTCATCATGCTCACATGATAAATGTCAGTTAAGGTTAAAGTTCCCAAAGAAAGAATGAGGTCAGCCTCAAGTAATGTACACAATGAAATGAACGATATCAAAGGTGTTAGGATAGGATAATCAGGAGGTGAACTAGACTTAAGTAATGACACTAGGTCATTCTTGGTCATTGCACAGTGAATCCGATGAAAGTATTAAACTACATCCTAGGTATGATTGGTGTTTACACTAGCCTATAAATGAATGAAAGTGAACTACGTAAAAATGAACGAAGTAGCCTCTATTTTTTCTAAAGAAGGCTCCCTAGTTGAGGTCCCATATGTTAACCCCTCGTTTTGGGAAGTACTAATGTCATGGCATATGAAGAATGATATGAAATATGTTAGGTGTTATATGCAATATGTTATGTGTTATGTGCAATATGTTATGTGCTATATGCAATATTTTATGTGTTATGTGCAATATGTTATGTGTTATATGCAATATGTTATGTTTTGTGTGCGATATGATATGTATGGTGATGCATGTTACTCTCATAGCATGACTAACCTAATCCGATTTTGGCAAGTCTAGTGACTTGACTTTCCATAATTCATATCGTTAGGAGAGAGCTCTTCTTAATCATGTATGTCCTTGGTGTATGTTTGCATATACCCATACTTAGTACAAGTATGTACTAATCCCATACAACTCTCTACTTTTAGGTGCAGGTGCAGCTGGATGCTAGAGTTTATGAGTCGACGCTGAAGTTCTCCGGACATGGAGCTTTTATCCAAATTTTGTAGGCCCTCATACTTTTGAGTATGCTTACTATTTTATTCTAGCATTAGACGTAGGCATTAGCTAGTGGAGTATGTTCCACTAGTGTTTATTTCCCAGTTATTTCAAATATTGTATTGGTGCCATTTTGGCAACTTTACAGTGTATACAGATAGTGACTATGTTTTTCATTTGATTATTAGATGGTTGTTGTGAACGCTTATGAGTTTATGTAGATAGTGTTATGCGAGTTCAATATTTCTCACTATGAAGTCTAAGTAACTAAAAGTTTTAAATATTCCGCTAAAATTAACCTAAATGAAGTAACGATGATGTATGTAGGCTTGTATGCGACCTTTGAGAGGTTAACGATGCCGGTCTCGTCTGGGGTCTAGATTCCGGTTGTGACAATGGTCCACCTTTGGTGGCGATGTTATATATATGTGTGTGTGTGTGTGTGTGTGTGTGCGTGCGTGCGTGTGTGTGTGTGTGGGCGCGCGCGCGCAAATTGTGATTATGGCCTTGAAGGCATTGCATGTGAAGTAAAGTGATGCTATGATGTATATGCATGTGGTGTCTTATGAAGTTGTTAATATGTGTCTTAAAGATATTATGTCTAAATGAAGTGTAATGCATATGTGAAGCATGATAGTGTATGAACTATGATGATTGTAGTAGGATATTGTCTAAAAGTGAATATTATTCATAATGGTGGTTATATGAAAGGTGTTCTCACATATACTCACACACACTATGGATGAATGAATGAGATTATGAATGTAAATTGGGGATTGTAGGGTAGACACTCTTCTTGAGTAGAGATGAAGTGTCTAGACCATTTCCCTATTATTCCTAAAGAACTCTAGTTATGAAAAGCGAGATTTTGGGTGAACACTCTTCGTGAGTTGAGATGAAGTATTTAGTAGAAACCTCACTATTTCCAAGAGCTTTCCAAGATAAGTTGGAGGTTGGATACTCTTCTTGAGTAGAGATATGGTATTTAAAAGTAATATCTAGGGATAAGTACTGATCATTAGTTGAGATAAGGTGCTAAATAGTTATCCCTTAACCTATAGTCGATAAATGTTTAAGACTCCGTGGGAGTTATGCTTAAAACCAAGAGGATTTGAAGAAAGGGTGGGTATACTTCGTGAATATAGATGTTGTATACACTGTACCTCTTGAGATGATTGATCCTCATTAGTTGAGAATGAGTTACTTAGAAGCAATCTCTTATCCCTTAACTATGCGCCCACATAGGTGTATCTATTGGAGATCCATTTAAAAGGCTAAAAAAGAATGACCTACCTAAGGCAAGTAGGGATTTCTCATCCGGTAAAGGTTATTACCGTTATTCCATGTCTAGCTCTCATGGTATATGTCAGTTAAAGCTAGCCCCCACAAAAGAATGTAAATGAACTAGGCCTTCCTTAGGGTGTACTACTTAGGGTAGATGGTCGAATGAGACGCTATCTATCCATTTCACATGTAGACATTTGGAGGGAGTCTTAGTGTGTCCTTATATGAGAATGTATGAATGTGCCATTATATGATGTTAATGGAGCTTGTTGACTATATGTCTAATGTTAATGAAGCATGTTAATTTTATGTCTAGTATGATGAAAGTTATGTAAAATATGAATGTGATGTGCCTAATTTAAGGTGATTCCTGGGGAACACTAAGTGGAAATAGTAGTATGGGATGCTACTTATATATTGCACTAAGTGTAACTTGGGAGTTGTTTTGGAGGATGGTCTTTATGTGAAGTTCCTAAATGCATGTATTTTTCCTTTAGTGTCTCTAGTAATGAATGTTTATTTGTTAAATGAAATGAAGTATGCTTGTCTTTGGTAGTCTTAAGGATCACTTAGATGTTGCTTGTCTTAGGTAGTCTTAAGGATCACTTAGATGTGTATTGAGAGTTTATATGGGCGGTCTCTTCATGTCTTACATAGGTGAGTCTTAGGATAACTTCGGATAGGAAGGTTTATATGATAAATGGAATTCTTGATAAATATGACTATATGTTGAGAAGTATGGAAGTTTTACCTTGTATGCTAAATGATGATTTGTATTATACTTTGCAACTTGATTCATGAAAGCTTTACTAAAATAGCATGAAAGATTTATTTCAACTGAAATGTCAACTTTAGCATGTTTTTGCATATGTCATACTTAGTACAATATTTGTACAAAATGCATACTCTTCTATATTTCTGTAAGTATAGGTGTAAGCAAGAGAAGCTTCTTAGAAGGCAAAGCTGGGGAAGTTGATTCTCTCAAGATTGGTATGTCCACATATGTTTGAGGACATAGACTATGTTTCTTTTAGTATCTCTCTTTTAAAGACTTGTATTAGACTTAGCGTATTTTCTTTCAATATAAAAGGTCGTGACCTTGTGATGTTAAGACGTGTCTAGTTGGCTTGTGATGATGAGATTTGTTCCTTAGTTTTTATAAAAGAGTTTCTTATTAATTGTTGTGAAAATTTTTAATTCCGCACTACTTTTCTTACCTATGTAATGAATGATAGCTAAGAGGCTTGTACAAGACCTTCGAGATGTCAAGTGCATCCTGTTGGCGACCTAAGAGTGCTCTAACTTCTAGGGTGTATTCTCGGGTTGTTACAAAACCTTCAAAAATAACTATCGGACGAACCCATTGGCAAACCTTAGGTGCAACTTAAGAAATCCCAAAATTCTATAATCTCAAAGACCTTTTTACATTCTATTGCCCAGTCTACTGGTCGGTAGACCTCTTTCGTAGAATATAGTTTTATGTTCAATGTTTTACCAAGTCTGGATCAGTTCTACGAAATCTTTCTATGACTTGTTGAACTACTACAATCTGTCAAATCCTTTCATAGGTCTGAGGCCTTGATTGAAATTTCTCGATCCATTCAAGGAGAGTCATCTAAATTCATCCTATCAAGTCATAGGTCAGATTTCAGAAACTTGAAATTTCCAAAGCTCAACTCATCTTCTACAATTGCCTTCCTCCAGTTCATAGATTGGACTCATATTTCATTACTTCTGGGGAATTTTTTGTACTTTTCACTTTTAACTTAAGTTTCCAATTTTCTAGGTGTTACAAAATCATTTTTAATGATTTATTGAGCAGAACAAAAATTATAAATCATCTTTAAGAGAGATGAAAATGGAGTGGTATGGGGCGGGTTGAGCTTAACCTGTAATACTTTTAACCCGCCCTGCGTAATAATCTTTTTCATTTTCAATATGTCTTATGCCGCCCCACATAGACCCTTTTGCATGAACCTGCCCCACATGAGATTTTTAACATTTTCTTTTTCAAAAAAAGTTAAGTTTGATACTTAAAATAATATTCATTAAAATAAATTCAAATTCTCATTAAAGTTGTATTAATTTAATAGATAATGAGTTACAATTTTATTTTACAGAGGTTAATTAAGAAGCATGTAAGAAACCATATTAGCTTTGAATGAATCATTTACATTGACTATCTTGAATATTTTAGTAGTTAAAGAAATTATCGTAATGAATAATGTCATGTCACTCTTATAACATGTAGAAGTTAAATTTAAGTTTGAACCCACATAGATCCACAACCCTGTCCCGTATCCACACCATCAAGTTGCCATCCCTAACCCTTATGATAATCTATTTTTTCAATTTTCTCTATTAATAATCATATATTTTCCAGGTTGAACAAAAAAAATTGATGAGAAAAATAATTTTTAATAACTAGTACATTTTCTCAATTTTTTTAGTCAGGAAAATAATATTATTAAGTTATTAAAGTAGCAACAGAGCCATTCTACAATTAGAGTATGTTACATAATTTCTTGCCATAGTTTTGCCATTTACCAAAACATAATTCATAGGGACCCTTCTTATACTACATATCCCTATTACATCAGATACCAAAATATTTGATATAAAATTCTGGGGGGGCGGGGCATAGAGTTTGATCGAGTCAAAGAAGAAATCCTTGGCACCTTCCTTCGCCAGCATATCTGCCACTCTATTTTCCTTTATGAGTGATACACTCAAACTTACTTCTCAATTGAGAAGTAAAGCGGTCGTGTCAAGTAAATAACACAACTAGTGAGGTTGGGATCGTTCCCACGAGGAAAATAGTCTAGACATAACCTCAACCTATTATTACTATCGTTTGGTCAATAACTTCCTTGGAAAGTAAAAATATAAAAAGGGGGGTTCTATCTCTAAATAAGTGAAAATAAAAAACGAACTTGAAAGAGGCACTTAACAGCTTTTAATGTTGGGTTTTAATCAATTAATCAAAGTAACTAGGGTTTACGTGTTCCCCACAGGTTCATAAATTGATAACTCTAACTATAACAATTCTTTCCTAGTATCTTGCATGCAAAGTGATAAGTTATGTATTTCTAAATCCTTGGTCCGGCATCTAGAAAATCTCACTCCGCACCTTGGTCCGGCTACGTGTGTTGCTATCCTAACCCTTATCCTTACCTCATATTAAGCATCGTATTCGATATTTGACTAAGTTATTACCTCGTACCAATCAATACTAGCCTATTAGATAGTATACACTAAATCTATGTTAATAATTCTTTTCCTATTATCTACCTCCTTGGTCCGGCAAGTAGCATTAAGGCGAGTTCTAACGTTGGCCATCCGTTAAAAAGACTTCTAAACGAAAGAATTATTAATACATGCAAGACACTATTCTAGAATTGTTCTTTTAATTAGGGTTTATCTCATTATTTGCCTATGGTTCCCACAACCCTAGTTATGGAGTTTAGTTACTCATAGCCATAAAATAATATTCAAATATATTAAATAAGAATTCATGTACTTACTTCAATGAGAAAGAACAAAGTCCGAAAGTTTGCTTGATTAATCACCAAAAATCACTTATAAGAATCTCCAAATCAAACACTAATACACAGAGTCTAATAATATGATGTCTAATCTAGTAGAGTCTAACCTTAAAACGAGGTTTTTCGAACTATTTATAAACAAAATAAAAATCTAATAAAACAAGGATTCTAATTTCTTGAAATCTGCCGAAACACGGCTGGGTCGACGGACCTCGCGACGGACCGTCGTGGTCACGACAGACTGTCATGGAATCCGTCGTCCCATACTTAGCAATTTCTTCTGTTGCTCTCTTAATTCCCCTCAATGGCAAGTATGACGGACCCTCATAGGCACAACGGTCCGTCGAGGGTCTTCGTTTCAAAACACTTCAACTCTTGGAATCTGGGTACTGGATCACTTCTCTGAACTTCATGATGAACCTGCAGGACGGACCGTCATAGCCACGCCGGACCGTCACAAGCTACATAACCCCACACTTGGTCAGACTTCCCCATCTTCCTTTAGCAGCTTCTCTACGCTGCCACCTACGGGCCGTCACAAGCACGACGGACCGTCATCAGCTCCGTAGGTGGTCTCTTCTACATTTCTTCACTCAAAAATCTCCGCATTCAACTTTGGACAGATTTCCTGCAAAACAAAGAGAAACTCATATAAAAACTAGCACAAAAAGACTTTCGGACACACTAAACTTAAGGAAAAAGTATTAATTATACCGTGAAACCACGGTATATCAACACCCTCAACTTAAATTCGTTGTTTGTCTTCAAGCGACACACTATGACTCACTACACAATCTTTGTACAATAGTATTCATGTTTTATCCTTTGCAATCATTTGGCTATCAATCCCGATTAATCTCATCAAATCTATGCATGCTATCACTATTAGGCTTGAATTTTGTGGGATTAGAACATGGCACAGACTCACCATGCACTAACACCTATCCTCTTCAATTTCTCACCGAGATGCTAACAATTTCGGTATTGCAACTAGTGTCCTTACTTCAAAACAAAATCCTCATTTTTCACACAATGATTTCAGTTTGAGTATAAGGAATACTTTTCAACACTCGCTCTCAGAATAAAGTCACACTCATTCATACCTATTTCCATAAGCTTGCCCTTATTTTCACTGCCTTAAGTTCGCTATACAACCCTTAGGATCACGATAGGACTTTCTTAGCTTGTAACATAGGCTCAGAGTCAGGTAGGGTATATTTAGGTATACTTTAGTAACTTTTTGACCTTCTTGACATATCAGCTAAACCTTCCACTTTCTATCACTTTATCTCGCCCAGTTTCTCCTATTCTTTCACCTTGCTATTTTCCCTTCATTCTTCATTTGTGTAAGTGACTCTTTCCCCTTTTTTCATATCTTTTTTTTTGTATATTTCTCTTTTTCTTTACTTTTCTTTCAACGAGTTCTTGAGTCACTTTACTTTTGTTCTTTCTCTCTCTTTGTTCTTTCAACCTCACTTTCCAGAGCACTCCTCAAAACAGCCACCCTCAACTCATGGCTTTGCAATGAGTCAAGGTACACAGTACCCAAAGATGGGTCAGGGCCATAACGAAGGTTATTTATGCATTATCCACCCTTAACTTATGCTTTTGGCATAAGCTGAGGTGCACATGTCCAAGGAGGGACCAGGGCCAAAATGTTGTTCCCAGAAAAGATCTGTTGGGGTAAAAAAGAAAGGTCTAATTTTAAGCTAAGATTATTTGGATCAAAGAAGGATAACTTTCATTTGGTTTCTTTTATTTAGGCTAGAAATGGGCTATCTTGAATAAGGGCCTATGATCCTTTCCTAATTGTCTGTTACAGCTTACTTTTAGCAGGACTAACCAGGCAAGTTCTAGCTCAGTACCAATAGTGGACTATTCAAATTTCCTCACACTCACTTGACATCTCATCACTATACCAGACTATTAGACACCTAGTTCGAATTGAAGACTTAAGGTAATGCAATGGTGTAATTCTATTTCATGCTTAGAGCCACACAATTATCAATTACTATGCCTAGTCATGCAACATTTTCCAGTTTAATCAGGATATCATTTTATCCATCATGCTTCAGAGTTAAACTATGTACAAAAGATATAAACATGCTGGTTCAACAGAAAAAGTAATCAGTCTTTTGGGGAAAAAAGAACACAGGCAAGAAAACCCCAAAAGAGGATAGTGAGTTGGGCTACTCAGACTTCACCCTAACACTCACTTTCCATTTACCCCACCCCCAACAAAAAAAGCACGCAATTGTCCCCAATGCATAAAAAAATCTAAATATTAGAGTGGTAGGTGAAGCAATCCTATGGCGCAAAGCACCGTTGATCAGCAAGCTGGTGGGTCGGTTCCCCGGAACCCACGTCCTCTGCAATCTGGACACCCTTAGTGGTGTCCTCAGCAACAACCGCACCATCAGTAGTTTCTCCTGCTGTCTCTACAATGTGGGAGCAAGACGCCTCAGCCGCTAACTATGATGCTCTAATCTGGTGCGCCTCCTCCTCAGCAAGTGAGGCTCTCCTCGCAGCCTCCATCTCTCGGTGCTCCTTTTTCCTTACTCGCGCCTCATCCTCTGCTTGACCCCTACGCCTCTTGGTACTCTCTCGAGGGGAAGCTGGTGGAATTTCTGAAGTAGTAAACAAGGCCGCTAGCACGATGTCCTCAACAGGCTCGACAGAAGGGGCCTCAGACTCCGGCACCCTCGCCTCTAGGATCGTGTCGATGTCTGCACGAAGACTGTCGATTGCAGCCTGAAGAGTCGACACATCCACCAGAGGGGCTGGTCGGGCTAACACTCTTAACTCAAAGGTGTCCAGGCGCTGGTTGACCTCAGCAATCTTTCGCTCTATAAACTGCTACATCTTCCTCTCTAGACACGCTTCAGACTCAGTAATCGACTTCTGCAACCACGACTGGATATGATGCAGAAGAGTGGCCATTTGTGCCTCTAGTTTTTGGACCCTAGAAAGCGGGACCAGTACCGGTAGAGGGGCTGTGCGAGAGGAGCTCGGGGCTGTGCTACTACCCGGGATAGACTCGACTGGGGTAGTGTCAGTAGGCGCCTGTGTAGCTGTGCGGGCCTGGGCTACCGTATTCGCAAGATCATCAACAAGTGGGGGCAGCTCTGGTCGGGGTCCTCTGCGTTGAGCCAACTCATTGGCCTCGTCTCTGATGAGGCCGACGTCTACAGTGCCCTGCGGGGTCTTAAGCTGATCTACGTGCCATATGGTCACACCTGCGGACCTGCAAAGGGCAAAGATCATACACGGGAAGGGGTAGGTAGTAGTGACCTTGAATTCCCTCTCGTGCATGACTGCTTGGAGAAGCCATGCGAAGTCCACGTCGAATCCGGCTATCATCGCCGCTATCAACACTGCTCGATCCCAAGTAACGATGTTATCAGTAGTTGTGGGTGAAAGGCAGTGACGGACGAGCAGCCACAAGAACTTTTCTATGAACGTGAGGTTGGCCTTCTTGATGGCCCCCTTCGGCTCAGTGACCCAATCGGCACCCTCTCCATCTACTGACAGGTGCAGGGCCATCCACCACTTGGTGGTCTCTCTCAATGCTGGCTCGCGCAAGAACTGTCCATCCTTTACTATCTGCCAGCGGTAGTCAAACTCGGCAGTGATGGGGGTCCGAGTAGCATCTGCACTCTCGCCGTATAGAAACCGGCGGATGGCTGGCAGGGAAATGTCAACCTGCACGCCCCGGACTCGAACCTGCTCCAATGGGTCCTGTTTAGCGGGAGCAGCCCACCTATCGATCTGTGATCGGAGAGTCGCTACGTAGGATGCGTAGAACTCTTGGACCATTTCCTCGCTGTATCATCCCAACGGACGTGCTGTCCACTCTAAGTGATGCATGGTGAAGAGGTTGTGGATCTCCGACATCGTTGGGAGACTCCCTGTAAGTACCCGCCGCTCCAAGGTAAGTGTTCGAGTCATTACTCCTTTATCAGTCAAGAACTTGGCGTCGGAGTAAACTTGAAACTGGCCGTTGACACACCACCGGTTTGCTGGTCAGAAGCTAGGGTGGGGACCTGAGCTGCTGCGCCGGATGTAGAGGCTGAACTATCAGCCTCATCAGACGAGGCCGACACTGCAGCAGTGGCGGGTGCGGGAACCTCAGCAGAGCCAAAAGCTTCCTCGGACCATGATACTCCTAAGGATCCAGACGCTCCTTCCTCATTTGTGGCTAACCCAGAGGGTGTTCCGGTCAGTATGCGCTCCTCATAAGACTGGGAGGCAGTGACTACGCCGGACGCCACCGTCTTGGGTGTGGCTCTGGGAGCATGCGCAGCACGGGAAGGTGCGGAAATGCCTGGGGGCACATACTCAGGGTCCCGCTCATCATCAGAGTCGATGATCAAGCGTGCAGGCGGGGCAACATACTTTGATCACTTGCGAGCGTAGGTTCGGTCTTGCTTGGGTGCCATAGTAGGTAGTACATGCAAAGGATCACTATTAGTACGAGTAGTGGCAAACAAGACAAGCGAAACCATACGAAATAAAACAGTGAAAATAATATGTAATTGTTGTACAAACAGTGACACACGACAGGCCTGGTGACGGCTCGTCGTGACTATGACGGACCGTCATGAGGTCTGTCGTGTTGTACTTGGACTCTGTATAAATAGAGAACCCTGAAAGAGAGTCTCTGACTAGCATGACGGTGTGTGCAGGACGTACCGTCACAGTTACAACGGTCCGTTGTAGATGTCCGTCGTAGGACACTTGGGGAAAAATATGGAGACCCTAAGAAGAGGGGTCTCTGAGCGTTATGACGATCATGCAGGACGGACCGTCGTGGGTACGACAGTCCATCACATGTGTCCGTTGAAGGACACTTGGAAAAAAATGAGATACCCTTAGAAACAGGGTCTCTGACAACCAGAACGGTTGTGCAGGACGGACCATTGACGGTCCGTCACATGTGTCCATTGGGGAACACTTGGAAAAAATGAGAGACCCTTAAAAACAGGGTCTCTGTCTAGCATGATGGTTGTGCAGGATGGACCGTCGCAAGGACGACGATCCGTCACATGTGTCCACTAGGACAGGAGTGCTAGGGCTTGTGCAACGGACCCTACGATGTTCCGTCGTGGCTACGACGGTCCGTCATCAGGGTCTCGTTCTGAATGACAGTGACAGAACTAAAGGTACCCTAAGCAACCCCGATGAACCCACATCAACATTTTAGTTTTTTGGACCTACATGTGTGTACCCCAACTACCTAGGAAACTAGCAATGCAAAAGCACCTATGTCTAGGGTGGTAAACATGGTAATTTTGAGCATTTGTAACCTAGGTCAGGTAGAATAGTATAAAGTAAACAAAATACTATGAGGAACTAAGCTTAATACTAACTAGTAACAAAAATGCAAGATAAATGAGTATAAATTAGAGACACATACCTTAGAAATGGAGAAAAACATATGCAAAAGTACTCGGTGGCAAGGTAGACACTCACAGCAGCAGTTTCCACTAGTAGATAACACTTTAGGGCTTTGGAGAATTGTGAGAGGGAAATGATGGTGGGATGAAATGGGGAAGTTGAAAAGAGAGAGTAATGGGAGAACTAAGAGAGTAATAGGGTGAAATATGGAGGGGTGGGGAGTTTAAACGGTCTGATTTTGGAAAAGAGGTCCAGCCGGGTCGGGTTGGGTATACCTCATTAATCACGCGACGGTTCCCCAACGACGGTCCATCGCAGTTGTGTTGACCCATCGTTGGTTCCGTCGTTTGTGCCCTAGTTTCAAAACAACAGAAAAAATGTACCTGGTACGATGGATGAATACGACGGTCCGTCACAGGCGCAACGGTCCGTCGATGTGTCTATCAATGACTGTTGTAGAGTAATTTTCTGCAGAATTTCCTGGTGATGTGCCTGCAAATTTAAAACCCATTAATAGAATAATGCTACCATTACTAAAAAGATGATAAGTATTGTGTTGCCTCCCAACAAGCGCCTGATTTAATGTCGCGGCACGACTGGGGACACTCGATTACTCAGACTTCATCAAGATGGTATGCCTCTATCACTTCATTTGCCAATTCAGCATGCCTGAAATAGATTTTTATGTGTTGTCCATTCACCTTGAACCGCACACCCTCCTTAGTTTCCAACTCAACTGCTCCATGAGGGAATAGTTGGGTAACCAAGTAAGGACCAGTCCATTTGGACTTGAGCTTGCCCAGAAACAAGCGCAACCTGGAATTGAATAAAAGCACCAAATCCCCGACCATAAATTCTCGCTTTTCAATTTTGTTGTCATGGTACTTCTTCATCTTTTCTTTGTATAGTGCTGAGCTATCATAGGCTTTTAGGCGAAATTCATCGAGTTCATTCAACCCATTTAACCGTTGCTCTGCAGCTTCGCTCCAATCCATTTTTAACTTCTTCATAGCCCACATGGCTTTTTATGCTCTAACTCAACCAGAAGATGACAATGTTTCCCATATACAAGTTGGTATGGAGACATACCTATGGGAGTCTAATATGCTGTCCGGTAGGCCCAAAGAGCATCATCAAACCTCCTTGACCAATCCGTTCTACTATCATTCACTGTTTTTGACAATATCTGTTTTATTTCCCGATTCGACACTTCAACTTGCCCACTAGTTTGAGGGTGGTAAGGAGTGGCCACATTATGGCGAACCCCGTATTTCTCCAATAACCCCTTGAACAATCTGTTCCAGAAGTGGGAGCCCCCATCACTAATAATGGCCCTTGGGGTGCCAAAATGAGAGAATATATTCTTTTTTAAGAATGCAGTGACACTCTTCCCTAAATTGTTTGCGAGGGCTATGGCTTCGACCCATTTAGATACATAATCGACTGCTACTAGAATGTACTTCATTCCATGAGAACTCACGAAAGGGCCCATAAAGTCAATACCCCAAACATCAAATAACTCAATCACAAGAATGGGGTTTAGAGGGAGCTCTTGCTTTCTTGAAATACCACCATCTCGTTGACATTTGTCACATGCTTTAGAAAACCCATGAGCATCTTGATGAAGAGTTGGCCAATAGTAACCACATTGTAATATCTTATGAGCGGTTCAGATACCACTGTGATGTCCGCCAACAGGTGAAGAATGGCATGCCTCCAATACACTCAACATTTCACATTCTGGCACACAACGCCGAATAAGCCCGTCGGCACAACTCCTATACAAGTATGGTCCATCCCAAAAGAACTTCTTCACATCGTACATGAACTTTTTCCTTTGATGAAAGGACAAGTCTGATGGAACAATATCACTAGCCAGATAGTTCGCAAAATCTGCGAACCATGGGATCAAGTCTTGTGAAGCAGCCAATACATGTTCATCGGGGAAAGTATCATCAATGTTAGTCTTATCCCCTAACTCTCTCATAGCTTCATCCTCTAGACAAGACAAGTTATCAGCAACTTGATTTTCAGTTCCTTTTCTATCCAGCACTTCAAAGTCAAATTCTTGCAGCAGTAATACCCAACGAATCAGCCTAGGTTTCGCATCCTTCTTCGCCATCAAATATCTCAATGTTGAATTGTCAGTATGCACTATAACTCTAGTAACTAGCAAATAGGAGCGAAATTTCTCAAAAGCAAAGACTACTGCAAGGAGTTCTTGCTCAATCACTGTGTAGTTCTTTTGAGCTTCATTTAGGGCTTTACTAGCATAGTAAATTAGGTGAAGGATTTTGTTTCTTCTCTGTCCCAATACTACACCACGAGCCTAGCATCGCACATTACCTCAAATGGACTGTTCCAATCTGGAGAAATAATGATAGGCGCAGACACTAACTTTTCTTTTAGCTCACCGAATGCTTTAAGACAGGATTCATCAAAACAAAATTTACATTCTTTCTCCAGCAATTTGCACAATGGGTGTGCAATCATTGAAAAGTCTTTGATGAATCTCCGGTAAAAACCTGCATGCCCCAGAAAACTTCTCACACCTTTCATAGAGATCGGCGGGGGAAGTCTCTCTATTACCTCGACTTTAGCTCGATCAACCTCTATGCCCTTTTCTGAAATGCGATGACCCAACACAATACCCTCTTTCACCACGAAATGACACTTTTCCCAGTTTAGTACCAAATTGCAGTCTTTACATCTCTTAAGAACCTCAGATAAATTGGTTAAACACCGCTCGAATGAATCACCAACCACAGAAAAATCATCCATAAACACTTCTATAGTATCCTCCACCATGTCAGAAAATATTGACATCATACATCTCTGAAAGGTTGCGGGTGCATTGCACAACCCAAACGGCATTCTTCTGAACGCAAAGGTCCCATATGGACAAGTGAAAGTGGTTTTCTCTTGATCTTCTGGTGCAATAGAAATCTGATTATACCCCGAATACCCATCAAGAAAACAATACCACCCTTTTCCGGCAAGTCTATCCAACATATGATCCATGAAGGGCATAGGAAAATGGTCGTTTTCAGTCCATGAGTTCAGTTTACGGTAATCCATACACACCCTCCATCCAGTAACTGGTCTCATTGGAACAAGTTCATTCTTTTCGTTGGGGACCACAGTCATTCCCCCTTTCTTAGGTACACACTGAACTGGGCATACCCAACTACTATCGGCGATTGGATATATTACTCCGGCATCCAACCACTTGATGATTTCCTTCTTCACAACCTGTTGCATAGGAGGATTCAAGCGTCTCTAGTGCTCAATACTCAGCTTATGATCAGGCATGAGTTGGATTTTATGAGAGCAAATACCAGGAGGGATCCCAATAATGTCCGCAATGGTCCACCCAATAGCTCTTTTGAACCTTTTTAGTACCTTCACCAAACTCTGAACCTGTTGTTCATCCAGGTCTGATGCAATGATTACCAGCAAAGTGTCACCATCTCCTAAAAATTCATACCTAAGATGAGGTGGGAGAGCTTTTAATTCAACTTTTGGAGCCTCCTCAGTCGATGGTATCGCGGGTGGGGACTCGCGATTTTTCATATCAAGCTCAAATTTCTTCGATTTAAACCGAACATCACTTCGATCAAGAGCCGCGACTAATGACTCATACTCTTCAATGCAATCGCTATCAAAGTTCATTATCACTGCCGCTAATGCTTCGACACCTAGACATTCTTCTATTTGTGTCTCAGATGTCTCACCCATGTTGTAGGATATAGCAGATACCGATTGGAGCTCACCACTCTGCCTCATGGACCTACAAATATTAAAGGTCACTTCCTTTTTGTTCAACCAAAATTTCATTTGCCCCTTTTCCATGTCTACTAAGGCTCTTCCCGTAGCTAGGAATGGCCTCTCAAGGATAATAGGCACTTCAAATCAACCTCACAATCAAGAATAACAAAATCAGCCGGAAAGATGAATGACTCTACTTTTACTAGCACATCATGAAGTATCCCTATGGGCCGTTTTACTGTTCGATCAACCATCAGTAGCCGCATCGCAGTGGGCTTTGGGTCACCCAAACCCAACTTCTTGTAAATCGAGAGAGGCATGAGATTTATGCTTGCCCCCAGATCACATAATGCTTTCGCAAAATGTAATAGCCCGATTGTACAAGGAATAGTGAACGCTCCCGGGTCTTCTTTCTTTTGGACCAGAGATCTTGTAGCAATAGCACTACAATGCTGCATTCTATCATCATCCTCAAAAGTAACCAATCTTTTCTTTGTGACCAGATCTTTCATAAACTTGGCGTAACCGGGAATTTGTTCTAAAGCTTCTACCAAAGGGACATTGATAGAAAGTTGCTTCAACATTGTTATAAAACGCCGATATTTTCCATCCTCGGTCTTTTTCACTAATCTTTGAGGAAATGGGGGTGGTGGCCTAGGCATAGGAGTTACCTTTTTAGGCACTTTAGCATCTTTTGCAATGTTATCCTCTAAATCAGCATCAACATTTACCACTTTATCACTATCTTTTGTCACCTTATTCTCATTAGATGGCATAGGTGGGTCAATGGTTTGCTTGCCACCGCGAGTAGTAATTGTCATACAATGTCCATCATTTTTCGGATTTTGGACAGTGTTGCTAGGAAGAGTGCCCGGTTGCCGTGTGTGCACAGTTGCAGATAATTGGGCCAATTGTAACTCAAGTTGCTTAATCGATATTGCATGTGTATCAACTTTTTGTCCAATACCCGCTAAATCATTCCTCAACTCTTTATTATGCTCATCACTAGCATCAAACCTCCTCATCATTTTATGCAACATATCCTCAACTCGCGACATACTACCTCCACCATCCCTAGGAGTAACTTCACGATTTTGAGGATCAACATAGGGTCCATTCCTGTTGTTTCTATTACCATAGTTACCCCTATTGAAGTTGTTGTCGCGATTGTAGTTTCCATCTCGGACATAATGACCCTCATGATTGTAGTTACCATAGTTCTGACCTTGGTTCCCTTGACCTTGGCGCCAATTCTCCTGATTAGAGCCTTGGGCACTTGGTCGGAAACCCCCCATCTGTTCATTTACTGCATAGTAATCCTCTTCATAATAACACTCATCATTTGGAGGTGGTGGTTTAGCCAAGTAGTTGACTGCATTTATGTTTTCTGCACCCCCCAGTGACATGTTTTAATACCAACCCAAGCTCAGTTCTCATCTGAGCCATTTCTTCATGAATATCATCTATGGCTGGGTTGTGAGTGGACTGCATTGCGAAGGTGTTTTTCCCTGTATCGGACTTCTTAGTACTCCAAGCTTTGTTATTTTGGGAGATTTTCTCTAGTTTTTCTGCAATCTCAGCATAAGGGCATTCACCATAAAATCCACCTGCTATAGTGTCCAACACCGCTTTATTGTTATCATCCTTTCCCCGATAGAAGTATTCCTTCAGTGACTCATCATCTATACGGTGATTTGGAAAACTTCTCAAGAATTAGGTGAATATATCCCAAGAACTACTAACTGACTCTCCTGGTAGTGCCACAAAGTTGTTCACCTGTCTTTGTGGTTTAATTTCTTTGAGACCGGATAGTAGCGTCCTAAGAAGACATCCCTTAGTTGGTTCCAAGTGAAGATGGAGTTGTATGGGAGCTCAGTGAACCACATAGCAGCCTCTCCCGTCAGTGAGAGAGGAAACACTCTGAGACCTATTACATCTAGATCCAAATCAGGCCTCCCCACACAACTTTTACACAGTTCCCTTACCTTAGCTATATGGGCATGTGGATCCTCAGAAGGTAGCCCTGAAAACAAACCTCTAGCAGTGAGCATTTGCATCAGGCTACTAGTTACCACAAAAGTGTGGCCAGTGGGTAGAGGGGGCAAGACAAGTGGCCCATCCGAGTCTGCTATGTTATCATACCCTCTGTAGTATGCTTGGGGCCGTGGAACAGGATTTTGTCCCATCTGTTGATATTCACCCGGAGCGTCGGGTAACATCTGATCATGAATATCCACTAGATCTGGGATATTCTGGTTTGGATCCTCATCATTTATTCCCAAGTTTCGATTCATATTGCGCAGTGTACGCTCTAGCTCGTGATCGTAGGGAAATAAGGGTTCTCTTCCTCTCCGTGTATTTGGCATACAAGGAGGATAGTTCTGAAAGGAAATCAAAAACAATAAAACAAAGTAAAATCAAGAAAATATCAACTAAACTATAGTAATAAGTTCAAGTTAATCTAAAAGCTAAATTCCCCGGCAGCAGCGCCAAAATTTGATACGCTCAAACTTACTTCTCAAATGAGAAGTAAAGCGGTCGTGTCAAGTAAATAACCCAACTAGTGAGGTTGGGATCGTTCCCATGAGAAAAATAGTCTAGACTTAACCTCAACCTATTATTACTATCGTTTGGTCAATAACTTCCTTGGAAAGTAAAAATATAAAAAGGGGGGGTTCTATCTCTAAATGAGTGAAAATAAACAACGAACTTGAAAGAGGCACTTAACAACTTTTAATGTTGGGTTTTAATCAATTAATCAAAGTAACTAGGGTTTACGTGTTCCCCACAGGTTCATAAATTGATAACTCTAACTATAACAATTCTTTCCTAGTATCTTGCATGCAAAGTGATAAGTTATGTATTTCTAAATCCTTGGTCCGGCATCTAGAAAATCTCACTCCGCACCTTGGTCCGGCTACGTGAGTTGCTATCCTAACCCTTATCCTTACCTCATATTAAGCATCGTATTCGATATTTGACTAAGTTATTACCTCGTACCAATCAATACTAGCCTATTAGATAGTATACACTAAATCTATGTTAATAATTCTTTTCCTATTATCTACCTCCTTGGTCCGGCAAGTTCTAACGTTGGTCATCCGTTAAAAAGACTTCTAAATGAAAGAATTATTAATACGTGCAAGACACTATTCTAGAATTGTTCTTTTAATTAGGGTTTATCTCATTATTTGCCTATGGTTCCCACAACCCTAGTTATGGAGTTTAGTTACTCATAGCCATAAAATAATATTCAAATATATTAAATAAGAATTCATGTACTTACTTCAATGAGAAAGAATAAAGTCCGAAAGTTTGCTTGATTAATCACCAAAAATCACTTGTAAGAATCTCCAAATCAAACACTAATACACAGAGTCTAATAATATGATGTCTAATCTAGTAGAGTCTAACCTTAAAACGAGGTTTTTCGAACTATTTATAAAAAAAATAAAAACCTAATAAAACAAGGATTCTAATTGCTTGAAATCTGCCAAAACACGACTGGGTCGACGGACCGTCGTGGTCACGACAGACCGTCATGGAATCCGTCGTCCCATACTTAGCAATTTCTTCCGTTGCTCTCTTAATTCCCCTCAACGGCAAGTATGACGGACCGTCATAGGCACAACGGTCCGTCGAGGGTCTTCGTTTCAAAACACTTCAACTCTTGGAATCTGGGTACTGGGATCACTTCTCTGAACTTCATGACGAACCTGCAGGACGGACCGTCATAGCCACGCCGGACTGTCACATGCTACGTAACCCCACACTTGGTCAGACTTCCCCATCTTCCTTCAGCAGCTTCTCTACACTGCCACCTACGGACCGTCACAAGCACGACGGACCGTCATCAGCTCCGTAGGTGGTCTCTTCTGCATTTCTTCACTCAAAATCTCCGCATTCAACTTTGGACAGATTTCCTGCAAAACAAAGAGCACATGCTTGAGCTTCACTCTGTCCAACTTCATTAACAAGTACCTTTAATTAGATATAATGTTGTTAAAAATAGAATGATTCTGAATTATCATTTTTATGTCTTGTGCGCAGTCATTGTTGATTTCTAGAGGTAGTAGGTTGTCCTTTTCAGCCATCCTTAGTCTATAAATGACACAAGGAGCTCATTTTGCACCACAGATGTGTGGGTACAACATTTTGAGTAGCCTTTCAGCCATTTCACATTGTGGTCCCTAAATAGACCACCAAGTCCACCTCTTCCTAAGTTAGATTGAGTTTCCCATTGGTTTTCAATTTGAAGGACTGAAAGGTTGGGGGCACCAATTGACGCTAATGGTGACACTTCCGAACTTGTGATGATTGGTTTTTGTTCTCACGAAGAGGTACTATATTGCTTGGTTGGTGATGTTGTCAGTCAGGACATGATCTATCTTGTTGTTGAAACAATTATTGTTTATGTTTGTCCAAAGGCCCCAAAGGTAGAATCAGATGATCATGTCCCAAGCCATCCACTTACTGAAGCTCTTTTGCTTGATGGCTTGCCAAGTTCCCATCTAGTAAAATTGGCTTGCGTAAGGCTTGAGATTTCCATTTTTGACCAGAAACTAATGTGCATATGGAATTGGAAAAATATATGGTTAATATCCTCTTCGGCATTATCACAACTGCTGTAAATTAGGTTAATCACAATGTTGTGAAGGTAACCAGTGGGAAGACGCCTTTAATGCAATAGCCAGATGAATGTCTTGATCTTACTAGGGTCTTATAGCTTTCACATCCATGAGAGGTTATTGTTGATGGCTAGTCTGTTATTTACAACAGTGAGGGAGTTGATGTGGTCTTACACACTTCTATTGGAGAACCTCCCATTGTTGGTCAAGTACCAAATTCAAACATCCTCCTTGGTGGTGGAGGTTGGGATGAAACTGTCGTCCACCAATTTGAGAATGTTATCCGGAATAGTTATTGAGAAGTTATTTAGGTTCAAAGCACCATATTGACAGAGGGAGGAAACAATGGTTCCTTGTCCCGGTCTACTCAGGGGTCCAACAACATGTTGTCTAATGGTTCTAAAACCCGGGATCCAATTATCTTCAAGAACCTAACTTTCCTATAATTTTTAACAGCCCAACTTGATCCCTCTTTGCAATATCCCAGCTACTTTTGATACCCTTCTAGGTAATGGTGATGATGTTCCTTGTTAGATTATTATTCTTGTTGTGACAGTGCTTGAAACATAGCACATTTGCCCATAGAGTTGAGGGGCTCTTATAAAGCCTCCAGGCCAAGCTAGTGAGGTAGACTTCATTCTTAAGCTCACTTTCTTGATTCCTTAATGCCCCTTCATGTCCCAGGCTACAAGATAGATTTTCTTTTTTTTTCTGCAGTGGTGCCCCAAATGTTCATCTGGATTCAATAATGGTATTGAGAGTTCTAGTTGGAAGCTGGACATACAACAAGGAAAGAAATTCTACTTAGGGAGGATTTTGCCAGAATTATTCTGCCATAAGATTAATAAAATTAGTGTTCCAACCTTGTAACTTAGTATTCATGTTATCAAAGGTATTTTCCAAAGTAGTTGCTGCCTTGGATTTATAGGAGGGTAGAATAAGAACTTTTTTATTTAGGTTACAGTTGTGGGAGAAGATTCTTTTGGACTTACTAAGGTTAAGATTTCACCTAGAGGCTTTGCAAAAATGTCTCTAGAATGTTATTGATGACAAAACAGCTTTTAGGAGATGCTCTAGAGAAGAGAGTCAAGTCATTCGCTAAGAACAGGTGGGAGATTCTAGGTCCTGAAGTGGATATGCCTATAGATGTCCATCATTTGGTTCCCTTCATGCATTGTATAAAGATGTAAGGAGAGATGGGTCCCCTTGTCTGGTTTCCCTTGAAGGGGTGAAGTAGTCACTAATGGTTTCATTAACAATGACAACAATTGAAGAGGATGAGATGCATGACATGATGAGATTGGTGAGCTTGGGGGAAAGTTAAAAAAGACACGAGACTCTCTAATAAAGGATCACTCAAGTCTATCAAAGGCATTCTCGAAGTTAATCTTTAGGATCATGTTCCCTTGCTTACCTTTCATTTTCCTAATAGACTAATATACTCTTAACACAATAATGGAATTATCACTAGCTCTCCTACAAGAGAAGAAGCTAGCTTGAATGGTCCAACGATATGGTAAAGATGAGCCTTCATTCTTTTTACAATGATCTTGGTAACAATCTAGCAGAGGGTGTTGCACAAGACAATAGGTCTATTGTTTTTCATTATACAAGCATTGCTAAACTTAGTAATGAGACTCAGTAAGGTGGTGTTCATGGTCTGATCCATAGTGTTGGATTCAAAGGTGTTAGTATAAAAGGCAATTGTACTGTCATTTACAGACCCCAATATTTCTGAAGAAAACATGGGGTGGATTCCATTGAGGCCAGGTGTCTTGAGGGGCTTAAAAGATTTGATTGCCTCTTTGATTTCCTTAATAGAAAGGGTAGCATCCAATGCTTCCACCATAGGGCTAGTAATGCAGTTAGCCTCAAATGATTGAGGGGATTGGGAAAGATGGTTGCTAGGTGTTTAGAGGAGTAGAGGTGGGCAAAGAAACTTGTGGCATGAGACATAATTTCTTCATGGTTCCTGAATTCATTTCTAGTGTCATTTTTTAGAAGAAGGATGTGATTCCTTCACCTTCTGTTGATGGTGGAGACATGAATGAAGCTAGTGTTGGTGTTACCACTGGTGAACCAATCAATTCTACACTTGGTCGTCCAAAATTCTTCCTCCTATTTTAACAGAGTACTATATTCACTTAGGAGCATGATCATGGAGAAAGGAGCTATGGGTGTAGTAAGAGATCTCTAAATCCCGTCATTTCTTGCGATAATCTTCCTTTTTTTTAGAAGATGTTACCAAAAACATTTTTTATTCCAAATGGTGGCATTGTCTTTGAAGCTGGTAATGGATTATGGGAGATTAGTTTGAGGAGTGAACTGTTGTTAACCACATTTTGAAAGTTTGGGTGCCCACACCACATGGGCTCAAGTCTAAAGGGGCTGATTCCAATGTTGGGCCTATTTTTTCCAAGTGGACTTTTAGTGGGTAATATGATCTGAATGGGTTCTAGGAAGATGGGTCACGATAGAGTTGGGGTAGTAAAGTACCTAGGGGCCATTTGTCACACACCTATCCAGCCTTTCCATGATGAGATCCTTCCTTTTTTTGTATCTTTTATTCTTCCAAGTATACTTACTACCTTAATACCCTAGATCTATCATGTTACACTTGTTAAGACAATGCCAAAGGATACCAACACGATTATTATCAATGGGGTTGCCTCATACTTTATCTTTAACTTGGAGAAATTAAATGAAGCAGAAAAGAGCCAAAAGTATTTTTTTTGAGAGTGCCTGAACCATTACATGGATACCCTATGCAGTGACAATCATGTTGTTTAGTTCGAGGAAATCTTCCTTCCACATGATAACAATGCCTCCAGAAAGGCCTTAAACAGCAGGTTGGATGAAATAATCATAGTTCAATTTAGAGGTAATCTTAGTGTGATCCTTAATTTTGGTCTTGAAAAGGACCAATATTGATGTGTCATACAGTTTGATCAGGGCCCTGCATTGTCTTCAAAAGGAAGCGCTATTTGGCTCCTAGCATTCCAAATGATGAAATTCATTGGCGCACTAGACGGGGGTGGTGTGTTCGATAGTGGATCCTTCCCCTTTACCATTTGGGGAGAAGAACTCTCGTCTATTTGAGGTTTAAAAGAAGCTCTTGGGGGAGTGGTTCGCTCTTGTTCGTCACTTTCAAAGCGATCTTATTTATGATCCGAGGAGAGAGAGCATAGATAGCTTTGTTGTAGGGCTCTTTGAATTCTTTGAGTATTGACTTGTCCAATACTAAGAACTCGACGTCTTGATCCCAACAGCGCGAATCCATTCCGCCAAGTACAAGTTGGTTTGTTTTATGATTTCTAATGACAAACGAATCCGTCCCTTGGGTTTTCTACCCAATTTTTGTTTGGTTGAGCCGCACCATCTTTGGTACCGAGGGATAAATCTTAGGTTCATCACTTTTGGGTTGGAGTTCAAGGGTGGAAATAAAGGAATATGGTGTTGAAGCTGGTTGAAGAGGAATTTTTTCTCTGCTTCAAAATTTGGTTTGGGGTGCTAAACAGGGAGGTTTGTAGCAACGATTGTGTCCATAGTTGTTGCCCGTATAGGCTATTTGTCTGGTTCATGCCTTCTACGATTATTTACGCAAGATACAAGGGATCCTCAATAACAATGGATATTGGCCGCATATCGATGAACACTATTAGGGTAAGATATCGTCCTTGTAATGCCAACTCTAGCCATGATTCTAGGAAGTGATTCCCTGGCATCGACGCCGAGACAAAAATCATGGGATTGAAATTTGAGTGGTTCATTTTTTGTTGTTTTACCAGTAGTTGTGGTAGAGTGGTTACCATGGTGATTAATATCCAGTAAGAAGAAGCCGGTAGTAGAATTAATTGATGCGACAGTGGGTGTCAAATACATAGGGGAGTTGTGATGTTTTTTTTTTCTAAATGGCTGTGGCGAGATTTCACCCACCTCTTTCTTTCGAGGGATCTACATTGTTCCCAATATTTGGAGTTAGAGTGGCTAAGAGAAGATCTTTTGTAGTATTTGACACATTTACTAAGGTGCTCAACTTTTTCTTTTAGCATTTTCACCTTTGTTTGGTTTAAGCCTGGATGCTTATCCAAGACTCCTTAAAAGATTGCTTGTTTAGGCTGTCCTCCTTCACTGCCATTGCTCCATCCGGTGGCTCTTGGGATCCTATAATCTCAAGGGTGGGGTTACTTCGATAGGTGGGGAACGAGTCGGCCATCTCTCCTATGCATGCAATTTATTTTTACTAACAACTTTTATTTTACATTTTTCTCAATTTAATAAATATTATATCTGATGTTTATTACTATTTTATGTATTTTTTTTATAGAATTTATAATGTACTCTCTCTTTCCATTTTAATTGACGAAAATGAAAGAAAAATAACACGCGATTACATAATATATTTTTTTATTAAGTTTTTTGATCTTTTAATTCTAAAAATAATTAATGTTAATTAGTGTTGTCTCTTTGTTTATCTTTGTTCTTCTGCAGCCCTGGTTCATCTTCTTTTTTCCATTTTCTTCCCCATGAACAACCAGAAGAAGATTTATCTGCGACAGGGCACATGAACCAGAAGAATAATCGAGAAAAAAGCTTCAAAAGGATTAGTATAAATTGCTATATAGCAGCAGAATTGAAGGTATTTTGTTTCGGATCTTTATTTTGAGTTATCAAAATTACAGTTTTTTCTCCATAGTATTGGTCGATCTCGTTTGACCGGATCCAACACAGATCACACACCCTTACCCGTGTCAGTGACACGGCTTGGCAGCTTCCTTAGCTGGTGCAGCTTCAGCAGGAGATCTCATGGCGGCATCCGACAAGCAGAACACGTTGGATTACATCAACCAGATGTTTCCTACAGGTATTTTACTTGTTTATTTACATTTCTTCTCGCTATCAACTAGTTTGCTGAACAAGGGTTTTAACCCAATGCTGCTCATGATCAGTCTCTTTCCCCTTTTCCTTTTATGATGTAGTTAATTTCTGAATTTTGACTCATCCCTATATATAATTTTGTCCCTCTCTGAATAATCAGTTGACACATGGTTGTTGTGCAGAAGCATCTCTATCTGGTGTTGAGCCCCTTATGCAGAAGATACATAGTGAAATTCGTCGTGTTGATGCTGAAATATTGACGGCTGTCCGGCAACAGGTGAATTATTTTGCTTCTCCTTTCTCATTTACTACACTTCACCTAGCTGTCTAAAAGTACAGATATTTACATATGATGATGTCATGTTTTGTGAATGCTGATTATAATCCTTAGACTGTGATTACTGATGCTTCAAGGCGAAAGCTTAGTTATAAACATGCACTATAATTTCGTTGTCCTTTTACTCTTTACTCAATTATTCTAAAAATTTAGAAGAACTACTCTCTAATGTTACACCATGTAAAAGTATTTGATAAAAAATTCTTTATCATATTGGAGTAAGTGATGTGAATCAATCTATGCCTTGATTCCAGTCGGCGCCGGTAACTTCTATATCTTTTCCACTCTAGTCAAATTTCAAACCATATTGGGATAAATGATAATGGAGGAAAGGTGACAAGTAATCCTGAATGTCCATCATATTTCTTTCTCCAAACAAAAAATCCATTATGTGGTCCCATTTCTGTTTCGGGTCAAGTCTGGAACTACCAAATGGTAAATTGATGTTCATTGATTAATATTTCAATAATGGCCAAAGCTAGATAAGAGTTTGCCGCAACTGTCAGATAGTTTATATAAACTATAATGATTGCCCACTGTTGCTAACAAGTTTTAGTCCAAGTAACTAGTCGAAGTGTCTAAGACAGGGAAAACCTTTAAGATCATGTATTCAGTTCTGCAAATTCACCTTTCAGTTTTTTCACAAGTATAAAAAGATTATAAGAAAGATGGCCCCTGATATTTTTGGAGAACCTGTTGTTTTGAGCCTACATTTTGTATACCACTTGCTTCAATAAAATTATTACTTTACCAAAAGGAATTTTCTTGGACAATATGTATCGCAATGCAAGTTTGGATGTAAATTATGTACCTCTAAGATTGCATTAGAAGTACTTTAGTTTGAGTTTATTTTGTTAGGAATACTTCAACAACAATGCCTCAGTCCAAAACAAGTTAGGGTCGGTTATATGAATCCTCCATGTTAACTTATTTCATGCCATAGTCATACCAAATAAAAGAAACTAAAAAAGGTAAATATGTTTACATAATACTCCCCATCTCAAATTTATGTGACACTCTTTCCTTGGAAGTCAATCCCAAAAAGAATGTCAGTTTTCTTTATCTTGTAACAACTTTACTTTAAAATGCTAATTTTATCTTTAATAGGATAATTTATAGCTACACAAATATCCATGGTTTATTTTAGACCAACAAGTTTGAAAAATCTTCATTTGTTTCTTAAGGTTCATGCCCAGTCAAACACCATCACATAAGTTAGAATGGAGGGAATAGTAAAAAAATAATATTAGGAGTTCTTCATGAAAAATAAAATAAAATATTAGGAGTTCTCTATGTTTTTACCGGCATACAAATATAAAATACTCTTAAAAAGCATCAAACCTAGTTAGAAGTACTAACATGACTAGAATATATTCCTAAGTAGCTTATACCAAATACATTAAGGCTCAAGTGTTTGTTCAATTGACAAAGGTTGACAGACTTGTGTCTTAGGTCACAAGTTCAAGCATTGTGTGAAGCGAATAAGTTCGATATATAATTAGAGCAGTAGAAGGGAAGTTCCATCTCCCCGAGTTTTGAAGACTGCGGTTGGCCCATAGTGTTGGCTCTAGATGAACTTTTAGACCTTAAAAATTGATATCATTTATATTACCTTTTTCTTCTATATGCCCTATTTTTAGCTGTCTACATGGAAGAAATTACAGGTCTTTTGAGACAACTTCCATCCATGTATTTATAAATCTTCCTCATCTCCTTTAAGTGTTCATTTTCACTCATAATGGTTTCACATCTAAGTATCGGTGCATCTGGAGGTTGACGCAATATATGATTAAACCATTTCAAATGATCTTCTCTCAGTTTATTCTTAATGCTGTTACTTCAACTTAAGTTATCGTTCTCAAAAAAAAATTGCTGTTACTTCAACTTCTAACAAATGTGGTCATTTTAATTTTGTCTAATCTTTTATAACTGCACATCCATCTAGCACCTACATCCTGAGGACACTTATCTATGGGTATGTTGCACTTTAGTGGCCTAACATTCACTCCCATAAAACATTGTCGGTCTTATAACGGTAGAATATACTTTTCACTTTGGTACGTAGTATTCTATCACATGACACCCCACTAACACTTCTCCATTTCAACCATTCGGTTTTAGTTATATGAGGAACATCTTCATCGATCATTTGATTCTTCTAGAACAACGTGCCTAAGTATTTGAATTGTTTGCAATTGCTAGGAATTTCTCATTATGCTTTTTCTTTCAATTTACTCTTTCATCTTTTATTTGGTGAATTTTGAAGGTAAGAAATACATCAATTTTGACTTTCCCTCTTAAGATAAAAAGAAGAAGAAAGGAGATATGAGAAATCTAGAATGTTTAATTCATCAAGATTACCTTGTTTAAGTAATTGCTGTTATTATTTCTCCTGATCAATGAAACTTCCTGATGTTTGTTTTTATTTTTATAATCATGGTAAGAACTATGTTTTTGAACTTTCGCCTTTTCATATTTCAGAGTAACTCTGGAACCAAAGCCAGAGAAGATCTTGCTGCAGCTACTAGTGCTGTGCAGGTATTTTCTTTAAGCTTTCTCTCTTTTCTATTGTATGGCAGAAGCTTTAGCTGCGGAAGATAATGTCTTTTAGGACTAGATACAGGAAATTGTCTGGCATTGCTTATCTATGTGAGATATTTGGTGGTTTCTTATTCATTATTTGACTATTCAAATCCAGGAACTCATGAATAAGATTCGAGAAATTAAGACCAAAGCAGAGCAAAGTGAAACAATGGTTCAGGAAATATGTCGTGATATTAAGAAATTGGATTTTGCAAAGAAACACATAACAACAACAATTACTGCCCTTCACCGCCTAACCATGCTAGGTTAGTCCATTTTTCACTGTCAAAGTTCTTTGTTTTTTTTTCTGTTTTGTGCTTGAAAGAAGATTTTAGGCCGATTTGCTTCCTTCTCCATGCTTAAAAAGTAAATTTTTGATGAAACCAGTAGATCTTTTATAATTTTAGTTTTCATATACTATAGGCACTTTGCTGTCCTTGGAAAGTGGTATTTGAACATTCTTATATAGAGAATAGGATTCCTCCATCTGAGCAAGATTTTATTTTAGATGCTAGGCTCTATGTGTAAATAAAGAAAATTTTAAATTTGAGCTTGCGGTTGACACCTTCTAAGCAAGGTGGATGCTGTGGAATAATGTATTGGTGCGGAGGAAAATTCTGTTTAGAGACTTAAGTCTTCATTTAATCCAAGAGTATTTAAACTCAAATCTTGTCCATATTTTTGCAGGAATTATGAGGGTGTTTTCCACCTTTAGTCTCTATATCTTTCTGAGTGCTTATTTGTGAGATGGCTATATCACAACTTATTCACATAGAGAGAATGTAAACATGCCTCATTTGTGTTGTCTTGCAACAAAATACCACCTTATAAAGATATAAATGGTACTCTAAGAAAAGAAAAGAGAGGAGAGGAAACAATTGATAGCTTTTTTTGGTTTTGTTTTGGGTTGTTATGTAAAGAAAAAGAAAGGAATGTGAGTAATCCCTAAGTTGCTCGGACTCGGGTGCGGGTGTTTGATACTGGTGCAGATCTAGAGGTCGGATCCTGTATTATCTAAATTATAAGATTCAGGGATACAAATACATGTATGGGTACGAGTTTGGGGATTCAACTAAAAGTAATTTCAATATCTAAAGATAAGAGTTATAAAACCTAAATTATGAGAATGTGTAAAACTTGAGGAGAAATACTGATCAAGAGGAGAATCCTAGAAGGAGATATAAGGAAAGGAAGTGATAATAGAAATATACTTTCTTCAATTTCACCTTAGTTTTTGTTTTGATTCCTAAAATCATTGAATTTGTCCAAAATTTCTCCGCCAAATTTGGTCAAAGTACCCAAAATCGGTTGACCAGATTGGGTAGGGGTCCCACACCCACGTAGTGTCGACACTGAAAGTGAAAGTCCTGACAACTTGGAGTGATTCGACTTTAGCACCCTTAATGAAGTATTTCCCTTGTTATGGAAAGTACTCATGTATTAAGCGTTGAGGTTTTCTATGAAATTAAAAAGAGTTCATCAAAGTGGGTCTAGCCACTTATAGATGGTGTTAGAAACATTATTACATCTCTCTCATTGGATGTGTAAAGATTAAATGTTCTCAAGTTATTCCACCCATTGTTTTAAGCTTTTGGAGTGAGCACCTAGATTCTTTTATAAGGGAATCAGAGTTTGTGGTAACTTCATTTACCAGCTGTTTCTCTACATATTCCATTGCAATGTGCATCTCTCTCTCAATTGAGTCCATCAAGCTTCCGTGAGATTCTTTATCTCAGTTCAGCATGCGAAGTGACGAACTCTACTCCAAGCCTACTCCTTAGCCCATTGTCCTACTCTCTATCTATTTGCTCCATGCTTCTCCTTAGCTTGTTTGTGCTACCCTATCTCTATACTTCAATCCCTTGTTCACCCAGTGGAGCCATTCCTACTTCCTCAACCAAAATAAGTATAAAATGAAAATAAAAAAGAACCAAGAAAAAGAGACACAAAAAGAAGAAAAAAGGAGAAAAGTCTCTAATCCATGTTACTACTAGAATCAGGTTACACATTTAGGAGTGTTAGAGATATATCACCTGTTCTTCATCAGTCGTGTATGGGTATTTATTGGGTTTGTACTGATCCTGAGTGATTCCACCTGTTGCGTTCATTTTTTAGACTGGACACTCCGATTCTTTTGCAAATAGAAAAGCTAGAAATGCTTTTGTTCTTGACCGTACCCATTCCTGTATATAGAAGATCTATTATCTCCTTCAAAGTCAAGTCTCCCTCTAATATCTAATTTCAGAGTTCTTGGTTAATCAAGTTTCCTTTAATACATCTAGTTTCTATCGTATTGGTCCAATATTCTGAAAGAATCTAGAAGTAGAACTGCAGAATTTAGAAATTGATTCTTGAGTCTATCTTATGTTCTTGATCTTTGTCAAATAAAAATTCCACTAGTTAAATCACAGTATTGCTTGCTTGTATTCTCGTCTAGTGCTTTTTATGTTGACTTCACATTCATTTATTTAGATTTTTGTTGTTCTAGTGTTAGTATAATATGCCTTTCATTGTAGTAGCTTATTGATTATAGGGTGAATGATGGTAATGTAAGGTCATGTTCTTGGATCGGGTTGGGGCGAATGTCAAGGGTGGCGAGGCAGCAGCTAGGCTTAGAGTTGGGTCTTGGAACATTGGGACTTTGATGGGGAAGTCTATAGAGTCAGTGGTGATTTTGAAGAAGGGAAGG
The DNA here is from genome assembly GCF_036512215.1 of Solanum lycopersicum. Lineage (NCBI taxonomy): Eukaryota > Viridiplantae > Streptophyta > Magnoliopsida > Solanales > Solanaceae > Solanum > Solanum lycopersicum. Next base: position 43,062,507 of record NC_090803.1, read on the forward strand.
TCAATATAACTTGTGTCTAGTAGACCAAAGGGATGGGACCTAAGGTTAGAGATAATTACGGGTTTAAATTATGGTATTCAGGAGGCTCGTAAAATAGGAATGGAGTAGGCATTTTTGTAGATTGAGAACACTGGGAGCTAGTGGTAGAGGTTAGGAGGATGAATGGCAGGATGATGATGGTTAAGCTAGTCATTTGAGACCTGGAACATTATTAGTGCTAGCAACTCAAGCGGGCTGGACGAGGAAGTTAATTAGCGATTTATGGAGAATTGGACCATGTAGTGATTGGAACCCTCGCTTCGAGAAGCTGTTCATTGGAGGAGATTTCAATGGTCACATTGGGACAGCTTGAAACCTTCTTTATAATGTTTTACTTGAGACAGGGGTCTTTCGAAACAACCTTTCTGCCTTCACAAGGTAGGGATAGGGTTTGCGTACACTTAACTTTCCCCAGATGGCCAGATCACACTTGTGTGATTGCGATGGGTATATTGTTGCTATTTTTCTACTTTCAAATCTATCTGATCTCGAAAGTATGGTTAACTTTCTACTTTCTGCCTTCAAAAAAGGTAGGGATAGGGTTTATGTACACTTAATTCTCCCCAGATCACACTTGTGTGATTACGCCGAGTATGTTGTTGTACCCAATATCAGATACTTCACTCTTTTTTTTTTGGATGAAAATCGACATCAGATACTTTACTTGCCACAAGTGTTGTACCCAACATGGATACTAACACAAATATTCTCTCAAAAGTGATCATGGATAATGAGAGAAGGAAAAATATTCTTTTATCAATTATTGTAGTTATGTGATATGATTTATCAACAAAAGAGCATCTATGCATGCTTAGTTTAGCGTTTCTCCTTAAAAATTATACATTATCTGAACACGTTTCTCCTTATAAAAGAAAAATATCATGTGATTCTTTTGTCCTATAACAGTCTCTGCAGTAGAGCAACTACAAGTAATGGCTTCCAAACGTCACTATAAAGAGGCGGCAGCACAGCTTGAGGTATTTAGCGGTTGTTTTTCTATAGTATAAACTTTTCATTATTTAACCTTCACCATCACATGACAACTTGCTACTACAGTTTTTTCTTGTACAAGAATGCTTGTTGTGCACTAGGTTTGTTATAATTTACTTCTGTTGTTGCAAGATGCTTGCTGAACCATAGTTGCTGGATTCTATGGGAGAAGTTCTGAGTTTACCTATTGTTCTTAAAATATTGGTGTATTAAAGGAGGTTTTTGTGTCATTTAATTATTTTTTTGGCTCATGGATTTACTATTTAAGTAGTCTGTGCCATATATTAATGTATGATGATTATAGGCTTCACTTAGGACTTCATCTGGGTGCTGCTGATTTAAAAGTATATGTTACTACTCAGACTTTATTGTTGCTCCTTAATAAGTTACAGCTCTAATACTCTGTAATTCTATCTAGAAATATAATGATATGGTAATATAAATTTCTAAAAACATGTTTTTCTTCAGAAGAATTACTTCTGTACTTGACTTATTTCAATTGAAACTGCACTTGTTTTTGTGAGTCTCCCCTTTCTCTTCCCGCTTTTCTTGAAGTGAATTTAAGTTGTCTGTGTGCAGTAGGTTTCTTAAATACTAATTTATATAAGTAGTGTAGGTTATATTTCTAAAAATATGTTTTTCTTGAGAAGAATTACTTCTATACTTGACTTATTTCAGTTGAACCTGCACTTGTTCTTGTGTGTATCCCCTTTCTCTTCCCTCTTTTCTTGAGGTGAATTTAAGTTGTCTGTGCAGTAGGTTTCTTGAATACTAATTTATTAAGAAATGTGGGTTATCTCTCTTCAATATGTATATCTCATTGTAATCTGTATTGGCTGAAGCTGTATATGTGAAGTTATACATATTACCAAAGGCCTTCAGCAACCAACAAACAGACACTTTATTCCATGATATTCTAATGCTATCGCTCCCGCAAATAGGATTGATATGCTTCTGATTCCTATCTTGTGATGTTTCAGGCTGTAAACCAGCTCTGTAGTCATTTCGACGCCTATAGGGATATTCCTAAGATTACAGAACTTAGAGAAAAGTTCAAAAGCATCAAACAAGTCCTCAAGTCACATGTGTTCTCTGACTTCTCCAGGTGTGTACTAGAAACTCAGTGATATTACTGTCGGACATTATTTGCAAATACTTCTTAGAAAATAAATTATTGTACTCTATTGATGGACTTCAATTAACTTGTCTCTTATCTGCCATGGTAGCTCAGATGTACCTTTGTCAATTCAACAATCAACATTCTGTTCATGTGTTCTCTTAAAAGTTGTTGTGATAGGTTCTTCTGAATAAGAGCTCTTAGATATAAGAGAAGACACAAATATATTTTCTTTAGATTTCAAGCACGTTGGAATTGTTCCTAGGTTTTCTATCTAGCACTCATTATGATCTACTAAAGGTATCTCTTCGCTATGCATGAGTGAGCTACTTCTTGTGCCATACGAATTAATAAGTAAATGGAAGATCTGAGTTGCCCTGTTGGCATGCGTCTTGCTGGCTTTAAGTATACCCATCTCTATCTCTCTCCACCAGAAAGTTACTATTGTTGCCTAAAATCAATGTCCATTATAGTGGGTATATATTTACGTTTACTTGGTATTGTACATCTTTATTGTTTCTTGTTTCCATTTTTCTCAACTTTCTTTCATCACTTACAGTTTAGGCACAGGGAAGGAGACAGAAGAAAGTAACCTATTACAACAGTTATCAGACGCCTGCTTAGTTGTTGATGCTCTCGAGCCTTCAGTTAGAGAAGAGCTAGTGAAAAATTTTTGTAATAGAGAACTCACCTCGTACCAGCAGATATTTGAAGGAGCAGGTTTGTCCCACTGACCATGTCTTTTGTTACTGCCAAGTCTGATTAGTCCATAAGATAGTTGGATGTCTGTGTTACTAACTGCCTATCACATTTGCAACTACAGAACTAGCTAAGTTGGACAAAACTGAAAGAAGATATGCTTGGATCAAGCGTCGGCTAAGAACGAATGAGGAAATTTGGAAAATTTTCCCTCGTTCATGGCACGTCGATTATTTGCTTTGCATTCAGTTCTGCAAGTTGACAAGGTTGGATGTTTGATTTCTTTTCACCTTTTTCTTTCGGCCGCCTGAAGAAAGCATGATTACTTCGATGGGTATTACCATGTTGAGACAAATTCTGTTGGGATTCCTCCTAGCATGTAGCATCTTATAGACCTAAAAAGCTCACATGATCCTGGAAATTTCTTCTCAAATTGCATTGACTGCTCTGCCTTCCAAAGGAATATTCAATGGTATCTCAAGGTCATTACTACTGAAATCGCAGTCTCAAATATTGATTCGAAGAGGAGACTAACTTGCTCTGTTCTATCTGAGGATGCCCTTTCTCATTAGTAGAATAATGTTTAACTGCAGTTACTTTTCTTTAAAAAAAATTTATTTGTGTATTCTTCTTTATTAACTAATAAGATGTTTTCTTTGCTTTCCTCCTACTGTTTTGACCTCTCTTTTGGCTCACTATCTTATTTTCATTTTAGGTCTCAACTTGTGGAAATCCTTGTTAGTATGAAAGAAAAGCCAGATGTAGCAACCTTGTTGACAGTAAGTTTCTTTCAACTGTTGGCTTAATCATTTTGAACTTTCCTCTTCTCATGACAGTGAGGATGAAATTTAACTGTGGCCTTTTTCTTTTTAGCAAAATCCTCAAATTCTTCTTAGGTAATAAATAAATAAGAAATTATTTTCCTAAACTTTTAAAACTAAGCTTGTATATGAAAAGTGTGATAAATAAACACTCATGAAAAAATATTAAGGTGCGTAAATTAATTGTTACATCGAGCTAGGGATGGCAATTCGGCGGGTTAGGTTGAGTTTGGGTGGGTCAAAATGGGTCAAGACAATAAAAAGGTCAAAATCCAACCCAACCCAAATTTGTTTGGGCCAAAATGGGTTGGGTCAAAACGTGTTAGTAACGAGTCATAACCCAACCCGCCTAATTTTTACTATGTTATAATAGTTTTATTTGTAATTTTATAAGCTTTTAGTGCCTGATGATTTTGTTTTAATTATTAAAACTGTATATAACATATAAAATCAAAAAAAAGTTTTTTCAATAATATTTTTGTCAAGATTTCTCAAAAATCAATTTGAGTTACATATCAACCCAATTTTAATGGGTTGAAATTGGTTGAGTTGACAAATGCGCGGGTCAATAGCCAACCCAAACCTAAATGGGTTGGGTTGGATTGGGTTTAATTTTTCCACCCTTACACTGAGTCCTATTTATACACAATACATTACAATCCTTTTCCATGGACAATAGTACGCACAATCCTATTCTCACATTCCCCTGGTGCGTATAAGTCGTATGTACTAAACTTGTAATAGATGTAACTAATATGAGGACCATTGAGGGGCTTGGTGAAAATATCTGCAAGCTGATCTTTGAACTTCACAAATTTTATAATAATATCTCTTGGAAGTATCTTTTGTATGACAAAGTGACAGGCAATCTTAATGTGTTTAGTCCTCTAATGAAATACTTCATTTGATGCAATATGAAAAATTGGTTGGTTATCACACAAGTTCCATTTGACTAGTTTCTCCAAATACTAGTTCTCTGAGCATTTGTTTAATCCAAACTAGCTCAAGTTACTACAACCCTCGCTTGATATTCTGCTTCTGCACTTGATCAAGCAACCACACTCTATTTCTTGCTCTTCCAAGATACTACAAAGCAAGGCACTTCTACTGAAGTGGTTATGGAGATACTCACATGAGCCTCAAGCACACTGGGCAAAGTAATTAAAGCTAAATATGGAGAGGAGAACAAATGGATGACAAATGAGGTATCTACATCCTATGGTGTAAGTCTATGGAGGTCTATTAGATTTTATTGGCCTTTTTTGAGAAATAACACAACTGTGAGGGTAGGCAATGGAAGTAAGACGTCCTTTTGGGAGGAATGACTGGGACATGCTAGTTTAAAAAACCTTTTCCCTAGATGTATGTGTTGGCAGTTCATCAACAAACGAGTGTAGCTGACAGTTGGACACAAGGATGGAACATCCAGTCTAGAAGGAATTTTAATGACTGGGTAATTGAAACCGTGACAAAAACTTTAAGAGCTCTGGCAGAGTTCAAAGGGAGAATGAGGCTAATAAACTATGGTGGAACAAAGATAGCAAAGGCATGTTTAAGGTGAACTCAACATACAAGTTTTTGAACAAAGATGGCCAACAGCCACCACAATGGCCATGGAAACATATCTGGAAGACAAAAATCCCCTTCAAGGTGGCATGTTTTACTTGGTTACAAGCAAGAGAAGCAGTCCTGACACAACAAAATCTCAAGAAGAGGAAGTTCTCTATGCACTCGAGATGCTATTTGTGTGCAGAAGAGGTTGAGACAGTCAGCCATCTGTTTTTACAGTGCAGGATAACAACCCCAACTTTGTAGGGCTTTTATCAGCCTCAGGGGTGTTGTTTGGACTATTCCTAACAGAATCACCCACCTCCTGTACAGTTGGGAAGAGGTAGGTGGGGGAATTTCAGACAGAGATAGATGGAGGATTGTCCCAACCTATATATGGTGGACAATCTGGAGAGAGAGAGAAATGCTAGATGTTTTGAGAGCTAAAGTTGTGATCTTCAGAAGATCAAATTGAACTGTATCAAACTTTTTTGTTTCTGGTGCAAACAGATTTACCTAGAGGATATTGAATTTGAGATCCTTGGTTCTATTTAGATGTTAGATTTAGATTTCTTATTTTGTTGATACGTTGTAATTATGGTTTTCAGCACAACCCATGTACTGGTTTTAGTCTCTTTCTAAAAATAAATGGAACTCATTGTGTTCTCCTTCAAATAAAGAAAATCTTTGACACCTACACTGTTAGTATGAGCATTCCTGGTTGGTTGACGGTGCATAGAATAACATACTTAACAAGTGTGTCCATATCTATTACAATAACTACACCTATATCGAGATCTTTCAAAACGACCTCCTCCTCACCTATTCTCCATAGACTAGGATGTCCGATTTTCTATTATCTGATATGTGACAAAAGAGTCAACAGTTTGTGAGGAGAGTAGTGTGTGACTAGGAGGCGTTGAAAAGTAACTCAGAGAATAGTACATCACTTGTAGGAATTGCAAGAGTAGCCAAAATCAGATCACACACCGAATCTAAGGTTCTTAGGAAGTCCAATGGTAAGAACTAGAAACATCATCTGTCATAGTTCTTGTTGTTTTTCAACTATGGCAGTGAGCCAGTGACTGATATCACATCATTAAGGTGATATATGTAATCAGTGTATAAAGCACGAGTCTTTTCCCAGAAAGAATAATATGTTGGAATTGGGCGAAACAAGGGCATCAACTTGGAGTCAATAGATTGTTACATGAGACTGCATAATTGAGCGTAAACCTTCTTTCACTGACCTTGGGCCTTTTCATCCACCTCACTAGCCTTTGCCTTTTCATTCACCACACTGGCCTTTTTTGTTAAGTTATCTTGAATACCTTGACCCTTGCATCACAACTCAACCAAGGAAGCCTATGCTAAATAGTTTGAACTTCCCATTAGTGGTTTTGAAGTGATCATAGGGCTTGAACTTTCAATTCCCATGTTTTTGGAGCGAAAATATCATACCCAAAGGACATGGTTGACAATTAATCTCAAATACTATCAGATATGCTTGAAAGTTGTCGAAAAAGGGTCGAGAAAGCTGCTGGTTGTCTTGAAGTTCAGAAGAAGTAGCTGAAAAGCTGATTGGAGTGGCTGGGTTAGGGTTCCAAAGGTTGGAATCTGTAGAAAAATTATCACAGGTTAGTCAGAATTCTTGGACGACCCCGGGGAGAAATGACCAGTGTCGGTATCTTTCAGGAAAAAATCTCACGCGCCCTACGCGTGTAACAGACGTGCACAGCCGAGATGAAGGTCCTGCTGGCACATGACGGCTATTCTTCTGGAATAGTTTTCTAGGGTTTCTTTGCTGGAGTTTTCTATAACTTGTGGTGGTTTCATATTTTGTAACCCATCGAGAGAGAGTGACGAAAACAGCCCTAGCAGTTGCCGGAAATTGAAGCATGACAGCTGTCTGCCTGAGTTTTCTTTATCGGATTTTCTCACCAATTCTTTGATACCATGTGAGAATAAAGACTCAAGAAATAGATTTCGTCTACCAAGCGGGACATAGTGCGAATACTGTTAAGATATTCAAATTAATTATCACACTGAGCCATATACATTGCATTCCTTTTCCAAGTAGGATGCTATACAGAATCCTTTTCTAACAAAAAGTTTTAGGATCTTTTTTTTTTTTTTTGAAAACCATAACAATGCTATCCACAATTATAAAAACCCAACCATGCTTAGGACTAGTGCTTCACAAGGAATCTATCATATCAACTAGTGATTCAGTCTCCTCTACATAGTTTTCTTTACACCAAAAATGAAACAAAAGAGCAGGATTCATCTTGACTTTCTGCATATGATTGCTTTTGTCTTAAAAATTCTGTAGTTCCTCTCCTTCTAAATTGTCCACAATATACAAGCTGGGACAAATTTCCACCACTTCTTTGTTGCACTGCACCACCATTATAATTCCAGCACTTCAATAATTCACATCTTGTTGCTGGCCAAGACCATCTTAGTCCTACCAAGTTCAAAAAAAAGTTGCCACAATTGTCCAATTATAGGACAATGTAGGAACAGATGGCTATTGGTTTTCTCTGGCTGCACCACACATACAACATCTAGAGCATAGATGAATTCCCCTTAATTCTTAAGTTTTCTTGAGTGAGACATGCTTCTCTTGCTACAAGTCAAGAAAAACACAAGACTTTGTAAGGGGCCTTAGTCTTCCAGATGAACTTCCATGGTCACTGGTCAAAAGTTTTAGAATCTTTTGCTTTTAGTATAATTTATACTTTTTCTCGCCCCCCTCCCACATCCCTAGCTGTTGAAACAAGTTGTTCTAGATACTTTGCCTATGGCTTTTTTTTTACCATCGTCACTTCTTAACTCTTTTGTATTCTCCAAGTCCCTCTTTGTTATTTAATGTGATACAAGTCAACAACAACATACCAGTGAAATCCGACAAGTGGGGTCTGGCCTCATGGAGATTAGGAGACCGTTCCCGTAGGACCTTCGGCTCGAGTATAACATATCAGAATAGTGAGAAAGGGTGTTATTTAATGTGATGCTTGAAGATAAATGAGCTTTTGACTCTTTTTACTATATGGACTAATCATTCCTACCACACATTACCAAACCTTCAGAAAACTAAAAGATGATAGTTTATGATATCAGAATAATGAGAAAGGGTGTTATTTAATGTGATGCTTGAAGATAAATGAGCTTTTGGCTCTTTTTACTAGATGGACTAATCATTCCTACGACACATTCCCACCTTCAGAAAACTAAAAGATGGATAGTTTATGATAAATTTCCTTGATATTTACTTTACTCCTTATGCTCTACCAAATCTGCGCTTGTCTATCAATCAACAACTCCCTCAGCCATTCATAAACTTCAGCATAAAGTGCAGACGCACCATACCTGTTTCTCTTCCCTTTTGTAAAGTTCTCTTCTCCACCACTCAGAAGAAAATTACTTTTGATTGGATGTTTAAAAGGAAACTTCACTGTTTTAGCTTTTTTCTTATTATTTATCCATCAATATCTGTGTTTATGTTCACTTAGGAAGCTGAAAACCAACTTCACTGCTTTTATCTTTTTCATATTTTTGTACAACAACATTTGTCTTCATGTTGATTTTCTCTGTGTTTGAAATTCTTGTGGGTGCACTTCTAGGCTCTGCAGCGCACTTTGGAATTTGAAGAGGAGTTGGCAGAGAAATTTGGTGGTGGAATCCGCAGTAAAGATTCTGTAGATGACAATGAAGAAACAGAAAGGAGTGGAAATAAGAGTCAGACAGTTTCAGATATTCGAAAAAAGTATGAGAAAAAGCTTGCTGCTCATGATGGTAGTCAAAATGAAGTATGTGTCTGAGATTCTTTCTTTAGTTGTAACATCATGCCAAGGTGGATTTGATAATGCTAGTTTGTACAGTCGTTTATATTGCTTGCGTGTTTTGTCAGGAGCAAGATGGACAAAAAGATTCATCAGTGCCGGGAGCTGGTGTATGTATTTTCTACTTTCTTGAAATATTGGTTATTGGTGGTGTTTTTTCTCTCTTACCCGCTTAGCTAATACTGAAGGTCCAGAACATCCTGGGCTCGAGAAATACGTTGCTTCAGCCCTTGAATTAAGCAGATTGTGATACTAGGATTTTGTTAGACTCAGATGCATGATTAATTGATTATCTCCATCTCTATTTTCTGTCACATTCCTGATGATTTATGGGAGGGATGAACTACTTGGACTGTTACTATAGAGTTTAAGATGTTGAAGGGGAATCCTTCCTTCCATTAATCATATTTGCAATCTGCACAAGATTTTGGATAATTTTCTTGAACTCATTTTATAGTCAAAATTTGATAAGTTGAGTCTTAACCTGCTACAAGAGCTGCTGATTTCAGAAAATTGCTTCAATTCTGAGATGGAAAAATCTAGTACAGTAACATTTTTACTGCATACAAGTTGCTGTGATGAATTGAAGGCAGCCATTCTCTCAGTACATGCATAGATCTCTAAAATTACATTTATATGGACAGGTCATTATGAAACACCCCTTGATGCTCTGCTAGCATGGTGACTTAATAGTCGTGCCAATTTTTTCTTGTTCTGCTTTCTACACATTAAACATTATCCTTCCAGTCTTGATTTTCTACGGTTTCAAGCAGGTGAATGATATTATGTTTTGTTTTATGTCAGTTCAATTTCAGAGGGATTATCTCATCGTGCTTTGAACCTCACTTGTCAGTTTATATAGAGCTGGAAGAGAAGACTCTAATGGATAGTTTGGAAAAAGAAATGCTGGTACAAGCTTCAATAGCATAAATGTTCATTGTTTTACTTCTCTTTATGTAGATCTCCCCTACTGACTAAAAACTTGTGTCTCATACCTAGGAAGAGACGTGGGAAATTGAGGAGGGAAGTCAGACTAATATTTTGTCTAGCAGCATTAAGGTAAAGTATTCAATATTTTTGTAGGTCCACATCAGGGGCCCATCAGGGAAACTCATACAGTTTTTTTGGATTATTTTTATATTTTATTGAGCTCTATATCGTCAAATGCTGCATCATCAATAGAGCAGATATACTTGCGGAAATATTGCATTATCTATAGAGCCAATATGATTGCATAAAGTGTACATTATTGGATGTTGGATAACCTGACCGTTTATCATTTGTTAGTGTGAAAATTTTGCTTTTGCTAACTCTGTCGGTGTTTTCTCTTGAACTTTTGTATTTTCGATCATTGCTCTACTCTATTCTGTCATTTTTTAAATAACCTTTCCCCTTTTGCTAAGCAGTCAAACCCTGAAACAATATGAACAGCAAATAAGCATCGCAATATAGATGGCAAAGATTTTACAGAACTCATAACGAATAGAAGGTCGACACATCAAACTCCAAAGAAAACAAATAGATTAGTAATAATAATAACTAAACAATGCTTAGTTAACATGGATATATTATGAGGTTTCACCTTACAGGTCAACTCGTTAATCACCTCTAATTCCCTCAACAAGAGGAATACTTCATTTTGTATGAAGATGATGTTCTAAGGCTCTAATATCGCGTCAAGAAGATGCTTAAAAATTGTAGTGTGAGCTATATGGTAATTAGATTTTATCTCACCTGTTCTGATCTCACTAGCTTGTTGCCTTTTGTTTGCTTAAGGTCTTTGTAATCATCAGGAGGAGCTTGAAGAGATGCAGTGCTTTGACGAGAAACCAGACATTGTTTAATCTCTTTAAGGTGCTTTTTTTAGATTATATGATAATGTTTGCTTCTTGGCCTAGTATACTTTCTTGAGGTTGTGAAATTTGATTAAAGAAGTTCAAAATAAACAAAGGGAGCTTCTTGTCATTTCGTAAATTATGGTTTTGATGAGGAGAGTGGATCCATTTTGACATAAAAATGAGATGTCAGATAGCAGCATTCGATAGTGACTCACCTTAGTAACTAAGGGTTAGAACCTTAGCCTTTCTAACTTTGAATGACACCTTATGTCATTCATTTGCAGAAATTTACAAGACTTCTAAACTATATTCATGTATGTAATGACCCAAAACTGATCTATGAGCGCAGAGGCTTTACACTTTCGGATCAGTGAGCTAGGCTATGGGCCTACGTTAACTAATACTGTTGATCTCTTTGTAATAGGCATTTCAAAAAGTTCTTAAAGCTTATGCTACAAAACTTTTCGCTAGATTGCCAAAGGGTGGTACAGGAATTGTTGCAGCTGCCACAGGAATCGAAGGACAGATTAAGGTATAGTCTCAATTGTCACCTGGAAGCTTGGCTATCTTTTTTCTGCTACTAATTCTCCACTTGGTACCAATGAAATATTTTCTCCAGACTTCGGACAAGGATGAAAGGGTTATCTGCTACATAGTAAATACTGCAGAGTATTGTCACAAAACGGTCAGTTTTCTCCTTGTATGGGTGATTTAGGTATTAAATTTAGTAACATATCTGGTTCTGTGTGCTAAATTGGAATTCCTTTAACCAATGATGGAAAAAGGTGCAGAACTGTGTGACCCTCTTTAGTGCATTTTTAGTTGGTAAAGGTTACTGAAGTTTAAACTATAGCCTAAGGTGATGAGGAACTGTTGTCGTAAAAATTCAGAGAGAAATTCCCAAATATTGCCATTTTCTTTTCTGCTGTCTCCTCAAACTCACGCCAAACTCCATCTCATCGTGTTAGCAGTGCGGAGAATTAGCGGATAATGTGTCGAAACTGATTGATGCTCAATTTGCGGATAGAGTGGATATGTCTGAAGTACAGGTAGAACTTGCTCTAATGGTTCGATTCATAAATTCTCTTCTGTAGTGTCATGGCTTTAGCATTTAAATCCATTTTCAGGATGAATTTTCAGCAGTTATTACAAAATCTTTGATTACATTAGTGCATGGAATAGAAACAAAGTTTGACTCTGAAATGGCTGCAATGACTCGGGTTCCATGGAGTACTCTCGAAAGTGTTGGTGATCAGTCAGAGTATGTTAACTATGTCGTACAATGCCACCTTCAAACAGAAATTCTTGTGATGATTTCTTCAAAACTTGTAATTTTTCCTGCAGCTATGTCAATGGCATAAATTTGATCCTTACCAGTAGCATTCCAGTGCTTGGAAGCCTTCTGTCTCCTATTTACTTCCAGTTCTTCCTGGATAAGGTGAAAATAGTTTTTATTTTCAGAAAATTCTTTTTAATTAAAAACATTTAAGTCCTTATCTGTGTAAGTATCTGATCTCTGCATCATTTCTCAAATATTGAACTTATGTTTTCATCATTGTGCAGCTTGCATCATCTCTTGGTCCACGGTTCTATCACAATATCTTCAAATGCAAACAGATATCAGAGACTGGAGCACAGCAGGTACTGATAATCTTTGATCTACTGTGGCTTCAGTTTGTCCATTTTTCTCATCAACATAAATCTTGACTGAGTGAGCCAAGCTGGCTCTCTTACTATTGGAGCCGCTTGAGTTCACTACTGCACGGCTTACTAAGAGTTGCGGTCTGAGATCTATGTAGCTTATAAAATGGTGATCATTTTAATGTAGTTTTAATTTAACTGGTATAACATCATTGCAGATGCTTTTAGATACACAAGCGGTAAAGACTATTTTGCTGGAAATTCCTTCTCTGGGAAAACAAGTAAGATTGCAAGCATTTCAGAAGTGTGGAAACTTCTCTCTCTTTTATTTTTGGTTTTGTCTGTTGAATCAAGTTTATACTGACATTTTTTCTCTATCAGTGTCATTCTATTTCACATTTCCATTTCTATGCTTTGGGGCCACCACATATTTGCACTTCATTCCTGAAAGTAATTTGTTGTTTTAATGAAATAAAGGGGCTCATAGCTGCAACTGAATATGATTGATCCTTGAAAGAAAAATAGGCAAAGATGATTGTTGCTCATTTGAAATATTTAGTGTCCTGATGAATATGAAACTATACTGTTACAGAAAAAGCAGTTATAATATCTCTAAATCCTTCGCAGGAAGTGTTCTTCTTTGTCACTAGTCACTAGTATTTTGTGCACCGAGTTCGTCTTCTTGTAGTTATTGCCTCCATAAAGGCTTTCTTGCTAAGTTTCTTGATTCCTTTGGTATAATAGTTTAAAACAAGATCATTGGCTAAACGTTTTTGAACCCATTTTGAACAGACAGCAGGAGCTGCTAGCTATTCAAAATTTGTCAGTCGTGAGATGAGCAAAGCAGAAGCATTATTGAAGGTCAGTGATTGTCTGATTGATGAATTATAGTGTAAAACAAGGCTCTTGTATTCCTTCCTCAGGATAGTATACTGAGTTTTCTTTATTTAAATAGGTCATACTGTCTCCAATAGATTCTGTGGCGGATACATACTGTGCGCTGCTGCCAGAGGGAACACTCACAGAGTTTCAGCGTCTTTTGGAGCTTAAGGTTCTGCTATTCATTTTATTCTCCCGATTTTTTTAAATCTAAAATGTTATTTCTGAGGTTGCTATGAGATAAGCAGTTTGCTGGATGTTTTTTATCCATTAAGAGCATAAGACCAAGATTAAAATTTGAATGCAGGGCCTGAAAAAAGCTGATCAGCAGAGCATACTGGATGACTTCAACAAACGTGGGTCGGGCATCTCTCAGCCGACCATTATGGCCCCTTCATCTGCCCCGAACACCTCAATAGCACCAGTCATAACTAATACTGCAGCATCACCTGGGGCTATCACTTCAAGAGAAGATGTGCTGACAAGAGCAGCTGCTCTTGGAAGAGGTGCAGCTACCACAGGCTTTAAGAGATTCCTCGCGTTGACAGAAGCTGCAAAAGATCGCAAGGACGGGCCATTTAGGAAGTTATTCAATGGATGAGAACCGGTTCCTGAGCTCATCATTCTTGGCAGGTCTTTTCCTTTATTAGCTTCTTTGTATTTTCCCTATACCCCCATTATTGTTATATCAACTGTTATATATATTTTTTCTAGGAATAGCAAAAGCTATTGGACATTTTTTTTGCGGTGTAGATTGTAACTTAAGAGTTTTTCAAGATCAGTCTCATATTATGTCAATTTTGAAATGGATACCAAAGCCTTCTCCACTTTTAATGCAAAATTTTCCAAGATGTGCTGCTCAGAAGTTCATGATTTATTCGGGTCAAATCATCTTCTCTAACAAACCTAAACACATGCAAAAGATCATCTTAAGGGAGGTGCCAACAATCTTCTACTTCTAGTCGGCTGCTTTATGGCGGTCTTCCCTCTTTCATTGGCTTAACTCTCGCTCGTCTACCTTCCGCCTAGCAAGTCATAAAATGATGTTTCCATTTTTTAAAGTCAAGTGGCGTTTTGCTCCTGCACGAAAACTGAAAATGATAACATGCAATCAATCAAAAATAAAATAAAATATGGAAATAGTCAATCAAGATTTGAATGGATCCCTATGTTAATCTTTTTACACAAATACCTATCTATTATTTATCTGGATAGATATATTTCTATGAGCCAGTATGCTGATCTTTATAAGGTGGAAGACAATCCATCTGTTTCTGTAGTTGCTATTAGGTCTGTTGGCAGTGCGAAAGGTACCCTATTCATTATATGTAATGAATTCTACCGATATTTGTGGACAATTTTCTAAACATTGTAATGGTCTTGATCAAACAATAGAAATTAAGGGATATTTTTTGAGCTGATTTTATGCTATTTTGATTAGTGAACGGAGAATTACAAGAAAAACAATAAAATGCAGACAAATGGAAACACTAATAATTCACTTTTAATACACAGTGTAAATGAAAAAAATACACAAGTTTCCCTCTAGAATATGATCGAAATTTCAGAGACACACATTAACTAAACTAAGGTTCTATTACCTTCATGAACTTTTTTTTTTGTAATTTTATATACCTGTTGTCTTATGTGACACACTCCATAACTCCTCACAATTGAGCTGCATGAGAGATGTTTGGATGCCATGTAAGTTAAAAGGTGCACAAAATTATATAAAAAAAAAAAGTTCAGAGAGATAATGACCTTAGTGTAGTTAAAGTGTCTCTGAAATTTCGATCATAATTTAGGAAGTACTTGTGCATTTTCCCTAGTGTAAAAAATATACCTTTTGATGGCTTTATAAAATATTTATAGCTTTTAAACATATTTTTGTTTATTACCTTGACAAACCATATTTAAATATATATATATATATTAATTTTATATGATAAAAAAAATTGCACTATGTTTTAAAAAGGAAAAAATATCAAATTAGTCAAAATTAACAATTTATTTATGAAAAATAGCTATAGTTTAAAAATATTATAAAAAGAGTAATATGTAGTTTTTATAGAAAACACTTCCCTTGTCTCTCCTCTCTCTCTCTTGCCCTCTCCTCTCTCTCTCTCTCTCTCTCGTGTGCGCTCTTTCTCTGTCAGCTTACTCCCTTGCCTCTCCCCTCTTTTTCTCCATCCGCTCCTCTACCCCGTGCTCTTTCTTCTTTCACCCTCTCTCCTGCCAATAAAAAGAAATACATTCAAATTAATGAAGTATCAATTGTACTCAATCAAATATAGGTGAAAGTTGTATTTTGTTTCAATTGTATGCAAAAAATTGTATTTTATATTTAATTTTTTGTCAAATATATTTGTATCCAATTAAAGAGGGGATGAATACGGTTGTATTCCTTGTATTTCGAATACAATTGATCCAAAAATAAATATAAAATACAATGCAAAATAATAAAAAATACAATCTTCTCTCCTTCTTCTCTCAATCTCGCTTTCCTCTTTTCTCCCCCTCTCGATTTCGCTCGTCTTTTTCCCTCTTTCAATCTTGCTCGCCTGTCTCCTCTTAATATGTATTCATTTTGATACGAATCATTTTGTATTTGTATTCTTATTTTCCAAAATCAACGAAAATACTCTCTCCTTTCTCTCCCCCTCCCTTAACATTTTGCTATTATACATAGTCAGAAATTATAGTTATAGAGTCCTATTTAATGCTAAATATTTGTTGTAATGATAAACCTCTGTTAAAAATGAACTATGTATGTAATATACATACAGGGAAGAAAATTCACAAGTATCCCCCAAGAGTAAGACAGAAATTTCAGACACACATTAACTAAACTAAGGTCCTATTACCCCCTCGAACTTAATCTTTTTTTGTAATTTTATACACCTTTTGTCTTACGTGACACACTCTGTGACTCCACGCAATCGACGCGCGTGGGACATATTTGGATGTCACATAAGCCAAAAGATGCACAAAATTGCAAAAAAAAAAAAAAGTCCAAGGGAGTAATAAGACCTTAGTTGTGTCAAGGTGTGTCTCTGAAATTTCAGTTGTATTCTAGGGGATACTTTTGCTTTTTCCCTATCGATATATGACATAAAGTATGTACAAAGTAATTTTTTCATGCATTATATTATGTATCATAAGTGTCTTAAAATAAATTAAGTTTGTTTTGATTAAAAAATTTACACGATATATTAAAAAGTGAATTATACATATATTATTATTATATAACTATAAATGGTAAATATTTAGCATATACTAAAATTATATAATTATAAATGATAAATATTCAATAAATATGGTATATTTGAATAAGTTTCCAACAGAAGAAAGAGAGGAGAATTGAAACAATTTTATGGAGGAACCATCAAACATGATTTGATACGTGAGTTCTAAGCGCTGCAACAATCAAATTGAATATCATGGAAATATTATTCTCAAATTGAAAACAAAAATTATATATTTCCTCTATTTCAAAATAAGTAAATTGTTAAGGCTATGTACACCTATTAAGATAAATTAGAATATAAAGGGCCAAAAATGTCTTTAAACTATGTGAAAGGAACAAAAATGTCCTTCATTTATAATTTGGCTCAAAAATGTCCTTACCATCAATACTTTGGCTCAAAAATGCCCTTGTAGCCAATAATTTGATCCAGAAATGCCTCTATAGTTATAAAATGACTCAGAAATGTCCTTTTTCCGAAAAAATACATTATTATTTTTCTTTTTAAACAAACCTTCTTCTGAATTAAAATATTATTAAGAAACACTACTCTTGTTCTTTCTTCTATAATCACTTTAAAAAATAAAAACGTAGGAAATATTTTTTTTTCTTCCTAATCTTATTTTATCAATTAAAAGAGAATAATTTCATGTACCCTTTCGATAGATGATATATGTCATATATATAAGATCATAATATATGTATCATTAATTTATATTTTATAAAACAATAAAATATGTTGATGATAAAATTAAAAAAAATCATTTTTTATTTATTTTTGAATAAAGTAAGATAAACATTCGAGGGATAATGTACAAGTACCCCTTCAACCTATGCCCGAAATCTCAGAGACACACTTATACTATACTAAGGTCATATTGCCCCCTGAACTTATTTTTAAATAATTTTCTACCCCTTTTCGACCTTCGTGGCGCTATCTTGTGGGCCCAACGCTGGTTGATTTTTTTTAAAGTTAGTGCCATGTAGGCGGAAAAGGGGTAGAAAATTACTTATAAAATAAGTTCAAGGGGGTAATAGGACCTTAGTATGGTATAAGTGTGTCGCTGGAATTCGGGCATAGGTTGAAGGGGTACTTGTGCATTTTCTCAACATTTGCTAATCTTTTTTTAAAAAAACATTAATTGAAAAAACTGTGTCAAAAAGAAAATAATAATATATTTATTTAGAAAATGAGCTTTTTTGACCAATAAATAACAATAAGGGCATTTTTTAACAAAAATATTGATGGAACAACGTTTTTGGATCAAACTACAAATGGGGGCATATTTGTTCCTTTCGCATAGTTTAATGAAATTTTTTAACCAAAGGATTGACAGAAGCGCATTTTTGAGTCAAATTATAGACGGAGGGCATTTTTGTTCCTTTCACATAGCTGAAGAGCATTTTTTTTTTACCATTTTCCCTTTATTTTTTTAGTTATTCTCAAGTTGGTAAAATCACATGCGCATCGTACAAGAATTTAATAGCACGGAATTTATAAAATATTTCTTTAAACCCAGTGGCGGATCCAGGATTTAAAAGTTGTGGGTGCTCACTTCCACGTGTAAAATTCGCTAGAAAAAATTTTAGAAAAGAAATGCAACTAGCGAGATTCAAACCCTTGTCAGTGGCTTTGCGCTCCTCTTATTGCAGAGCTTTAAACCAGGTCACCCACAACTGCTTTTGTTCTATGAATGCTCATTTAAATTATAATAACATATGTATCATATTTCCTATGTATATATATACAAAAAATCGGAAACCAATGGGTGCTCGAGCACCCGCGTCTGGCTTACTGGGTCCGCCCCTGTTTAAACCTATATGTCATTAAAACTAAAATAATATATTGTCTTACATACAAGATTACGTAATAACAAACATGAGTAATGTAAATATAACATCTTATCATTTATCCTTCAATCAATCATCTATTAATTTGATTTTATAATTTATCCTTTTACTTCTAGGATGTGTTACTATTTGATATTTTTGGAAATCAAATGAACATCAATCAGAGATACTAAATTTTCTAAAAAATAATCGTTGGTGAAGGGATAAATAAATTTTAAAAAGATGAAAAAAGTAAACAAATATCTTAATTCTAATGTGTAGAAAGTCCAGCCCTACCTTTTGTTTTACATCTATCATTTTAAAGTTCCCCATTTAAATGTATCATAAGTAATTGTAAAAATGAAAAATTTAAGAGAGAATGTATCATATTGGACAACAATTCAACTTAGTATATATACTTGAAAGGGAAAAAATATTACGCAAAACTATTAAGTTTGTTTGGGTGTTCCCTTTTTAAAATGCATACCAGAGTGATAAAATTCAATTTGAAATTACACTTCTATTTTATTGGCAGTGTCGAGAAACACATCTATTACTTCAAGAAAAGTATCTACAACTTGTACTAAACTTGAGAATTTGTAGATACTTCATATTGAATATGAAAATTAATTTATTGTGTAGTTGTCAATGTCTTTGGGATTAAAAGAGGCTCTAGTCTAATCATATTTCTCTATAGGCCATCCGATACGTCCTGATCCATGTCAAAAGTTTATTAACTATTGTCTTCTTTTTCTGATTCACTTTGCACATCAAGGTGCGATAAAATTTTATTGTTCTTTTGGACCAAATTTGAATTTTGTCTTCAAGAGATGGTATTATAGATCTTTAAGGAATTACAAATTTCAATAGATAAAACTTGCGTAAATATTCATTTAATGTATGTTATTTAATTTGTACTAACAAATACTTATAACAATAACTTCGCAAAAACATAAACAACAAAGTTTAAAACATATACTAAAAATAACATTTAATAGCATAAGCATAAATTAATGACTGTAAAAAAAACATATCAGGATCTGTAACAATAGATAGAAACAAATAGGAAAAAAACGAGCCACTGAATGCAAAGTGTCTCCTTAAGAAAATTATTCCCCTCTAGTACTCGAAGTTTAAAGAAACATATCCTCTCAAGATAGAACGATTCTATTCACCAGTGTATTGATAAACAATAGTGGTGTGGTGGGTGAGCCACTCAACAGGAGAAAAGTACACAAATATATAATAGTGCATAATAATAAGAAGTTCAGATTTGTCTATTTATAGACAACAAAGGATAGTGTGAACAAATGCTTATTGTGCCTCATCGGAAAATCACAACTCTTTGAAAAACTTATAACCCATCAGAAATGTCACAACCTTTCATAAAAGTTGCAATTCTTCATAAAAGTCACAACTTTTCTTAAAACCACAAGTTTTCATAAAAATTACAATTTTTCATAAAACTCACAACTTTTCATGAAAGAGGAAGACTAATTTTGGAAATAAATAAATAATTTTTTTTATTGGCGTCACATAGGCGAGTATAGGGTTCTCTAAGTATAATCATAAATATGAGCAATTGACTCTCTTAAAATTATCACCTAGAAAATGTAAATAAGGGCAAAAATGAAAGAAATTACCAACAACTCTCTTAAAATTTGAACAATCCCTTATTTTGAACTATCAAAAAAGAGTTTTGCTTCATTTCTCTTTTCTCCATTTTCCCTAATTTTCTACTTGGATTAGTGGCACATGACATAAGATAAATTAAATGACTAAGATTTAATTGTCCAAAGTAAACCTCTAACTATGATTTGGTCAATAAATATAGGAAAATGCACAAGTTCCCCCGTAGACTATGACCGGAATCACATAAACATGTCTTAAGTAAACTAAGGTCCTATTATCCTCTGAAGTTATTTTTTTGTTATTTTATTACACCTTTTTGGCTTACGTGACACCCAAATATCTCTCACGTGCCTCAATTGCGTGGAGTGACAGAGTCTGCCACATAAAACAAAAGGTGTACAAAATTACCAAAAAAAAAAGTTTTAGGGGCTAATAGAACCTTAGTATAGTTAAGGCGTGTCTTTAAAATTTCGGTCATTGCCTAGAGGAGTACTTGTGCATTTTTTATCTTTACAATGAAATAGTACATTTTCTATCGAACAAGAAATGTATGAATGTACTTAAGATAATTTGGTCTCTAATGATATAGATATGTTGATATGACTTATCTTAAAAAATTTCTCATTATACGTTTTGCGTGTATATCCCATATCAAATAAGTACACAAAATTTCAATAATAATAATATTAATAAAAATAAAACGCCTTATATTTTTTTTTTGTTATTATGAAGGAAATACTAAAATTGGCAATAGTAATATTTTCATTTATATTTTATTCATCAAATAAAATTCGTAAGGGAAAATGCACAAGTACTTCCTCAACATATGCTCGAAATCTCAGAGACACACTAATACTATACTAAGGTCATATTACCTTTCTGAACTTATTTTATAAATAATTTTCTACCCTTTTCTGCCTAGGTGGCACGATCTTATGGGCCAGCGCGTGTTGACATTTTTTTCAAGATAGCGCCACGTAGGCTGAAAAGGGGTAGAAAATTATTTATAAAATAAGTTCAGAGGGGTAATAGGACCTTAGTATAGTATAAGTGTGTCCTAATATTTCGGCATAGGTTGGAGGGGGATACCTATGCATTTTTCTGAATTCGTAACAATGAAATATTGCATTTTCCTTCGAACAAGAAATGTATGAATGTACTTAAGATAATATAGTCTCTAATGATATAAATATGTTGATATGACTTACCTTCAAAAATTTCTCATTACATACGTTGCGTATATATTTCATATTAGTAAATACACAAAAATTTCAATAATAATATTAATAAATTGAAAACGCCTTATATTAATATTTTTGAATTATTATGAAGGAAATACTAAAATTGACAACAGTTATTTTTGCATTTATATTTTATACAATAAATAAAATACGTAACAATGAAATAATGCATTTTCCATCAAATAAGAAATGTATTTACTTAAGATAATATTGTCTCTAATGATATAAATATATTGACAGACTTATCTTCAAAAATTTCGCAATACACGCCTTGATACATGCTTTTTGTGTGTATCCATATCAGTAAGTACACAAAAATCTCATAAATAATATTATAAATAAAATTACACTTTATATGTTTATACTATCAAATTTTATGCTAAGAGAATATGTCTTTCTACTTTCTATTATATTAGAAATAGAAATGTGAGAGGTATCAACCTGTTAGCTTGATGTCGATGTCAAATTGAGGGCATTATAGACTTTTTCATATCTATTCCTGAGACTAACACACATCATCACATGTATCACTATATTTCTCAATCTTTTAGCTCTTTATCTCTTCTATGGGAACCCTTATAGGCTATAACTTTGATTCTAATGAAAATTAGTAAGAAGAAGTAAGTGTTCATTCTTCTCGATCTTTCTGCTCCCAATTAATAGCCATCAAATTTCATGAGTATTTTCTCTTCAAATTTTCTACCACCTAGCTATCTATTTATCTTGGGGAAATGTATAAGTATTTTCAACCCATGCTCGAAATTTCAAAGACATACTTATATTATACTAAGGTCCTATTATTTTCCTACACTTATTTTATAAATAATTTTCTATCCTTTTTCGGCCTACGTGACACTAGCTTGAAAAACAATGTCAACCCGCGCCGGGACCACAAGATAGTGCCACGTAGGTCGAAAAAGGATAGAAAATTATTTATAAAAGAAGTTCAGGAAAATAATAGGACTATAGTATAGTATAAATGTGTCTTTGAGATTTCGAACATAGATTGGGGTACTTGTGCATTTTAGTAAAAATGAAAATGATAGTATCAACCATTGCAAAATGGACTCAAGCTGGAAGATAACCCAAAGAAGGAGCCAAAATATCTAGTTATTCCTCGTACGACAGACCAACATTCAAGGAGCGGGAGGCGGAGAGAAAAGAGTACTAAGTACTTACCTAATCGAGATACATATAAGATCATTTTAGGAAACCTAGAAGCTTTTAATTTGGGCCTTGGGCCTTTGTACGTTTGTTTCCTATTTATAGCATACATAGTAGTTAGAATATAAATTGAGAAAGGATACAAAAATTTGAAGAAAAAGCTATAAAAATAAAAGGGATAATGCACAAGTACCCCCTCAACTTATGGTAGAAATCTCAGAGACAGACTTATACTATACTAAGGTCCTATTACCCCCTCCCTCTCGAAACTTATTTTATAAATAATTTTCTACCCCTTTTGGTCATACGTGACACTATCTTGTGGGCTCAACGTGTGTTGATATTTTTTTCAAACTAGTGTCACGTAGGTCGTAAAGGGGTAGAAAATTATTTAAGTTTAGGGGGTAATAGGACTTTAATATAGTATAAGTATGTCTCTGATACTTCAGACATAGGTTGAGAGGGTACTTATGCATTTTCTCAAAACAAAATAAACTAATAGAAAGTTGTTCTTCCTATAAATAAAATACATAACTAGCTGACATACCTTTGGGATAAATACACATTAGGGACAAATACAAGATTTATAAACTATGTAATATGAGATTTTTAATTAATACAAATATTGATAGCACACATAATGATTTTAATTCAAACTGACAAGGAATATCAAATTCTAAAAAGAACTATAAATACAAAACAAACTAATAGAAAAATGTTCTTCCTCAACTTGGTCTTCAACAAAATTTCAAAATCTTCTACACCCATTTTTCTTTTCTTTTATCAATAGTGATACAAAAAGATGCAAACACAAACTCTTTGATCGTACCTCTTTCGTATTTTAGCAATTGATCCTACATTGTCCGTTATTTCTTGAGTAATATATATATATATATATATATACATATGTATATATATATATGTATATATATATATATATATGTATATATATATATATGTATATATATATCGACCATTAGAGAGTGATTTTTATGATTTTCAAACCCTAAACGAAAATTGGCCAATTTAATACTCAACTACAAACAAAATTTTTGAATTTTTTTTAAAAAAAATAAGTAAACACCTAAAAATCGGATGAAGATGCATACATTAATCAAAAGGATTGGTGTGAATATCTTCAAATATATATTTCCCAATTCCGAAGAAAAATTTGAAAAGAACAGAAAAGAGAAGTGAAAGTTGAAAGATGAAGAAGAATTGAAAGAGTGAAATCTGAGAGAAAATATTTTTTAAAAAAAACATATGAGAGAAAATGAGTTGGAAAAGGTATAATTAAGGTGAGATAAAATAGAAACTAAATTAGGATGCACAATATTTTCTAAAATATTGACATTTTGACATTTTTACTAAAATTTATAAAATATGGATGTTTTGAACAATCATGTTTGCATTTTTGACTAGTTTGCTAATTTATTCTAATATTTGTATTTATTAAAAAACTCATAATCCATAGTTTATGAAACTTGTATTTGTCCCTGATTTGTATTCATCCCAAAGGTATACAAGCTAGTTATGTATTTTATTCATAGGAAGAACAACTTTCTATTAGTTTATTTTTTCTCTTCAAATTTTGGTATCCTTTCTCAATTCATATTCAAACTGTTATGTATGCTATCAACATTTGTACTAATTCAAAATCTCATGTTGCATAGTTTATGAATCATTAATTGTTCCTAATTATATTCATATCAAAGGTAAGCCAACTAGTTATGTATTTTATTGAAGAATGATTGCAACAAATATTCTTGTATTCTTTTTCAATTTTATATTTCATTCTCACTTTTTCATCATATTTTTTTTACACCATTATACAAAATACAATATAAAAACTAAAACAAATACAAATACAAATAATATACATATTGAAACGAAGACGACTTAGGTTAGGAAATAAAATTCTAAAGAGAAATAAATACCCAGTGAAAAAATATACGAATACAAATATGTTTCTTAAATAGCTACATATTTATTTGACATACATGTTGGAACGAATACATACTAATCAAGAAATTCAAGTTTCGTTATACAAAATACAACATTAAAACTAGAATAAATACAAATACAAATGGTATACATATTGGAATGAATACGATTTAACCAAGAACATTCTGAAAAATAAAACAAATACGTTGTGAGAAAAGTATGCCAAATAATATATTAAACTATAGGTGTACAAATTTTTAAATTAAAAAAAAAACTAAAATTTAATAGATAAAACTATAACGTATTATCATAAAGTCTCATAACTATAATTAGTAAAAATTGAATATTGAATTTTTTGATTCCATGATTTTCATAACAATAATTACTGAAAATTGAATATTGAAAATTTTATAGATGTGGTACTTCTTTAATTCCCTGATTTTCAATACAATTATTAGTGAAAATTCAATATTTGTTTTGGTAAATAAATGTTTTTAGAAACAAAAAAGATTAAGAAAATTAGATGTTGATTTTTTCCAGAGAAAGACGTGTTTTTTAGAATATGGTGAAAGAAGAAGATAGAGATGGAATTTGGTGTATTTTGATAAATTGAAACTGATGATGAGACTTTTAAACATTTGTTCCTTTTTAAAAGAATATCTCTCTCCTAAATTCCTTCAACAGATTACATAAAAATTGTATTGTTTAAATAAAATTAAACAATAAAAACATAAACAAGATACATAACAACCTAATGTTTTGACATTTTTACTAAATATTGAAAGTATTGCTAATGAGCCCTCTTAAATGTTAAAATTTTGAAAAATTAAAAAATTTCCCCTCACAAAAGTTGCATGTCAAAACAGAATTTCAAGTTTTAAAAATTATAATTTTATATATCAATAATTTACATATGAAGTTTTAACTTTAAATTCCATGACCAACTAAGATTAATATACATGTTCGGCGACAATTGGCATCTTGTTATATATGACCTTTAGAAAGTTTTTTGTTAGTTTGATTTTCTAAATGTATCTTTTTTAGATTATAAATGTGTAACAATCTTAAATGAATCAATTTATATTCATCTGATTTTAGAAAATATATTTATTCGAATGGTATGACATAATTCTTAATTATCAACTCCTAAATTCTCATGCTAATCATTTATTCATTATTTGATTATGCATATGGTATTGCTAGATGGTAGTAGCATAGATCCAAACTATTAACGGGTTAAGATCCATTACCAAAAATTGGGCCTATGAGAATATACTGACTTGTAACTAACATAACAGATATTTCTCGGGTTTTGAACTTATCTTTGAGGGTTTGTGTGATTTTAGTTGGTATTGACAATTAGAAACTAAAATCTTCAAAGCCCTCTCATATCTTTGAAGGTTCATATGATTCTAGTTGGTATTTTGGTGATTTAAATTGGTTTTTATGTGATTAAGTTGTATATGTGAGATCTCTTAGTAATTTTCTCTGTATCTGGAGCGGAACCTGAATTTCTTCAACTAGTTTGGTCACTTGTGATATTTATCTTTTACCTCTTTTTTGCTCTTTATGTTCTTTCTACGGGTTAGTGAGATAGTTAGATTTTTTGTTGTTACATATGCTAATAGGTTGAAATTGTGAGTGGTTTATTGTTTGTTTGTTTATAGGGTTAGTGAAACTGTTGAATTTTGTCGTGTGTTGTTTCTGTGTGTCCTAATTATTTAGTTGTGTATGTGTATTTGTGTTAATTTATTGGTGTAAATTACACTATAGTTGTGGTATTTTTGTATTGTATGTGTTGTAGTAGCGTAACTCATCGAAAATTGAAATTTGAAAGTGAAAAGGAAATGTTCATTTTTGGAACTGAGGCACTGGTCTACAAGTCCAACTTACGAACATTAGGATGTCCTATGAGCCATAGAAAGGAAGTCATAGGACTTGAATTGAGTTTTGAAAATGTCAAGTCCCACTAAGTTGACCTATGAATAGGCATGATGAATCATAAGGTGGCTTACGGGCTGTAGTAAGTTCCCATAAAGTGATTCAAAGAATTGACTTGAGGCCTAATGTCTATGAAAGGATTTGACGGGTCATGATATAGTCTACGGGTCGTATACGTAGGCGAAATTTGTAGAAGTGATATAGACAAAGCATGATTTTGGGTTTAAAGTTGGGTTCTATGGAATAGTTTTACAAACCATAGAAAAGGTGGAAACTCGTAGAATGGTTTCGTGGAAATTATTCAGAGTTTTAGGTCCCAGTAAGTGACTTTACGATTGACCAGGGTGATCTGTCGAAAGTCCTATGAACCGTCGTCTTCTGGTAGGTTTTTGTTAAGGGCATTTTGATCCTTTCCTATCCAATTAACCCCTAAACTACGTTGTTTTATCCATAAAATTACTGTCACGATCTGAGAGCACCCGTCATAACCGACGTATTCGACCTTGAAGAGGTCTTATACAAGCCTCATGGATCATTCATTGCATAAGATACAAAAAATTAGAGAAAGAATTAAACTTTCTTCACAAACGAAGATACTTACATTAATAACAAGAGGAAGACTTCTAACTTTATACACTTATGTCTCATAACTATCGAATACTTTAGAGTACAAAACCTTTTGGACTAAGCCTATAGAACACTTTAAACAATACTAAAGACTTAAAAGAAACATAAATGAGTGTTGTCCTCAAATCAATGAGGACTTACCAAGTCTTCATCTTCAAGCACCTTAGAAACCTAGCCATCATCCATAGCCAAATCTCCAATCCCCACGCTTTAGTCAAAAGGGGAAGAAATGAGGTTAGTACAATTAAGCACAAAGTATGAAAGTCATGCAAAAACATGCAAAAAGGGATATTTATTGGAGAAACATGCTTTTATGCCATTTGATAAAACTTCATGAAAATACAAGTACAAAGCCATGACATTCATATATAACAAACATACTAGTCATTGATTACTTTAGAACATACATCTCATGTAAACCTTTCCATTATCTTTACCTTGAATCTTCACTTCATGTAAACCCTTAAGTTATGACTTGTGCAATGTGAGGATAGTGTCCCATACCACTATCCACACTACGGAACCACCTTAGGATCGCCCAAGTGCATTTACCATTCAATCCTTCATCTTTACATACCAACACATTAAGAGGCATGAACATCACATAAATCATATTATAAGATTAAAACCAACACCTAAGACGACTCTAAGTCATACTTGTGCAATGAGCAAGTAGCATCCCATACTACTACTCACACTAAGTACTCCTCTAAAGTCACCCTTGACAAGGCACACTCATTCTACATTAAGACATGACAAGGAAGTAACTCATAATACAATCCAAGTATAACATGCATCTTTATATTATGTACAAATCAATATTTTTCAATAACTTTCATTACATTAGGAACACCTTCATTCATTAAGACGTTAGATCATATTCTCACCAAGGTCATCACAAGATTCCATTCATTTTATTAACATCATAAGGAAAACACCAAGACTTCTCTTAAATACCTACTTGTTCAATGCATAGATGTCGTCCCATTCCGCCATCCATACTAAGTAGAATCCCTTAAAAAGACCTAGTTCATTACATTCTTTTTGGGGGGGGGGGGTAATCCTTAACCGACGTAGACCATGAGAGATTAACATGGAATTTCGGGGGTTATCCCCACTTGCCTAAGGTAGGGTCATTCTCTTAGCCTTTACGTGGAAAACCACTAGCTAGTCCTATGTGGGCACATAGTTAAGGGATATGGAGATTGCTACTAGATACCCCATCCTCAACTCACTTGGGAGTATCCATTTCAAGAGATTGCTACTAGATACTCCACCTCTACTCACAGGGAAGTATCCACCGCATTTCATATCCTCTCGATGCTTAGCATTAATCCCCCACAGGGTATTAGGCTTTCATTACATTTGATCAAAGAGATTGGTACTAATGACTTCACCTCTACTCACGGGGAAGTACCTATCCAAACCAATAATTTATTCATTGGAAATATCTTAGGAATATTGAGATTGATACTAGACACTCCACCTCTACTCATGGGGAATTATCCATCTTAAAATCCCCCATCCATTCATTAGAGTACTATTGAGAAAACATTTCAATAGACTCACATTCATTACTTCATTAGATTTATTCGTTCATTCATGTGTGTGTGCATATATGTGAGAATAACCTTTCACATAATCACAAACATTCACATCATTATCTTCTAAACATAGTCAGATTGCATTCGTAGTAATCCATTCACAATTTACTTCACATTAGCATTCTACATTAATCCTTCTCATTGACATTATGACAACAATTCAATTCTTCAAAATATTCCTACAAGACCGTGATCATAATATACATATATATACAATAAGTAAACACCGCCACCATAAGTGGACCATACCACACAAGAACAATTCCAATATATCAACTTACCCTTCACCCAAGGAATGATCATCATTACTGAATTCTCCAATAGTTCATCACCAATAGGTATAAATGACAATATAAATCAACAATACAATTCAATCTAAACGTAATTCCATCATCATTCAATCATAAATAATTAAACCCACCTCATAGGCCAAATTTAGGATTTCGAAGAAACCATGGGTTCATGATGTTTTCATCTTAAAACATCAATTAAAAATTAATAATATCATACTTAATCATTTGAAATCGTTTCATGCAAGAACCCATGAGTTTGAGTGAAAATTGGACTTTTAATAAACTTTGAAGAACTTGAAAACCATTTAAAGTTGGCTCTAAGGTGATAGATAACCATAACTAAAGAATTAACTCCCATACCTTATTAAATGAATCCACACAAAAATTGAACAAGAAACACTTGAGAATCCACCACCCTAGCTTGAACTTGATTTAACCTTCAATGGAGTTCTAGAGAGAACCTTTTGAGAGGGAAGGGTTTAGATTTAGGTGTTTGAGTCTAAGTGAGAGTTTAATTGATTTAACATACTTAAAATACCTAAGAAGAAAACCTAAAATAACTGTCCTTATATTTAATTAGCCAAGGGTGGTATTTACCAAACCATCCTTGGCATGGCCGACTTAAATGCAGAGATTGCAGATTTCACCTATGACCCCCTCCTACGGACCGTAGATGGATTGACGTCCTGTCCTGTATGGTCGTGGTCTTTGTCTGAGGCTTGGAAATGGGAGATAGACTCCTTAGGCTAAGTATTGACCTACAGAGGTCCCTCACTCCCCATAAGTGGACATACTGGCCGTAAGTCATGGTTGTAAGCCACTCCACGTTGGCAGTTTTAGGGTTGATCTTAGGGTCCTCCTCAAGAACCCTTAAGGTGGTCCTTGAGAAGTCGTACCCGAACTGTCACACCCCGAGCTACCCCCGAGTACACGGAACCTAGGACCATAAGTGATACCAAGCTAATCATGCTGGCATGATCATGAGCATACTAAAGAATATAAGCTGATGCGGAAGCTAAATCATAATGTAAACTCAAAAGATGGGGAATATCCATATTCTATAACTGAGGTATTTGAAAATAATGAGTTTAATAGAAAGGAAATATTAACTCAATACTAAGCTGAAACTAAGTATGTCTGAAGTAAGCCTCTAAATGACTAGAAGTACCGGGACAATACCCAACTAAGTGTAGGAAAAACTGAAACTTAATGATTAAAAGACTGAAATGAACTCATGACTATTGTCCTCGGAGAATGAGGACTCACCTTTCAATTTGATGAAATGGAGATAAAAAATCGATCTAAGCGTGATCTGGATGTTGAGAATCTGAACCTACATCACGAGAAGATGTAGCGCACGTATGCATCAGTACATGAATGTACTGAGCATGTAGGATAGAATAAAGCTGAAATAAAACATAATTGAACAAGCACAAAAGCAAGTATAATAATCTGAACATGATATACTGAATTCTGAGCTAACGGGATGTAATGACCAATTTATAACATGCTGAAACTGAATGGTGAGTATACTGCTAAATGGTCAATGCAAATGGGTCTGACTGAACTGTGGGAGATACTAATATCGATAATAAAATCACATGATCTAAATGTGGATTCCGATGTATACGCCCCATCGAGAGGACTTAATATACCCTGATAAAGGTATAAAGACATGTTGGTGTGATCACTAAATTGATTGCCCACAGAGGGACTTACAACCTACTTGGCTAGTAGTTCTGGGACTAATTGGGTACGCTGAACCCTAGTCCAACTAGGTATTATGCTACTCCCAATGAATTATGCATTAATTGATTATGACTGAGTTTCTATAAATACTGGATAACTCAAAACTGAACATGCAAACTGAGAATGCAACATTTAATCTGAGAATGATGCATTAAAAACTGAGGCATGTATAACTGAACAACTGAAATATCTGACCTAACATGTGTAATTCAACAACTAAAGAAATACAAAGCTAGGGTTACGAAATTCATGCGATAAACTGAATAATAACTTTACAATATGATTTCGAACATATATTTAATAAATTCATGAAGTTTTGTTGAAGTTCTAGAAATCCTAGGTCTAATCATGATATGAGAATCAAGAACTGACTGAAAACTAGGGACCCAATGAGTAAAAGAAACCCACTAGTGAAATCCCACATACCTGGTGATGAAATTCATGGAGAAACACTTAGATCTTGGGGCTGGAACTGCTGGAACCTTGTTGCATTCTTGAACTAGGGGTCTTGACCTTTTTCTCCTTTCTTGCTTCTAATTTTCTAAGTTTTAATTAATGATTTGACTTAGGTAAGTTTTAGTTATATTTCTAGGATTAAAATGACTAAAATATGATGATTTAGGGTCAAAACGACGTATCTTAGGATTTAAACGAAGTAGGAAAATAACAAAAGACCTCTAACTTAAAAGTTATTGGAGTCACAGATGGAGTAGATTGATGGATCGTAAGTCGACTGACGGTCCGTACTGGTCGACCATCATTTATGACTAAGGGTTGAAAGTTAGTTGGCGAATCGACGGAGTCAACTGACGGACCGTAAGTCGACTAACGGACCGTAAGTCGACTAACGGACCGTAAGTCGACTAACGGACTGTACTGGTGGACCGTCGTTTGTGACTGAGAGTTGAAAGTCAGCTGGGGAATCGACGAAGTCGACTGACGGTCCGTACTAGTCGACCGTCATTGCTGACTTGGAACTAGGAGTCAACTGGACCATCGACGAAGTCGACTAACGGACCGTAAGTTGACTGATGGCCCGGAGTTGGCTCCATTGCTGGCACCTGCAACTTCTGAAAATCTTCATTTTTTGTACTTTTTTGGATACAATGTGTTACATGGACGTTTAACCCCTAAACATGAACATCAAGGTACTAGGACCCTTCTACAATTTTTAAACCCCAAACATCAACTCCATTTCAACAACACATAAGAACACACTAGCACACAAACGACTAGTTTCAAACGTCTTGGTTGTTTCTTGACGGTTGACCTTGAACACAACCAAACTGACTTTTAAACTCATTTTAAAGAATTTATACTAGATTACCATACTAGATTACCAACTATATTCTAACATACAATGCTCTAGTATCACTAGTTCATTTTTAGGGTCCTTGCAACTACCCCTATAACCGTTTTTACTCTTCAAAATCTAACCCATTCACTCAAACTCTCAAATTATCTCAAAGGATTCTTCTCCAAATCCTCTCAAGATCTCCAAAGTGAAGAACTAGTGTTTTAAGAGCTTGAAGAATTTCTTCTCTCTTGTTGGGGCTTTGATTACCCAAGGTATATGAGAATTCACCAATGGATACATTTCATCCATTGGATTCCAAAAGAGCCCCAATCATTCAAATTGATTTCACCTAATTTCATCAACGTTTATGCGAATTTCCATGGGTCCTATATATTATAATTTAATTATTATTTTTCAATATTATTATGTTTGATTTGATTAAATACATGGTTTTGAATTGATTTCATATGGATCCATGCCTATGTCTACTTTAAAAACATGAATTTTGTGTTATGGTGATGAACTTATAAATTATGATTAAGAAAGGTATGTATATTTTATGAAAAGAATGATTGATGATCTATGTAAACTTTGAGATAAATACCAAGTACACAATTTGAATCTTAAGATTGTTTTTAGGGGGAAAGAGAAATAGTATGAGGGATAACTACCTTAATTTCAAAGTAATTGGAGTAAGAAAAGAAAAACACTTGTTCAAATTTAAAGAAAAATATAAGTAGTCAAACGATAATCTTTTGGGGAATTGATTTAGGGAAAAACCTTGAAATTAAGTAAACACATAGTTTCTGACCACCTGAATCGATATTTGAGCCTAATTTCAGTTTTGAGCTTGTGGCCTAGCTGCACATGTCCTAATTATAACTAGAATTAAAAGCTGAAATGCTTTCTTTAGGCTTTTGGCCCAATTCTTGCCCCTTTTTGTACCCGACATCTGAGAATGTTTAACAATAATAAATTAGTTAATTCCTAACATAATTATTAAGAATTAATTATTAAGAATGTCTACACTTTAAAATATATTTTGTAAAATGTTAATATCTCAATATTTTGGAAAAAAAATGTATTCTAAGTTAGTTCCTAATTTATCTCATATTAAACACAGTTTCAACCCAAGATCTCTCTCTTATTTATTTTTTTTAAAAAATATATCTCATCTAATCCTTTTTTATATTATTCTTCAATATTTCGTCTTTCGCTTCTCTCTCTTTTTTAAGTGCTTTTTTTTTCTTCTAAAATTGAAAAAAAATATACCAAAAGATATTCACAATAATCCTATTGATTCAGGTATTTATCTTTTTGCAATTTTTAAGCTTTTTACTTGTTTTGTTTTTGTTTAAATCATTCAAAATATTTGTTTGTTTAGTGGATAAACATTTTCGTGAAGATAGAATTAATGAAAATGTATTTCCTTCTCTTCATGAAATTTATCGTTAGATTTCAATTTTAATTTTATTTCTTACCATTATAGAGTTTTGCAAGTTCAATTGAATATACGTACAAGTTAAGAACACAAAAATCAGATTTTGCATTCGTATCAGAATTATATTCATTAGTATAGGATATTATGTATGTTGTTTTGGATAATGGGTTGATTGTACCAATTGTATTTGTATTCAATCCAATAAGTATCCATATTAATTTGGTGTAGTTGATTTGTTTTTCACATATTGCTACTGTTTTAATATATATATATATTCATTATAATTTATACGGATACTGTAGAATTGTAGTATGAATTTCTGAATTTTTAGTTTGTTTATAGGACATGTTGATTGTATAGATATTGTATCCACAAACTTATATTCATTCTATCTATATATCACTTTCAAAATATTTTTGTATTTTTAGTTATTTGTTAATCAGGGGGTGGATAATGGAGTTTTGTAACAAATAGTGTTTATGCATATTAATTTGATGCAGTTGAATAATTTTTTTAGAATTTTTTGTCCATAAGTCTTTATGTGTTTGTATTCGTGCTAATTTATATGTTACTTGTATTCATATTATCCATGGATCTATTTAGAATGTTTTTGCATTCTTCAGATATTAACTGCATTCCTTTTAGTTTCTTCTTGAAAGTTGTATTCATAACAGTGCATTCTTCAGTTATTGTATTCATTGTTGTTTATTTGTGGTTCTATATATGTATATTTTGTATGTTTGTATATATTGTGGTATACTTATGGTTTCTAAGTACGTGTTAATTTATTAAGTAATTATAATATAATTTGTTTTTGTCTTCATTCTAAGTTTCAGGGTGTTTCTGGCCTAATTCATCTTATACGGGGAACTGGCTTTGCGTGCAAAGATCCACCTAAGAATGCTCCTCACATGCAGTGCTACGCTACACGTTAACAATGAAATTAAATATCATTTGACTTGACTGATACTATTTATGAGCATCAGTATAAATTATTTTGTGAAAAAATATTATATGAGAATAATACAGATTCACATTCTTTAACAATATTGTATTCATGATTGATAAACGTATGTATTTTACTTTTATAATTATATCAAAGTGATTAAAATTATAATATTACACGATAACCATAATATTTTATCCTTATATGTTTGTATCCAAGGAAAGTTGTTTGTTGTATTCTAAGCAACAAACATCAAAATACGCTACAACTGTCACAAATTTTTTGATTTCGGCTACAATATATCTAAAAAAACAGCCAAATAACCTTACGATTCTCCAATTGCACTAATCATTACAAAAAAAATTCTAAAAACGTTCCACTTCCATTTTTATTTTGTTTTCAAACAAGCTAAAATTAAAATTATCCACCAACTTATGCTTTCCAGCGTTTTCATAATAGATACACTTTACATTTATCAATGAAAATATGTACAATTTTCTATTTAGGATTCACAAGTTAACTAATACCTGGTCGAATTTATAATTCATAAGTTATATTGAAATTTTAGTTGGAAATTCCTTCGCCGAAGTTGTTTGTCAATGAAATGTTACCTTTTTTTTTTCTTCTCAAAATCATCTTGCCAAGTAAAAACATGGAATTTAATAGAATTCACTTCAATATAGATCGAGCATTATAAATGTAAATTTATAAATTAATATTGAAAATTTGATGAAGAAGGGTA
This sequence comes from Solanum lycopersicum, assembly GCF_036512215.1. Taxonomy (NCBI): domain Eukaryota; kingdom Viridiplantae; phylum Streptophyta; class Magnoliopsida; order Solanales; family Solanaceae; genus Solanum; species Solanum lycopersicum. Next base: position 43,097,619 of record NC_090803.1, read on the forward strand.
ATGGGTGCTCTATCGTTTATCTTTGAATTTGTAATTGATAAAGAATTTTAACGGATAAGGTCCTTTCGAAAAATATTTTCTCCCCTAAATTCTCCGTGCTGTTGTTAAATAATTATAACTTTTCAATTAAAGCAAATAAAAAAAATAAAACAAATACATAATAAACTAAACAAATTGACATTTTAAAGAAATATCGAAAATGTGACTAAAAGATCCTATTAAATACTATAATATTGTAATTTAATTTTTTTTCACATTATTAAAATGGATTAAAATAGAAATCGAGTTGCGTCTTGACCCTTTCAAATTTACTTTGGATTCAAATGAGTTTGTCATTTTCGACTCCCCTCAGTATACTATAATGTGCTTCAGATGTCCTGCATTAGATGTATGAAGTAGTGTATATCCATGGAATATACATGCAAGTGAAGAGCTGTCAAGCAAAGATCTTGTACTTCTTCCAATTGGATATCATTGATAGTTCAAATTAGCTTCGAACATCCCATTTAGGAACAACAATTATCCTCCTTGAGCATGTAAAAATGTGCTTTATTTGCCTTTTATTCCGATGACTTCTTATAAGATTTTCTATATACATATTTATGTGTTTCAATTACTTGTGGAGGACCAACTTAAAGAGTGTATACATGTACTCTCAAGAAAAACTATTCAAATTATTTTGGATTTGTTACACACTTACAGTTTTTTATGACATAATACATAGATGCACTCTTTAAGTTGGCCTCCACAAGTAGTTGAACTTCTCAACTTTTACTGTGATAATCTAGACATTTCAACATGACATCGACATAAACATATGTTGGCTGATACAATTGCAAATGTACTTTACAATTTTAGTTTCTAATAGACTTTACACCATCGAAGCATATTTCTTGATTTTGTTAACTTTGCTTAATGAAGAGGATAAGTTTTTGGATTCTCAATTGGTACAAGTTCACTTAGAAGGGAGAATGTAATTAATTATCGAGCTTTTTGGGTCGCCTTGGTATTCTACCTTTCTAGGCAATATGCTATACACATTTTTATGTGCTATGCCACTTCTCAAACAATTTCACTCCCATTATCAATTCCAAGATCCGAGACTAAGCCCTGGATGTGACCGGCACTCGAGACCATTGACGGTCCTCAAGCGAACCATCATCCTGACTGACTACAAGTGGACGACTAACTCAAGCATTCAAAGCATAAAATTGAATAAAAATTCATGAAACTGACATAACTTTAACTCAAAAGAAAACTCTGAGTAATATAATATATTCAACTCACCCAAAAATAGGCAACTTAAGTTACCAAAATAAATGAAGACTCCTGAAACTCTACTGTCTATCTATGAAGCCTCTAACTAATAAACATGGAAGTCGGGACCTACCCACGACATCCTAACGACTGGTATAATTGAAAGGTAAGTGAAATCCTCCAAAAGTAAGGAGGCTCACCATAGCTAACTCGAACTCCATGTGATATCAAAGCGAAGCTCCTTTTGATGATCCTAAATACCTGGATCTGCATCATGAGAAGATGCAGGCCAAATGGCTCAGTACGTGAAATGTACGAGCATGTAAGGGGAATTCTAAAGGATAATATAAGCTTGAACTTTCATAAAAAGGAAACATATTTGCCTCTTCTCAACTCACTAACCTAACTCAACTCAAGAATAAGATACTCAACTCAAAGATACGATATTCAACTCAGTGAAATAAGGCTCAAGTTAATAAAAGATATTCAACTCAGTATAAAGCAATAAAAGAGATGCAATATAAACTCTGTTTGTATATGAAAATAAAAATATCTCTGATATATAAAAAAAATATAAAATACTGCTGTGGGAGTTTCTCTAACCGACAACCATCACTTAAGAGCTATCATGATGATACACGTTTTGCCTTACACTGCCACGGCGGTCCTATACCTTGCCATGAGTATAGAATCTAAACTACTAAGTGGATCTAGTAGTTTCTGCTACAAATCACTAAAGGAATTATCTAGAAAGTATGAACCTTTTGTACCCATGGTGACTACATGGTTTATGGGGACTGTGAGTTGCTTGAACTCTTCCCCATATCGGTGCTCAATACTACTCCCAAAATATGATTCTGCTCTTATCTCTCCTCCATATCGGTACTCAATACTACTCCCAAAATATGATTCTGCTCTTATGTTATAAAAACCATACTCATTTATGTGATTTGAAATAATTTCTAAAAAACTTAGCTCATAGTCTATCTTGGAAATTAAGGTTTCCTCTCTTATTTAATTTATAAGTGATTACTCTTTTCTAAAAACTAGCTCAAAGGCTCTTTGGAAATCAAGATTTCCATTCTTAATTAAATGTTAAAACATTTTCTCTCTGGGAATTTAGTTCCCATATAATCTTTTGAAGAAACTAAACTGAACATCAGTTTTACTCTCACTCAACTCAATGCTCAAGTATTAAAACAAGTTTAAAGAATTTATAAAAGACTTCTTAAAATATGGTTCATGTCGAATTATGGACGGGAACAACTCAATATAAGGTTTTCAATAACCATAGATAGAACTAAATACTTGAAACTCAAGAATATCAATGATACTACTCATTTCAAGAATGCTCAACTTAGAGGGTTACATGCGAAAATTATGAGCATGAACTATTCAACTCAAGGACTCAAAGATACTTCTCATCTCAAGACTGTTCGACTTATAAGGTTCATGCAGAATTATGAGCATGAACATTCCAACTCAAGGACTTTATGGTAATATAAAATAGTCCCATGATTAGATATATAATATCAAAGGGGATCAGGAACTCAATACTCAAGACTTAGAATTTGAAAATATTACTCCTCCCAATGATGCTTAATTTATGGCGTTCGTGCAGAACTATGGGCATGAATGACTCGACTCAAAGGTCTACGTAACTACATGGACCTCATGTATACGACTCTTCTAATTCTCTTACTTATTTCCTCAAAACTTAGTTCAAATTAATAGCTGGTCTCAAAGGATTCATAATTGAACTCAAAGACTTTCTTGAACTCTAATCTTAAATGAATGTGAATTATGAATTCAAGAGTTATTGTTCATGATATGAAGCATATAGTGATGATAAAAAAAGTGGACTCCTGAATACTTCTCCTCACTATCATACTCACTTTATGAGTCTTGAAATAAATTAATAGAAATTGTAGAAGTCCTTAAAAGGACTCAAATAGACTTTCTCAAAATGATCAAAGAAACTGTCAAGACTTAACTCTTAACTTTACCTTGAATTTGAATTATGAATTCAAGGTTATGATCATGTTATGAATGATTTCTAGGTGTTATAAAATAGATTAAAGTGATTATAATCAAAGTGAGTGAAGATACGCTTTAAATGAGCTCAAACGGTACAACCAACGAAAAAGGAGTGGGGGCAGGTCACCGTAGCACGTTCCGGGCATGGGGCGCCAGGCCTAAAATTTATAGGCTGCATATGGGCGTACTGAAGGGGTATCGCTCCATACCCTTGGGCATATCTGGGGTATGCCGCGCCAACCTCTCCCCAGGCCAAGAACGACAAATTTTGCCTCTCGTTTTCTGATCCTAAATTGCTTTTAATAAATTTATTTTCTCATGTTTTCCTTAGATTCAATTACCCAACCCAAGTACACACTAATACACTCAAAACAACACTCAATACATTCACTTTCATCTCAAGAAATAATCAAAACCCCCCAAAAAAAAAGATTTAGAATGAACTTCAAGAACACTTCTTTAGAACTCAAATCTTTTAACTTGTTTACATTGAATCACGCTGAAAATAACATGTTTGTCTTGTGGGTGAACAAACCCAACACTATGGAAGCTTACATACCTCTTAGGGATTAAACTCATGGCGAAGTTGCGTTACAAGACGCAAGAATCTCGACGAACGCTTGATCCTCTCTTGTTTTCTCCTATTTTCTCTAATTTTGTCTTCTTGACACTATGAGTATATTATGATTATAAAACTGAACCTAATTGAAATATACTCTTAAAAACCTTACTAAAAATGAACTAAATCTAAATTATTAAAGAAAATACAAAAATACCCCTTACTATGTTCGGCTAACTTTCCTTAATTCGAAAGGACATATCTCACTCATCCGAACTCGGAACTTAGTATACTCGGTGGAGTTGAAAAGATAATTCAAAGATATTTCCTAAGGTATCTTGTATCACACCAAAATCATCCGTTTCTAGGAGTTATGGTCATTTTAAGTTTACTCAAAACTCGTACTTAGCTTAACTCTCAAAATTTCAGATTTTTATTATTTCCTATGTCCTTTTTAGAATTCAACGTGCTACATCTAGTGACCTAAACCTATTACTAAAGAAATTTAAATTTCTTGTTACTCACTACGAAGGATGGTTCAAGTCTTAGCTCAAGAATTTTCTGGGGTGTTACAATATCTCCCCCTTGGGATCATTCATCCTCGAATGACGATTGGACCCCGATATGGAATGGGTTACTCTTACTAAGTTCTACGTCTAATGGTATGCTCTTACTGTTTTCAAGCTTAACCCTAATATTTAAGTTCAGGTTCTATACCACTCTATAGAAATCTCATTCCAAAACTATTTACTCTTTACCATCATATTCAAGTTTAGTACTCTAACAACTTCATGACTCTTACTAACCAACTCATTCAGAACCAACTGAGGGATCTTGTTTAACTATTCCTCATAGTAAAACCTCATCCTCCTCTTTTATAACCTTAGATGGAATTATCACACCATCATCATCACGATAAGATCATCAACCTCCTCTTTCTACCACCACTCTATTACTAAACAGACTTCTGAAAGGATATTCCCATACTCTTTAAAACTCATTAATATCTTACTCTCGAACACGTGACTTGATTTATCATCTTATCATTTTCCCGTTAGGTCTAAAGCTAACACTTGAAAGCTATGGACCTATACCAACATCTTTAAATTTTCTTTATCCGCTTTTACTCTAACATCTAGGAGATGCTTATCTCATACTACCAAAATCTCAATAAGCAGTTACTTAGACCTCTTCCGAATGTGTTTCTCTTAACCTTTTTTTGACTAAATACCCCTTCGGTACACCTTCTAATGATCTATTACTCTTGTGACTTAGCTACACTTCACTGCTCTTATTTAAAGATTATGGTCTCTCACTTGTAAAAACTCACATTCATAGCAACAAACATCTCAATTTGTACACCTACTCTATGTCAAGTCTACTAGATCAAATCTCAAGACTAACATCATCACCCTCATGTTACCATTCTTTGGATTTTGAAACTCATCTCAAATTCAAGCATAATGTTCATTACTAAACTTGAATATCAATATAATCGCTCGCCTACTATGCTATACCTCATTACTTGATCAGCTCTATAACCTTCTGATCATCATGAACCTCTCAAACAAATAATAAGCCTAGCTTAGATCCATCATTTTATGAATATTTCTTATCTTCTATTCAACACTTACACTTGATCATTACCTACACAATGAGACCTAGACACTTAGGGCACTAGAACTCTATGCTCTAATACCAAGTTTATCAAAACTCAAGCCTATATCTTGGTCATGGTTGACACTTGAGAACCATTGCTCGTCCCCAAGCGAATCCTCATCCTGGCTAACTACAAGTATAAGATTAACCCTTTTGTTTCTTGGTGGCTACGTAGTTTATAGGGGTTGTGATTTATTTGAACTCTCCCCCATATCTGTGCTCAATACTACTCCCAAAATATAATTTTAGCTCTTATGTTTTTTAAAACATACTCCTTTCTGTGATTTGAGATAATTTCTCAAAAACTTATCTCATAAGCTATCTTGGAAATTAAAGTTTTATCTCTTACTTAATTTAGAAACTGATTAATCTTTTCTGAAAACTAGCTCAAAGGCTCTTTGAAAATCAAAGTTTGAAACATATTCTCTTTGGGAATAGTTAATTCGCATATAATCTTTTGAAAAAACTGAACTTCACTTTTACTCTTACTCAAATCAATGCTCAAGTCTTAAAACAATTTATACCATTTGTAAAAGACTCCTTAAAATATGGTTCATATTGAATTATGGACGTGAGCGACTCAACATTAAGATTTAAATAACCACAGATAGAAACCAATACTTGAAACTCAAGAACATAAATGATACTACTCATTTCAAGAATGCTCAACACAGAGGGTTCATGCTGAAATTATGAGCATGAACTATTCAACTCAAGGACTCAAAGGCACTTCTCATCTCAAGATTGTTCGGCTTATAGGGTTCATGCAAAACTATGAGCATTAAAAATTGAACTCAAAAGGCTTCATGGGTAATATATATATATATATATATATATATATATGGGATTAAAAAATCAATACGCAAGACATAGAACTTGAATATGCTACTCCTCTCAATGATCTCAATTTATGGAGTTCATGCGGAACTATGGGCATAAACGTCTCGACTCAAAGGTATATATAAATAAATTAAACTCATATATACTAATTTTATAATTCTCTTACTTCCTCAAAACTTGGTTCAAATCAATAGCTGAGCTCAAAGAATTCACAATTGAACTCAAAGGCTTTCTTGAACTCTACTCTTACCTCTCTCTTGAATGTGAATTATGAATTCAAGAGTTATGGTTCATGATATGAAGCATATCATGATGATAAAGTGGGCTCATGAATACATTTGCCTCACTTTAATACTCACTTTCTTGAGTCTTGAAACAAATTATAAGAAACTATAGAAGACTCCTAAGAAGGACTCAAAGATAGTTTCTCAAAATGATCAGAAGAACTCTCAATACTTAACTCTTAACTTTACCTTGAATTTTAATAATGAATTCAAGGTTATGATCATGTTATGAATGATTTCTAGGTGTTGGAAACTAGTTTAGAGTGATTAGAATCAAAAGGAGTAAAGATACACATTAAATGATCTCAAATGAGACAATCGACGGGAAAGAAGTGGGGGAAGGCTACCCTGACGCGTTCCGAGCATGGGGCGCCAGCACTAACATTCAGAGGTTGAATATGAGCACACTGAAAGGGCGTTGCCCCAGCCCCTTGAGCACATCTAGGGCGCGCCGCGCCAGCCTCTCCCCAGGCCATGATCGACAATTTTTTCCTCTCGTTTTCTGATCCTAAATCGCTTTTAATCGATTTATTTCTCAAGTATTCCTTAGATTCAATTAGCCAACCTAAGTGCACACCAACCCACTCAAAGAAACACTCAAAACATTCACTTTCATCTGAAGAACTAATCAAAATCCCAACAAAACAAGATTTAGAATGAAGTTCAAGAACATTTCTCTAGAACTTAAGTCCTACTTTTTACAGTGAATCATGTTGAAAATAAAATGTTTGGCGTGTGGGTGAACAAATCCATCCGTATGGAAGCTTACATACCTCTTACATATTAAACCCATGGCGAAATTCCGCAATAAGACACAAGAATCTCGACTAATGCTTGATCCACTCCTTTTTTTCCTCTTTTCCCTTCTTTTTCTTCTTGAAATCTCAAAAAAAACCGTAGGTGTATGTATATTTGGATTATAAAACATAACCTAATAGGATTAGACCTTCAAAAACCTTACTAAAAATGATTAAATCTGATTTATTAAGGAAAATACCAATTTCCCTTACTATTTCGGTAACTTTCCTTAACTGGATAACCTAACTTCAAAAGGTCATATCTCACTCATCTGAACTCGGAACTTAGCAAACCCAGTGGTGTTGGAAAGATAATTCAAAGATATTTCCTAAGGTATCTTGTAGCACACTAAAATCATTATGTGCTAGGAGCGATATTCATTTGAAGTTTACCTTAAACTCATACTTAGCTTAACTCTCCAAATTTCAGATTTTTGTTATTTTCAATTAGTTCTTTTAGAACTCAAGGTGCTACATTTTGTGACCTGAACTTAATAATAAAGTGATTTTAAATTCCTTGACTAAAATTTACTCACTATGAAGATTGATTTGAGTCTTAGCTCAAATATTTTCTGGATATTACATTAAACCACCTCAACTTTTTAGATCTACTAACATTACACAATTTTCTCATGAACCTCAAAAACTCTGTGTGCTATAATTTTTTTGAATGCAGAAGATCAGCTTTTAAAAATTGAACTCCGGCTCAGCCTTTACATATGCTAAATTATGAAATAGTCATGTTAGATGTCAAAAGTGAAACATCTGCTATATTTTTTTGGGTGTATACATTATGCAATTAAAGTAGACATCATTATGGCGTCTGTCGTGCATATTCTTGACTGTTGAGTCATTAATATTTTCAGAAGCATAATAAGTACATAGATGCTTCAGTGAATAGAATTACATTTTCATTCGTTATTTCTATTATATGTGATAAAAGGACTATGGAGATCATAGAAAATATACAATGTTGGGTTCGTGCTCAACCATCTAGTAATATAAATAAAAAAAAGATAGAGCTAATATGCTATTAAGCATAAGAACTACAACTACAAATTCTTATTGAAAAAATCACATCATATGCACATTTAAGGGTATATTTTACGGGTTATAAACATACTTTTAAAAAATTCTTCCTTATAGCAGATTATTATGGGTTATAACATATCAAATAAATTATTTTTATTTAAAAATCAATTACACTTTAATTTAAAAATTATTTAATCTAAACAAATTTTTATTCTATTAATTATTTATAATTAAAGTTAATTAGTTTAATTACAGTTCCCTTTTTAAAAATGATCTTTTTAAAATTTTATTATATTATTTATTTTTAGTTTCCCTTTTTAAAAATAAATTTTCAGTTACATATTTTTAGGGATTTAGATTTATCATAATTTCTTATTTACCTTTACAATCCAGTCACCCCATACCCCAATCACAGCCCCCTTCCTCACACACCAATCCGAAGTGACACGTTACCAATTTCTTTCCCACGCCTCACGCCACCAGCCCACTTCATTTTCCCCAACATCCCACTACCCAACATCCACAACCGTTAATCCCCTCCTTCTCTAACTCCGTAATCATTCATATTGTTACCTTTCCATATAATATCGAAGAAACCAACTGAAACACCTTGTAACAGTTCAAAATTTGTTGAAGGGACTTCATTTGATGAATTTCATGTTCCATCGTTCAATATATTAACTCAAACTCCATCGCTTAATTATGATATAAATTAATTATAAATTCCGTTAAAATAGAATTACTGCTGGTTATAAACATATTGATTTTGTATGAAATATGTGTTAATTTAGTATTAACAAGTTTATAGGCAAAGAAGTTTAACTAATATATTTTGTATAAATTTTGAATAATATTGGTATCAATTGTGTAACTTTTGAATAATATTGGTATGAAATGTTTAACTAATGTGTTTTCTATAAATTATGATTGGAATTTGGTTTGATATGCATGTCTAAGACACATGAATAATTTTTGTATGAACATACCTTTTTTTATATGTATTTTATATGATTCTTATTTAGTTTATATGATATTAATGCATTATAAAGTTCGCTAAAATGTAGTTATTGGTGGTTATAAACATTATTGGTTTTTGTATGAAATATGTGTTAATTTAGTATTAACAATTTTATAGGCGAAGAAGGTACACATACATTGGTCTTCATGTACTAACATGAATGTGCTTAGTGATATTTTGACTTTCGTCAAACACGAGAGGTTTCAACAATTTCTGAAACAAACATCGTTTGTTATTTTTTATGCATTACACAACATAAAGATTCAATATCAACTATTGCGTAATTTCTTTCTTATTGAATCTGAAAATGTCAGAGGCAACATGTTTTTTGTGAACATCAATGAACAAAATTACACATTGAAATCAAGCAATTCACAGCGATAATTGGGATCAAATGTAGACCACCTTCTGATTTTATTTTGGATTCGTCTATTACAAATAGACTTATCCTATAATATTTTGGGGGAAATGAACAAAGTCCCCAAGTCAGATTTCTTCCATAAATTTAAATTGAATTACTTTTTCGAGGATGATGACCTTTTAAAAATCGAAATTATGTACCTCATTTTTTCATTTTCGACTGGTTTAGAGCCCTCTAAAACAACCATTCTTAAATTGTATTTTGATTTGGTTGAGTCTGATTAATATGTCAACATTCCATGGGGGAATGAGTGTTTTGAACTAACTCTTAAAGCGTGCAGTCCTAAGTTGCTGAACAATCCTATGTCATTCAAATTCAGTAAGTTCAATATAGCGTTGCAGATCTGGTTTTATGAGTATTGTCATCCCTCTGACAACACTGTTGCTATTTGTGCTTCAAATCACACAACGCATATTCTGCACTGGAAGACAACAAATGACACTATCTTATTTGATGACTTGAAGAATATGATTTCCAAAACACATGGCAACCAGGTAATTTTTTTAGTTAATGTTATTTAGTAATTATAAATTATTACCTTTTTCTTTTGTAGATTATAATTCTCACATATTTTTTTATTACAACATAAATTCAGAAAAATAGTGTTTACTGAAAAGAGTTAAATTTCATGGATCAGAACATTTTACATCAATCTTGAAGTCACCATGATTCAGAAGATCAACGAATATGCATAAAGAATGGTATTGATTTCGATCAAAAGTATGTAGAGTTGAAGGCAAAAATTGTGGAGGTATACAATAAGAATTATGATTTAATTTTTTTAAGATATTATAAAAAACTTATCAATTATCTTAATGTTTAATGACAGGTTAAGGCGGAGTTTAAAGAGTTGAAAGATAATGTTATTGTTAATCCCTTTTAAATTAATTAATATTAATTTTTGTCTGTATTATTTTATTTTTTCAATATAGGTGATGTATTATTTTATTTTTTCAATATAGGTGTTTTCATCTATTGATAAGGTTGACACACACGTGGCCGAAATAAAAACATATGTCGATATTCGACTAAGCTTTAGGTCATCAAGAGGTCAACCAACATCAACTACACACCAATAGGTATTATATGGTATTAAATGGTTTCAAAAAGTTAAAAAAAACTCAAAACAATTATTGTATCATTGTGTGTTTTGTGTATGAACTTTGTATGACCAAATAATATACATGTTTTTGATCATGTTTGTTTGTTTTATACATGTATAAGTATTGTATAAATATTGAATGATTATTGAATGATTTAGTATGTATTAATAATGTATGAAACTGTTTTGTTCAATGTTTTATGTTGGTTCAATTTGGTATTAAATCTGTGAAAGGCAATATCAATGCATGTATACTTGTTTAAAAACTTATATTAATTTTGCATAAAATTCACCTGAGACATTTGCTTCACACTACTTTATGATTGAATTTTATATTATATTATACATGAAGATAATACCCCTCAAAATGTTGAACAATCTGATAAAGCTCCAATGGATCAGTCTTCCATTTCAATGGGTGAATAGGTTCATATTTCAAACACGAATAGTATGATCTTAAATCCTATTATGACATGTATTTTCATTTAAATTTTTTTTTGATATTATGATATTTTCTTGTATAGATGAAGCTCAGAAGTCCACTAACAAAAATATTGGTGTTGTTTTCAATGTTGACATACTTGGATCATCAAATTAAAAATCACCAATATTGGATGAATATCCTGAATCAACTATGAAACAGATTGTTGCACTTGATCGAATTCTTAATGTTACTACAACTCCAGATGTGCAACTAAGAAATAGGAAACCCGTCAAGTATGACACATCTCCATACATTCAACTGTCGAAAGACAAAAAAAGTTCAAGGAGAGTTCTTATTTTCTTTCGAGTCAAACATCCGTTTGAAAGTCACAATGATTTTGAGGTTAAAGTTGAGTTGATTGCGAGTTCGACAAATGGGTTTTCAAAGATGTTTCATCTAGACGTGTCAAGTATACATGTTTATAAAGTATTTTTTTTATTTAGATATCACACAATCAATTTTTATACACTATTTTTAAAAAAAATATTTATAGGAAATCAGCTTATTCAAAGGCGAAAAATACTTACCTCAAATGGACTTTGATGTTATCAAAATTTCAGAAAAAATATTTTTTTCACATAATGATTAAACCAGGTAGGCCTGTAGAAGACGGGGTAAGTCATATCATGTATGCATATTGAATGATTTATAAATAACATTGGTATAAAATATTTATATATGTTATATGTATGATAATTTAATGTGTCGGATACCAAAGCATTATTTCACAAATGTACATCAAAACAAGAAACTAGAATGCAAACAAATATTCATTTTCTAAAAATTTTAAACATGTTAATTTTTTTTGTAACAGCATGATAATACCATTATTATCTGCGAAAGAAGGAAAAGTACTCTCCAACAAGAATATCATACAGTAGGTTGATTGTTGGTTTATGATATGGGTTGATAACATTGAGAAACAATGGAGACAGTCAAATTGCATCATGAGATCCATTTATCCCGATCACAATGTTGGGACAGTGCATTAGAGGCTTCAAACTACTTGCTAACATTCCTTGGAATAGTATTGACGAAGTCATTGTCCCTGTCAACGTTAGTGAGAAATTTTATTGGTTGTTGGTTGTATTTTAGATCAAGTTTAGATGTCTACATGTATATGATTCGAATGATTCGATGAGAGAAGGATCTGTTCACACCAAAAAACTCAATGGAGTTGTTGGTAAACTTGCAACAATGATACACACTATTTTTGGCACATGATTTTATAGTAAAAGGATTGATTTGTGTGCCAATAATCTCAGTGAATATCTACACAAGTCTCCATCCGAACCACTTGATATCAAGCATATGATGCATGTTCCTCAATAAGGAAATAGTTTCAAGTATGTATTTTCCATACTCTACTGATTTCATTAAAAATGTTATCTTTATTAATTTATTAAAATATTTTTTCTTTAAATTTTTTTATAGTGATTGTGATATGTACATGTCTTTATTTGCTGAATACATCAGTAATAATGTTTTTAATATGTTTTCTGTTGATATCGATGCAACATATGATATCGATGCAACATACCATCGCTAAAGATATGTCACAATATTATGGCATTATGGAAAAACAAAGAATGAAGAGGGCGTGATAAGTGAGAGTGAAGTTACTTGTACGGTTGCTAGCAAATATGGTGGACGATAGGTGAGAGTGAAGTTACTGGTACGGTTGCTAGCAAATATGGTGGACCTCACATATCAAAAGAACATGTTTCGGATACCATCAATTATCCTACACCAAGACCACAGGCAAAAAACTTGAAATAGTTTATTGCACCGTCTACACTTTTTGGGACTAAATGTTTATTTTTTAACTTTTGAACAATTCATTTATGTTTAAACATTTCAGATTTATGATATCATATGGTTTTTTCAGTTATACCATCTTCATATGAATTACAGATTGGTTTATATAATTTATAAATACTAGTAATCTGCATAAATCATATCATTTGCATTCAATTGTTGAAAGTAGTAGTTTCATTTCAAAGTGTATCATTAATGGATGAAATATGTATCAAATATGATTAACACATGTATGAATCTATGTTTAATTGTTGATTTTTTTTAATTTCATGATATTATATACAAATTTCGTACCATATGGCTTCATTATTTTTAACATATCAATGGGATTTCACTATACCCCTATTGTATGAAATATGTATGAAATATGAAAACTACTTGTATGAACATGACATCACATTTTGATTTGTTGGCTTTTTATATGAATAGTATTTTAAACTTTAGTATGAATGTCGATTAACTGTGTGTAAATAAATAGGTATTAAAATGGTATGAATTGTCAAATTATTTATTTGCAATTATGCATATTTATACGCAACTGATAAATGTAATTTAAAATTGGTTTATTGTTGGTATAAATATGGTTCATATAAAATGAAGTTATTAAATGAAAGTTGAATAAGATTTCGTATAAATTATTTTTTAATGTTATTGTAGTTGGACAACATTTATACACCAAATCAATTAAATATTCATGAAACCAAATGAATTCCATAAAACAAAAAATGAGTCAAAAAACAAAATAAATTAAAAATTGTCAAATATTATAAACAAATAAAAAAGCATTATTTTTGCATAGGATATGTGTTCCTATTGTGGCCAACTTGACGACATCTACTGCAAATAACTTTTGACCTCTTGAATTTCACGTCAGCGAACTCCTTCTAGCGTTCAAGTTGTGGTCTTCCTAGTGATCTATTTGGACCGGGTGACGTCAATTTAGTCTTTGAAATAAAATTTCATATATCCCATGTACGTCACAGATGATAGGTTTAACAGGGATGTCATACACTTCTTTAAAATTCTTTAGCATTTCACTACAAATATTACTAGTATGATAATTACATATCATAAATAAGTTGTACCATATAAGTTTTATTTTATTTTAATAATTCAATAGATTCACCATTTCATTAGATTACATGCTGCGCAACAAAAATAATAACATTTTCCGTGAAATCCTATATATTGGTTCTTTTATGATCATTAGGGTTACTACCTCCACTCGATTCAATCACATAAGTTATAGTAGTGTAAGATAGGGCAAAGGGACATTGATTTCGTTTTCTGCCTCAAATATGCTCGTTCGAAATCCTAGTATGTATATATATTAATTTCTTTATTAGCATAAATGTTTATGCTTTTACAAGCCGTATCATAGCCTGGAAATTGAACTAATGATTTTCACTCAAGAAGCAACTTTATCGTGTTATCACAGGCGAACACATATTCATGTGTGTGGGCGCATATACATCTATATCTATGTGTGACAAAAAAAAGATATAACTAAAAGCGCACTCTTAATGAGTGTAGGGCTATCCTTGTGCTAGAGAAATTACCCACAAAACTAGGGTTTAAATCTCTCTAAAGCCCTTATTTTCTTTTAAGTTTATTGGTGCACATGAAGTCTTCAATTTTTAAACCCATTTATGCTTGTTATGGACACAGATTTTTATATTCTATTATGACATAAGATTTTAGACAACCACTATTAAGATTGAAAAAAGAAAAATGTGTTAGAATGGGCATTTAATAAACTACAACAATATTTTTTTGATAGATTTAATACATCATGTTAGGAATCTAACTAAATGAAAGAGAATGGTTCTTATTTAGTCCTAGAACCCACGAATTCAAAAAACCAGAAAAAACCTATTTTTTTAAGGCTTTGGTATGAATATCAGCTAGCTAATCCTTAGACTTTACAAATTGAGTATGAAGTTGTCCCCTGCCCCTTTCTCACGAACAAAATGATAGTCGAGTTCAACATGTTTGGTTCTAGCATGCATAACTGGATTAATCGTCATGTAAAACACACTTATATTATATTAATACAATGTAGGAACATATCGAAGGAACACTCCAAGGTCATGAAGATGATACAAAATCCAAGTCATTTCTGCGGTAGTGGAGGCTAGTGCTCTATAATCAGCTTCAGCGCTCGATCGAGCTACTGTGCTATTTCTTCGAGGTCTAAGAATACAATTTTCACCTATGTAGATACTAAAACCTATAGTTGATCTCTTAGTTTTTCTACAACCTCCCCAATCAACATTTGAGTAGTCATACAACCTACATGGTGATTGTGAAATAATTCTGAGTCCAAAGTGTAGAGTACCTTTGATGTACTTGAGTATAATTTTTACTCCTTGAAAATGTTCAACGTTTGGGTTTTGCATAAATTGGCTTTCTAAATTCACAGCATGAGTGATGTCAGGCCTTGTGAGGGTCAAATATCGAAGACTCCCTACTATCATTCTTTAAAATGATGCATATACAAAACTTCACACAGCTTCATGCAAACCATGTTTTATAGCCAAAGGAGTGGCTACAGCCTTTGACAAAGTCATTTCTGTCTTTGCCAACATCTCAGCACCATACTTTCTTTGGTTTAAGTGAATTCCACCTTCGAAATAGTTCACCTCAATTCCTAAGAAGAAGTGTAAAGGGTCAAGATCTTTCATAGAAAACTTCTTTCCAAGTTGTAGAACCAACTCTAGAACATGAGATGAATACAACCTGTGACAATAATATCATCCACATATAACAAAGAGAAATATTTTTCCTTTGTGAGTTTGCAAAGTAAATAGTGAAGGGTCAGTCTTACTACAAATAAAACCAAGGTGTAAAATATGCATGTTAAACCTATAAAACCAGACTCTTGTAAATAGGGAAGGGTCGGTCTTACTACAAATAAAACCAAGGTGTAAGAGATGCATGTTAAACCTATAAAACCAGACTCTTGTGGTTTTTTTAAGACCATACAATGCCTTTTTAAGTAGACATACATGCTGAGGTTACAAGGGATCAATAAAACTAGGGGGTTCACTCATGTACACCTCCTGTTGTAAGAAGCCTTGTAGAAACACATTTTTGACTTCTACTTGTCTAAATTTCCACTTTGAACTGACAACAATTGACAGAACCACCTTAATAGTTGTAGCTTTAACCACATAACTAAATATTTCTTCAAAATATAGTCTCAAAGCTGCGAGAATCCCATTGCCACAAGTGTGGACTTATACCTATCTATTGTCCCATCAACTTTTAATTTTGTCTTGAAAACCCATTTTGATTCCAACCAAGTTCATACCCGGAGATTTAGGCACAAAAATTTAAGTCTTATTAGTATGAAAAACACCAATTTCTTCTTGAATTGCTGCAAGCCAATAAGGTGATTTTAGAGCATCCTTAGTAGTATTTGGTTCTCTGACAATTTATGTGTTGCTGCTAGCAACAAGTAACAAGTGTCGTTCCTTCTCCTTGTTTCTGGTGATCATATGATGCCCTTGTGGTGCAGGAAGTACCTCAACTGTACATTAACCAAGATAGTGGACTGGAGTGTAGCCTTATCAAGTTGAAGGTCAACTGGTACATAAACTAAAGTGGTTGTTTGATGATAATCATTGGTTGGACCTTTAAGAGCAACTTGTTCCTCACAACTGCTGGCATATTCAAAATTTGCAGTTGGAGTTTCAATGTTAATGTATGGATCATCAAATTCAACTAGTTCTTCAACATCTGATACTGTGCTTGAGAGGTCAATAATACTCTTATCATCAATGAGTACATGAGGTGTAGCAACATTATCACTAGTAATGGGCGGGCTAGCAACCTGTACTTCCCCTTAATCATAATTATCGGGTGTCTGCAGTTTAGAGAAAGATTCAACAAAAGTAGCAAGGTGAGGTGAGACATCAATGTTAGTTTGATATTTCTTTGGAGACACATAAGGTAATGTGTTTTCATCAAACACAGCATGTCTGGATATGTAAACCCTCCTTGAAGCCACTTTCTCTTGAATTGAAGTTATTATTTCCTTTTTTCTGTGAGTAGTTTCCTCTTCACCTGCCTCTTTGGGCAGAGAATGCCATGTTATTGTTTTGTTAAGGAACTTCTTCTTCCTCCTCCCTCATATCAACACCCTTGAGAGCATTAACAAACTGATTAAAAGTAGGATATGGTGTCTTAACTAGCATGACAGTCCTGAAGGTCTTGTAATTATGACCTAGACCTCTAGGAAAATTAATCATTTTTTATATCTTCATCTAAAGACTTGTGAATGGTTGCAAAACCATCACATATGCCTTTGAATTCCTTTATGTATTAGTCAATTGTTTGTGTTTATATCCTCACACTTTGTAGTTGTTACTTTATTTGGAACTTCTTATCTTTAGTTGCTTGAAAATATGTTTCTCCCAAGAATTCCCACATCTCCTTGGCAGTTGAGCAGCCTACAATCAGGTACATCCTTTCTTCTGTCAACGTGCCTGAAATCCAAGTCCTTCGTAACATATCCTTATCCTCCCAATCATCAACAATGTTGTTTTCTTCTACACCCTTTTGCCTGTTACGCTTTTCTCAGTAGTCTGTCCATTGAAACAGGTCGCTCAACGTTGTTCAGTGATGATTTCGGTTAATCTCATCACTTGAATCAACTAAGTCATTTGTGTCCTCCATATAAGATAGTTCATTGTCTTAAGTTCAATGGAGAAGGACAAAATAAGATGATGAAGTGAAGAGGTCGAAAGAGTGTTGGTAAAATGGGCCATTGCAGTTTGATAATTTGGTTGTTTTTTATTTTGATCTAATACGTTAAAGAGCGGAAATTTTTTTTTGGTCAGATACCACTTATAAATCTCACGAAAGTATGTACAAATCAAGGATGTATTGATTATTGTAATATTGAGTTACAATCTCCTTATATAGGAGAAGAGTCCTATTCTAGTTATACTAGGAATTCTACTACAATACAAATAACTACATGAGTAGTATTGTATTACAAGTCAAATACATTATCCTAGTTGACTCCTATAATATTCAATAGCTTAGTCGTACGTAACTTAAGATTTAGTAGTCTAGTACTAGTATGAGTCTAACTCTAACTCATCAGTCTGCTTCGATGGACCTGTTTCGTCGACGTGTCCCATCAGTCGTCAAACTTCCTTCGACAGTTAGTATACATAATTGATAAAAAGAAAATCAGTGACGGCTCAAGCTAGATAGTGTCCTAAAGCTAAAAAAGAGTTGGAGGACGAATTTTAATTATTTTTTATTTTTATGTGAGATTCTAGTTATTTCTTTCTTTTTCATAAAAATAGTTTTATTTTTATGATATTAAACTAAAGATATATTTATAATAATTTTTTTAATCTTTTGGTCTTAAACATATCATGTGGATGTTAAATTTAAAATTGATCCATATAAAAGAGTTCCATACAAATTAAAACATTTTTTTTTGCTACAAAAAGCTTATGATAATTTTATTGTTACTAAAACATTAGGCCTTTCAATTTTTGGTAGCCTAAGGCATATGCCTCATCTTTAAAAGCATAGATCCACCCTCTGAAGAAACCTAATTAAAACAATAATAACAAAAGCAATTTGTTTTAAAAAAAGAACAATAGTATACTCTGATGATGGGTGTACCTAAATTCATTGTGTAATGGTAGCAACAAAATTAAGTTATTTCTTGTTTCCTCCTAAGATTTGTAGTTTTTAAAAAAATAAAACTATTAATAAAAAGTAAAATATTTGTGTAATTCTAATTATGTTTGCTTGAGAAAACATAGGTTAAAGGCATATGGACTTATGGCTTAGTCTTGAATAATGAATATCACCTTGTTCAACTATCAATATATATTTTTTAATTTATAGGAATCTGATTTATCATTCAAGTCTTGATGGTTTTAGGTTTAATTATGGGTTTGGATATGAATATTTGAATTAACAAAATAATACCATTTCTCATGATTTTGGTGTTCTTATTAATAGCTTATACATAAATTAAAATTTCCGAATGTATTTTTTATTATGTTTCACCAAAATATTGAAATTAAGTGTGTAGTTCACTAAATTAATATTTTATGCTTCTTGCAGAACAAATTTTTGGGGTCATATATCCCAAAAGAGGTTAATTGTAATACTAGTATTTTTGTACTAGAGTTAAATTTACAGTCAAGCATTGTACTAAAATTTCATACAAACTATTTTTATATATACTACCAAATGACACCTTTAGTGCTAAAGTAAGTGTCAAGTATTATCTATTCATTTATAATGTTACAACAAACACATGCCATTCCTATAGTATTTTGATCTAAGCAATCAATACTATAAATTTCTAGTACAATAAGTATAACACCACTAATTTAAACATCTATGTTTTTTTCAAATTCTATTTCAAAAATACTTTATGTTTGTTTGATTTAACGTAAGCCAAACAAGTTTACATCAACAGTTGCAGATTAAAGAAATCAATGCAAAAGTCAGCTACAAATAATTTCTTTTGCATTTAAATGCACAAGTACCCCCTCAACCTATGCCTGAAATTCTAGAGACACACTTATACTATACTAAGGTCCTATTACCCCCTGAACTTATTTTATAAGTAATTTTCTACCCCTTTTTAGCCTACGTGGCACTAGTTTTAAAAAAAGGTCAACCATCGTTGGACCCACAAGATAGTACCACGTAGGTCGAAAAGGGGTAAAAAATTATTAATAAAATAAGTTCAGGGGGGTAAGAGGACCTTAGTATAGTATAAGTGTGTCTCTAAGATTTCGGGAATAGGTTGAGGGGGTACTTGGACATTATCCCTTTTTTAAACATGGAAAAAGGTTACGTTTGCCTCCTATTATGCACCTTTTCTTTTGATCTTAGAGTTATGACATGTTTGTTCGTTGTTCGTGTAGCGTGTACATAGATCTTACCTATCGTACTTTTGTTTATTTTCTACAGATTATCATGCCTCCGGATGAACAAAGTCTTAGTTTAGCTTCTCCTGATCGACTTAACAACCTTAACATTCATTTAATCGATGACATTCTATGTAGGTTGTCTTTTCGAGATGTTGTAAGAGTTAGTTCAATTTCGAAGGACTGGCAATATATTTGCTGGAGAAATCCACATATGAAGTTTGATCAAACAGTGTGGAAAACACCAGAGGACTTTACATCCCCTACCATTGGATTTGTGCCGATTCTTGATAGTTTCCTCAGGTTTCATAGGGGAATAATATTGAAGGTCACCCTCAATATTATTAGTCTAATAGTGTGTCCTAATGTTGATCGTCTGATTTTTTTACCTCGACACTGATCACATTCAACATTTTGTCCTTAAACTTCCATTTATTTATCCTCCATATAGGTTGCCCAATTTTTTTTTATTGTCAGCATTGAGGCATTTGTATATCATGGAATGTGAAATACAACTTCCATGTTTATTAAATTTTAGTAATTTGATTAGGCTAAAATTGATATATGTCACATTATCTACTAATACGTTTAAAAGTTCGATCTCTAATAACCCGTTGCTTGAGGATTTGGTGCTAAAAGACATAGACAATCTTTACCTCATGAGTATTAATGCCCATAATCTAAGGTCATTTGTCTTTCGTGACGATATACAATTGATATATATTGAAAATGTTCTTGTTCTTTCCAATGTTCTGTATACGCCTAGAGAATTGGTTCTAGAGGATGAAGATGATTTTGTCAGTAGTTTTTCGTCTATTCCTGCTCTTGAGTGTTTCAGCTGGGATCTTTTCGAGGTAATGTTCCTTCATTTAACTTAATGGTAATGCATTCTAATGTGTACTTTTTTTTGACTTTGAGTCATCCTGATTTTGTCATTTTATTTGTAGTTTGATTATGGATCAACTGAAGTTATACCAGCAAGGCTTCCATCAACTCTTAATTGTCTGAAATACCTTTTCATATCTTGGACTACTCTATGAGAGTTTTTTTAGCTTTCGTCTATTCTTTGCATTATACGAAGTTCCCCAAATTTGGACGAAATTGAAATTAAGGTCGTCACTAATGTTTATTTTTCTCTCTGTCTTTTCCATGTTTTATATTCGTGTGTAATGACTTAATGTTTTTTTCTTGATTTTTATTGAGGGAGTATCATTAGTGATGGAGATTATTTTCGAATCTGTGCCCCAGAAGGTTTTTGATGAGATTCCTGCAAGCTTTTTGGATATCACATTTAATCATCTGAGGACAGTTAATTTTATGATG